>NC_045772.1:37661922-37972756 GCF_008692025.1 Phocoena sinus | reverse complement strand
TTTATAAACTAGCTAACTTTGAATGGACAACTCCATACTAGAAATAATTTACTAAATGAACTCCATATGTGGAATATAGTTGCCTCTCGCTTCTTAAGGTTCAAGTTGGTGACTCAGAAATTTAAAAAATCAATCATTAACACCAGATTGGGAAGTGAACAGGTAGTAACTGAAGTGGAAAAGTGGAATGAAGAAAGGATTTCTTTCAATAGGTGAAACTTGAGAATGTTTAAATGCTGATGGCCACAACACCGAAGAGAGCAGAATTTGAATGTATAAGTACAAGTGGGAAACTGGCACAACATGACTGACAAAATGGGAAAGGATGCTCTTAAGTAAGAAGAGATTAACCTAGTTTCTGTAATAAAGCAGGATGGGGGCAAGTGTTAGTGTGGATTTGGCAGCAAATAATTCAGAGGACTCAGATTGGTCTCTTTTTTTCTCTCCCTCTGAAGTAGAATGTGAACGCACCTGCAGAAGATGTGGGTTTGAGGACAGTGGAGGTCTCCAACAGAAGTTGCAGAGAGTAGAAAGAAGATTGGTGAGAGAAAAGTACTGGGATTACCTGGCAGTGTTGAATTCCCAAATGAAGCTGGTCCAAATTTCCCTGCATTAATTTTCTCCTGCAGCACAGAGGTGCCCTCATGTAGCCATGGAGAAAGAATATTCATTGGTGGCTGTAGTTACGATGTGGATGTCACCAAATGAAAGAGGAGTGATGGGCTTTAGGAATTTTTGAGTGTGGTGAAATTATGGACATAGAATTTAAGCTAAATAGGGAGAGAGAAGAGGACCAAATGGGGCTGATGCACTGGGAAAGGATAGAAGTTTTTAAAAAGACGATAGTAGAAGAAGTTGATAAAGGGAGCTGAAGGGAGGAGATAGGAAGGAATGATATGCTTGAATTAGTAATTTTCGAACAGGAATGATTTGGGGATGATGACAAGATTCAGAATACAGCATGAGAGGTGTCTGACTTGGAGTAGAGAATGACATTGGAAGTAATGAATCTGTGAACTTAAAGGTTAAGTTGTGAATGGTTGTTCTATGTGGATACAAGAGCACCCGGGGTGATGGCAGAAATTGCTTTACATATAAAGACAGATGATGGGATACAGATAAAAATAAATAGCGAAGCACATTTCTAGTGATCCTTACAAATGTAAGAAAATGGTTCAGAAGTTTTAAGTATGGCTCATCAACATACTTCTTCAGAAATAATTTTTCTTTAAAGTTAATATTGATTCAAAATAGCTAAAATATTTGAGACTCTTTAAAAGAGGTTAAAAAATCTTTATTCTTCCAAGAATTTTTTAAATTCATTTGCCTAGCAATCATACCACAGTCAAGCCCCAAATTAAAATTTTAAGTATGTAAAATCTGAAATAAAGACATTTAATTGTATGTTCGTGTATATATATATATATATATATACATACAATATAACATATATACACATACATATATATTTTTGAATGAAAAGTCTTTTGTTATAGAACTATGTTTTATAAAATCCTAGCAATAGGACGTAATCAGTGGCCTTCTTAGAAATGTGGAAACAAGGTAGAGAAGCTTGCTTCCTGAAAGGCTAATTTTAAATAACTATGGGAAAAAAGCACATCTTCAAAGTCCTTATAAAAATTACCATACAGAGCTAATACAAGAGCCTATATTTGTGGAAATATAGAGAATACTCTCTCAATTAAGATGTCAGTCAGCATTACATTTAAATTTACCTTAATTAGTCACTTTTTTTTCTTTTAATAAAGGAACTTAATTATCCTTGCTATTAGGCACTAACTTTGAACGTTTTACTGGGATGAATAACATTAGATTGAGTCAAGCACACATTTAAATTTCTTACATAGCTTATTTATTAGTGATCATTACTATTTTTTTTAACATCTTTATTGGAGTATAATTGCTTTACAATGTTGTGTTAGTTTCTGCTGTATAACAAAGTGAATCAGCTATATGCATACATATATCCCCATATCTCTTCTCTCTTGCGTCTCCCTCCCACCCTCCCTATCCCACCCCTCTAGGTGGTCACAAAGCACGGAGCTGATCTCCCTGTGCCGTGCGGCTGCTTCCCACTAGCTATCTATTTTACATTTGGTAGTGTATATATGTCAGTGTTACTCTCTCACTTCGTCCCAGCTTATCCTTCCCCCTCCCCATGTCCTCAAGTCCATTCTTTATGTCTGCGTCTTTATTCCTGCCCTGCCCCTAGGTTCATCAGAACCATTTTTATTTTCTTTTAGATTCCATATATATGTGTTAGCATACGGTATTTGTTTTTCTCTTTCTGACTTACTTCACTCTGGATGACAGACTCTAGGTCCATCCACCTCACTACAAATAACTCAATTTCCTTTCTTTTTATGGCTGAGTAATATTCCATTGTATATATGTGCCACATCTTCTTTATCCATTCATCTGTCGATGGATACTTAGGTTGCTTCCATGTCCTGGCTATTATAAATAATGCTGCAATGAACATTGTGGTTCATGATTCTTTTTGAATTATGGTTTTCTTGGGTTATATGTCCAGCATTACTATTCTTATATCAAACTTTGGGATAATATGTGTGGCTAATTATATCAGAAAAACATCAACTTTATAAAGCAACTACAGCACTTTGAAATTACCTCCATTTCTCATTCTTAAAAAAAGGTGTTTAATTTGAATACATTTGTTTCTCATTTTGAAGGACGGGATGGGGTCAGATAAGAAACTAATTATTCTCTATGAAAAAAATTATGTTACTCTTTTCAGAGTATAAAGAGAGAGATTTTTTTTTGACTCCTCATGGAGACCATTTAAAATTAGATAGGGTACTCAAGGTCCAGCTGAAAGACTGGACTACATACTCTTTAAATTGTGGCCTTATCCCGAATCCTGAATAATTCAGAGAAAACAGGGCTCGGGAAACCTGCACTTTTATATACCACAGTGCTTGGAAAGCTATGTTTCTTCATGTGTGGAGGAAATAGCAGTTTCTACCTCAAAATCTTTGTGAAAACTTAAAGAGAAAATACATGTAAAATGTGTAGGACAGTGCCTAGCGTACTGCAACTACTCAGTGTGATTATTAAATATTTATTACATATAAAGTAGATCATTATTACCATTACTACACAAAGGATGAGGATGAAGATGGAACAGGATATATGCACACAGGGAGACAGAAGAAGTTATAAACAAGAAATAGATATTGAGTATACTAAGAACATAACATGTACGATGGGAAGTAGAGACAGATAAAGCTGGTGAGATAAACAGGAACCAGATAATATAGGGATTTAGGGGCTATATAAAAGCATTTGGAATTTATCCTAGGGATGCTAGGAAATGACTGAGGGATTTTAGGCAAGTTCAGAAATATGATTTAGATAGATCTCTTTAGCTGAAGTGTGAAGAATGGATTAGAGGAAGGCAAGGCTGGAAGTATAGACACGGTTTTAGTATGATGGCCTGAGAAAGAAAAGAAGAAAATCAACATGCTTGAGAGATTTTAAAGAGCTAGTATCTGGATTAATAGTATAGGGAGGTGACAGTGATCATGTACGCAGGTGCCTAGAGGAAGGGTAAGGACAAAGCAGAATGAGGGGTAAAGGCAAAGCCCAGATTTCTGGTTTGCTCATCTGGGTGAAAGTCACTGCCCTAGTTCCTGTACCATATTCTTAGTTTTTCGTCTTCTTTATCCACCCAGCTTCTAGTCCTGTGTTCATTTATTCTGAACATATGTTTTGAGTACCTACACTATGCCAAGCATTGCAAATGTTTAAAAAAAGTGGAGATTCTCTGCATCTAGTTCTCTGAATTGTGTAGAGAATCACAGAATCCCAAGACAGGTGCAATTTAAAGAGCATGTAATCCAATCTCTCAGCTGAAATTTGAATCCCTCATTTAATAATTTTGCCACATCCATATGCTTGGCAGGTCTATGTTGGACATAATCATGAGGAACAACTCTCTTTCTAAGCGGTCAATTCTTCTCAGATCTGTGATCGTTAACAATTCTTAGACGCAGCTCAAATTTATTTGTAACAATCTCTCACTTTTGGCCCAAGATCCTATCATGCAGTCAAAAGAATACACCTGATTGCTCTTTTTCTTAGCAGCATCTGGATCCTTGTTGTCTACACTCCACATGTTCCTAATTATTTCTAACACTGCTTGAAGACATGGTTTGGTGTCATCTTGTTATGCTGGTCAAGTTCCTCTGAATATATGTCTGAATACATCTACTTCAAGCCTATTTCCCAGAAATTAACCGAATATCCAGCTATGATCTGGTCAGTGCATAGAGTTTTGGCCTTATCAATTGCTTTTTGGATATTGGAAATCAATATCTTTATCAGGCATTGCTAATTTGTCTTTTTTCGGTAGAAACATTTTTCTTAGGAGCTGCAGTTAAATGATATATATCCCCCTATACACAAGTAATCAATATGTATGGTCATGAAGTTGGATGCAGATTTATGCAAATGACCCTATTAAACTTCATCTTGTTAGATTTGCATCTCTCTTTAAAGGTCTTCCTTAAACAAAATTATTTATCTAAAACTTAACTATGTCCTTTAGCTTCATGCTTTCACAAATCTCATATTCGTATTTAAATCAAATATGAAAAGGCTGAGTCTACCACCTTCTGTTTCACTCAGTCATCATCAATTCACTTATTCAGCCCCTGTGATTACAACGGTCCCACCAGTTATATTTCCATGTTGTTAGTCTCATTTCAATCTCATGTTCATTTAGAAAGTAATTGAAATACCTTGCTAAACTCAATATGTGGTATTTCAACAGCATTTTTCCTCATCTACATGTCTGGAAAATGTTTGAAAAGTTTAAGGACACAGCTTATTCTTAAGGAACTCCATTTACTCTGGTGATCAAAAATCCCCTTTCTTATTGTTCAAAAATAACCTAATAGATGTTTCACATTTATTTTGGGAACTAACAGTGAGGTGACCAGTCTTTAGCTCAGAGAACATCCGTTAAATAAGAACATTAGGTGGCTTTAGGCTTATGACACTTTTCTCATTCTATTCAAAGACCAGAGACTTAGAGAAAGGATCATGGCCACTGAAATACTTAAGTGCAATAATTTATTTTCATGACTGTGTCTCTATAAGCTCTTTGAAGAGTGGAACTGTATAATTCAAATATCAGTAGTTTCTAACACAGTTCTTGGGACATAATAGGCACTAAGTGAATGAGTGAAAAGTTATCATTTGCATGTTCCATTAATCCAGGATTTACTTCAATCAAGACAAACAATATGGATTTTAGTTTTTAGAAAAGGAGGTCATTCTTCTGGTACATGTAAGTATCTTGAGTTTTCACTTACTATTATTAATTCTTATTTTATTCTTTTCATTTTCATGGACAGCAAATATGGAGACTATACAGGGCTTCTGGTTCTACATACTCTGTAATCTATTAACATTGCACTGTAGGTTCATAAGAGCAGCCCTCCATGTTTTCTTCCTTCCTCCATATGTGTATATATATATATATATATATATATATATATATATATATATGTATATAAAGCACATTGGTTTTCCTCAGATTCATTTTTCCTAACAAATTTCAATGGATTTTGGCCTTTAGCCTTTGGCTATTAGTATTTTTTAGGTTCAAGAAATTCTTAGAATTGTCCATGGCTGGAGCTTGGCAGGGCTATCCATGATCAGATGGTAAGGCAATGATAGCTCTAGCTCCTCAGCAGAGCGGACAAACTTCTGGAATTCCAAGTAGGAAACTGACACATTTTCCCAGATAAATATTGAGAACATTGGGTTTAGGTTCTGAAATATTTCTACTTTTATTAGAGCTTTTTGAGTTGGTTGCCCAAGAGTGTTCCCCTGTAACCATGTCTGTGCTAAATGAACTCTTGACTATAACAAATTGATCCAAGTACAAATATCTCTTCTACATTAGGCCAATCAGATTCTTTCACCTAAGAACTTAAAAATGTGAAAAAGAAAAGATGAGTTCTTGACAACACTCTAGAGAAGTATTTCATAATCTGTCATAGTTGAAATTTTAGAGTTGTCCTGGCACTGTTGCTTCTGCAATCTCTGAGATACTCTAATATCCTACCAGTGAGTTCCCCTTTTTGTTTTATTCAGCCAAATTTAGTGCCTATAACATTCTTACAAAATATATTTTTGTGGGGGAAGCAAAGACATTTACCTTCCATATATATGACCTTACTTACATGGGAAAATGTATTCAAAGCTTCTAACACATGTCTTACAAATTAACCTCTGGAATACAACTCAGTTATAAGTTTAACTTGGCACATAGGCACTTAATAAATATTTATTGAATGAAAGAATGTTGTGGAGTTTCTGTGATACCTTTAATGATGAATCTTTTCAGTGACATTTATTTTGCTTAGAGATATGCAAACTCTGAAACTTACAAATGCCAAAGATTAAAAGTGCCAAGTCTCAAAACACATTGATGTCTATGCACTGAAGAAGACCCTTAGGATTGCAATGGAAATAAATTAACTAAATCTATAGAGCTTCGCTTTTATGTCTTTGAAGTTCTAACATAAAGATTCATCGGTAGTGATTAACTGTGACTGTTATGCTCCAGGGATAAAACTACTTCTCTGGAGGATGCTGCCGATAGCTGAGTTGGAATGTTAATTTCATTTTAGTGATGTTGAAAAATTGATTTCAAATACGATCTCCATATTCACTTAGCAGTGATATCCATTCAGGAGAACATAGCAAATCTAACATATAATAATATATTACCTATATTATAACTAAAGATTGAAAATGATATATTAGTCAGTATATTAATATTCACATGGTATCTTTCAATTTAGTCTCAAGATTTCAACATGCATATATGTTTTAATAAAAAATTACACAGTGTTAAAATGCAGGAGAAAAACATTAGCAGATAAAAAATGACACAGATATTTCAGGATTTGTATTTCTGGAGCTAAGTAACAATTCACTGGGTATTCTGTCGATTTTAATACATTCACTGCCTATCAAGGACTGTCGTGAGAGTTAGACAGGTGTATTACTACTGAAACAGACAACTTCATCTTTAATCTCATAAGTCTCTAAAAATAAGCTTCTTAGAATCAAAGTTAAGTCTAGAAATAAAAATCTTTTAAGTCAATACATGTAACACAGACGAGACTAACAAGTCTTTAGATTGAAAGTATGAAACAGAAAAATGAAACATAAAAATCATTTGAATAGAAACATACTTATGACATTTTTGAACCTCAAAGATAAAGGGAGAACTCAAACTTTCAGGAGAGAGAGAGAGAAAGAAAGGAAAAATAAATCCTATATGTTATACATAAAAGAATGACAATCAATTGACATTAGACATAACTGGAAGCCAGAAGAGCACTATGTTTAAAGTTTTGAGGAAAAATTATTTTAAACCAATACTTTTACAATTTTCAATTAATTTTATGTATAAAATATATTTACAGATCTTAAGAAGTTTGTCATAAACCTTATCAACACATTTCCAGAGATGGTGATATGGGAAATTGGCAGCTAAATATGTTCCAGGAGAAAAAATAAGTTAAGAAATCTGAAGAGATATTAATACACATATATTGATACTTCTAAAACTCTTTTTTAGGCAAAGATGCTAATGACATAAAATTTCATTTTCTTCCTTGAGTTCATGGTTATTGATTCTAGAGTAACATATTTATGGAACCATAATATTGTAGATGCTATTTTTAAGGAGAGATGGGGCTTATACTTTCACATCTTGGAAACCTATGACTACCCAGCTCTTTCTGTGTCAGGTAACTTTATCTAACTTGGGGGTTCAGTTTTAGGAACCTCCCTTTTTCCCATATACCTAAATCATGTTCTATCAGCTGTATCAGTAATAAAGCTGACATTTTGATCTCTTATTGTCTGACTCCTTTGTCTATTACCAAATAAATTCTAAACTTTGGCAAAGAACAGAGTTTCTATTTACTGGGTATTAAAATACCCACACCTAGATTCTAAGTGAAGTTCGGGGAGTTAGGGAGTTAAAGAACATTCATAAATTGAGGTTCTTGGTGGGCCAGACCATGTACGTTTTTGACCTTGCAGTAGCTTCTATTATGCTGTGCAGTTATTTTTTGGAGTTGTGTGGTTGATTTTCATTGGCCATCCTGAGCAAGTAGCTTTAGGTCTTAGTGAAAACATTTGCTGGAGAGCTAAGAAAGGGAAGTAAGTTCTTGAAGATCAGGATGATAAGTGTAAAAGAGAAGAAGTGAAGTTCTCAGGTCTAGTCTTAGAAATGAGGAAGATATTCAGTTTGTGTTAAATCAGAAAAGATGCTTGCCATCCAATGAAATCAAACAAGGGACGATGGAAAAGATCTCAGAGAGTAGTGACGCATTGAGAAAACTGTGGAGAATCATAAATTTAATATGGAGACACATATTGCAAATAATAAGTGACTCAATTCTTAAAGATTAGGAGAACTATACAACAAGACTGCAGAAAAACTGGTCCAATTTTAAAGGGGAAGGCTAGACAAATTAATATGAAGTACTCGAAGGATTACAAGATGAGTTTCAGTTTGATGCAATTATTGTAGGTATTGCCTGTACTCTATATAAGCCTGGTGAAGAAATTTATGGAATTAAAGCTTTAAAGTAAAGTACAACAAAGATAAGATGTAGTAAAAATGAACCAGGTAGAACAACAATAGATTGACTTTAGACCTTAAGATTAGATGTTGTTCTGATGGAAGAATAGCACCTGAGTGATAATACACAACGAAGGAAGATAATACTCAAGAATTTTTAGAACAGTAGATGCTTTAACAGATCCAGTATTGTTGATTTCCTATTTATCATTATAGGACAGTAGCTAGAAATATAAGAAAAACAAATTTCTGCACCAGAAAGCAAAGTAGAAGTAGAACAAAGTAGGAACACAGACCAAGTAAAATGCTTTAATCTACACGTGTTTAATTTGCTGGATGGTAAATGCACCTCAAATTAGACCTTTGTTTGGAACTGCTAACATTGTAATTTCTGAACTTTGCAAGAATTTGGAATGTCTTGAATGCTGCTTTCTGAAAGTATGTCCCCCATATGGTTTTTTAAAATGTGTCATAAGTAACTTATTTAAAGATTTCTTCCAATTAAGTTTAAATTCACAGATTGTCAACTGTAGATACCTGATATCCTAGTAAAGTTAAAAAGAAGACTTTTTTCCAGCTCTGCTATTCCCAGAGGTAGACTAATGAATCTCTGATATGAACTTTGGTACAGTGATCATAGGTCTAAGTACTATGTCCTGGACACATCATTTGGCTTGGTCATTAGATAAAATGTAGAACAACAACTGTTAAGAAACTATAGTCATTGCAACCATGCATGTACAATCTATAGTGTTCAACATTTTGAAATAGTTTGCTCCATTTTTGTGTGTATTTTTTCAAAAAAAGTACTTGAATTTTTTTCTATCTTGAAAGTAGACAAGTACACATGAAATTTGAACACAGAAAAGAGTATGATTCCTTGAAGCACACTTAAAGAGGATATGGTATCTTTTTAAAAAAGAATATTGGAATTGTTTAAATAAAATTGTAAATGCTTTAGAAAATTTGAGAACGTGATCAATATTTAATCATAATTAATAATACATTTGATAGAAGTAAATTTTGAAACTATGTCATTTAAAAATAATTTACCTTGCTTATCTTGTAAAACCCATTACATGAAGGCACTTCACTCTTTGGTAACCCAGAAACCCAGGCGTGGTGCCATGGAAGTCCTGAATAAGTGTTAGCACTTCCTTATATGTCTTACAAATACAGGTTGCATATTTGTGCTCATAGGGCTTTGCTATGAGATGATAAACAATAAGAGAGATATTTCTGTCCTTTCATTGATTAACAATGCTAGCTTTGTTGGATCCATTTTAACCCAAATATTATTATTCTATAGGAAATAGTTGTGTTAAGGAATGTTAACCTTTGTTGTATTATAGTTTGTTTTTAATATTCTTCTTAATATTCAAGACTAGTATTCTACTTACTACATTTAAAAATTATATTTTGCCAAAACACATTGCAAAATGAAACAATAAAGTCAAACATAGTAAGATCTCAAACCAAGTCCAGAACTAAAATCACTTTCTGACTATGAGAATACTTAGGATTCAAGAAATAATTCCATAAAATTAATATCAAATCAATCCAACAGGGTGTAAACTTAACAATTGCTAAACTTTAATTCTAAATTTATGATATTGTCAAGTCATTGTATAATTGGAATTTTTTAACTTTAGTAGCTGTTAAAATGGACACTTAACTTGGTCCATAAACAACAAATGAACTATGTGAGGCACTGCCTTATATGCAATATGAAAACTGGCCAGATTGCCATTATTTGTAAATATTTCATTTTGGGAAAAATGAGAATTAACTTTTAAGGGAAATAAACCATGTCCATTAGTCAGGCTAGGTTTTGATTATCATTATTCATTTAGATTTAAAGCAATCTTAAATAAATACATTCAAAATCTTTAGACATCAAATAAATTTTAGAGTCAATCAAAGGAGAAAATTTTTTTTCTCAGTAAATAACCATAAAATGTAACATTTATTGATAGGAACAGATTGTGATAATATTTAAATACACTTTTGAGCAATCAGTAATGAAAGAGGAAGTATTTATTAGTGTGGAATGTGACTGAGCATTTAATTGTCTTCAAGAAATAATGCTCCCACGGTCACTTCTTTTTTCTGAACAGTATTTCTACTAAATTTAGGTATATAACTAATTTTAGTAAGTAGAAAATTAATGACACAATTAGACTAGTGGACTTGTCTACAACTTGTAACTACATATTTCTTCATTATTAGCAAACATCTGCAAAGCAAGTGAGAAGGCAAAATATGAAACAAATTAATTAGCCTGACTAGTATAACCACGTGCACATTAGCATGACTAATATAACCATGTTACAATAATGATGCCTCAAGCAATGAACATTCTTTCATAGGAAAGAAGGTTAATATGAAAACTATAAACATAATGTAATATTTGAGAGGGAAGAAAAGAAGTAACCAACCAAATGATTCTGGGATATAGAGAAATTCTTTGGATTTTAAACAACATGGTCTAAAGGTCCGCTTTCATCAGTGAAAATGTTACTAAGCTTTTAAAAAATATGTTATATATGGACCCACTTGCTTTCTAACAGCTGCTGAGACTCCAAAATTGCCAGTTTTGCAAGTCATTTAAAGGTTCCATATTATACATGAATGAAAAAAATACACTATCAGTTTCCTGACAGATGCAAAACAATCTGCTGTGAGTCTAAAATAAGTTTATGTTCAGTCAGTCAGAGAAACATTCTCCTTTTAAATACTCCATTTTAAGAGGAGGGCCTTTAATTGTTGTGAGAGGAACACAAAGTTGGATTACTCTCTCATTTTATCATACCAATTCAGTAGAATTTAACATCAAATGGAATATTACATTATTTGTATGGCTACATCTGAATCTTTTAAATATATTTGAGTTTTGAAATAAATGATCTCTAGAGAAAAACTTTACTTCTACTATGGGCCAAAGATTTTTATTTTAATAGTTAGCCCATTATAACCATGAAACTGGTGCATCAAATAGTTTTAGGGAAGACCAGGACACTCCTGGCCTCTGTCTATTGCTTTGTTTCCAATTACTCTCTTTTCAATTCCCCACAAACAATGACACTAAGTAAAAGTTAGAAAAAAAAAAATCTCCAAACCTACTTTTTCTTCAGTCTTCTATCCTTCTCAGCTTGAGTTCCAAGTTTGCCTAACCCCAGGGACTCCTGAGCTGCAGCTTCAGTCTCCATAAAGCCTCCTGTGAAGAAGTAACTATTCATATTAGGTTGGATATATTGTGTCAATTCTGAAATTAAATTTTTAAAAGTTTATTTGAGCAATTGTTTAGTATTACATTTTTTTTTTTTGGCCTGCCTTTGTATTTCTAACACAATATGCATTCGATGGCATGGGTACATACATAAACATACGCTGAGACAATGAAAAAAATAAAAGGTACCTCTTGGTAGACCATTCAGTTGCACCTAGTAGCAACATAATACATGTAGCCTGTACACTGACAAACACTTGAATATATAGTTTGAAAGCTATGAGGTCTACTTTTCCTTACGAAAAATGAAAAAACTGTGCAGCGTGTGAAGTTTTTTTCGATGTTTGAAACGTGTGAAATTTTTCATATATAATGAAATAAATGATAGCCCAATGAGCAGAAACTCAGGTGTATGTCTTCAATTCCAAGTTGAGAGAATGGAGAAACATTTGCTGAGTTACCAAAACTTTCTGTATCTTGTTCTGGAACCCTCTTCTGCTCACCTGGATGACTCCTATATCCTTCAGTACCAACGTAACTTCCAGAACTTCCTATGTTCTGGCAGGCTTTGTTTTGTTTTGTAATTTTTATAATAATACCTGAAAAAATTCTAAATCTTTCTTCAAAAGATCCTGGTAAGACTTGATTTTACCTAGCAGGTCACAAATTATTTGATGTAGTGTCAGTTTTATTGGCTTTGGGATATATTCAATATATATATATATATATATAAAACCTTGGAATAAGAGAAGGAAGAAAGGAAAGTGTGTTGGGCATCAAACAATTTTACAAAGCAATTATTTAGTATCTTTAAACATATCATTGTTCATAAATTATCTGTTGTAATTGAAAAATGAGAACTTAATCCTGGGCTCTGTTTTCTCTTTGCTATTTACTATGTGAAAAACACGAAGTCAAGGTAAATGAAAAATGCTCATTATTTTTAAGTCATTTTAATTGGAAGAGATTTAAATTTCCATTTAAGCTCAAGATTAAGTAGAAAGATTTAAGCTAATACTAATTCTTAAAAGTCTACACAAAAACATTCACCAATATATCAGTAAATAAGTACTATTAAGGATAATTTTGTTGTAATTATTTTTCATAATTCATTTAACAAATAATTTAAATACTCAGTATTATTAATTCTGGATCAGTGATATAAATAAGTTAATCTCATAGCCTACTAACTCTGTTACAGAACTGGATAATTATAAGAAAGTCCTCTTTAATTGAAAACACATTGATTGCTGTCTAGATCTTATTCAGGGATTCAGAGTTTGAGGACTGAAATTTATTCAATTATGCACGTATGCAATTAATACTTAAAGAACTTTTTATTGTGAATGATTTTTGTTGTTGGTATCATTAGGAAAGTCATCCACTAGTTGACTAAAGTACTCTTGGGAAACTTTTTTTTTTTTTTTTTTTGCTGTACGCGGGCCTCTCACTGTTGTGGCCTCTCCCGTCGCGGAGCACAGGCTCCGGACGCGCAGGCTCAGCTGCCATGGCTCATGGGCCCAGCCGTTCCGCTGGACCGGGGCACGAACCCGTGTCCCCTGCATTGGCAGGTGGACTCTCAACCACTGCGCCACCAGGGAAGCCCAGGAAACATTTTTAAATGTGGGAATTTCCATTATGCACAGTGAGTGAATATTTTCATTTTATTTCTCTCATTGGTATACTTGCCCTACTGTATGTCCATAAATTACTATTCACAATCTGCAATTAACAATAAAATTGTTCTCTTGAAACATAAATGGAAATGAATAATGATTCACTTAAAAGTTTAAAATTCTTAAAAAAAAAAAAAGTTAAAAATTCTTGATCAGTCCAGATGGGGACACAGAGATTGATGAGTAGACCCATTCTATAAACAATGAGATATTTTCAACCACTACACGGTTGAATGAACCAGGCTTTTTGCCCTTCTGAGCAAAGAACATATAATTTATGATTTAAATTTGTTTCAAGAACCCAACATTTTAATTAGAGAAAAGAACAGTTTTTTAAAAAAAAATAACACTCTGGAGGAGAAACAAAGAGAGCTCTAGAGCAATTTTGTGAGTCAAAACTAGACCCAGAAAAAGTAGATATTAGACTTTTCTTCTCATAAATAAAATTATAAAAATAAAAAGCACGAGGAGCTTGGAAATAGTCTGAGCACTTCAAAATCTAATATCCTTTGAAAAGAATTTAATATAGAATTGTCGACACATCCTGTTTGAAAATGCCAATAGAAAATGACACTTAAGGCCAAAGTAGGCAAAATTATTTTTAAGCAGCATATGTAGAACCGTACCCTTAAGCAGGAGCAAAAGTCTAATTATGTGCATTTTTTAAGCCCAAATAAAACATTTCTAGATGAGAAAAACATTCTTTCATAGAACTGATCCATCTGCCCCATAAATCCCAGGTTCGTCTTTCCAACCACCTGACCAGCTAACTGGTAGGATGACCTCAGTCAAACCAGCTTATGAACTCTTTTACTCTGTGGATGATTATCTAAATCTGGTGAGAGTCTGCTTCAATTTTTCCTAGGCATCAGTGGGACCCCATGGCTGTGTGGACTTTAGGAATATCTACTCATCTAGACCGATATATTCATTAATCACATATGGCATTGAGTACTTGAAATGTGGCTGGTCCAAATTAAGTGATCTGAGTATAAAATATGCAAAAGATTTTGAAAACTTAGTACCAGAAAATAAGATATCTAATAATTTTATATTGATTACATGTTAAAATAATAATTTTTTCTATATTGGTTTAAATAAAATACATTATTAAAATTAATCGCCCGTCTCTTTTTACTTATCTTAATATGGCTACTAGAAAATTAAAAATTACATATGTAACTTATATTTGTGGCTTGCATTATATTCCTGTTCAGCAGCGCTATATAGTAGTGGTTCTATACTGGACACAGTAGCAGTTTCCAGAGGGAATGTAAATATTTGCATATGTTGATGGAGGAAGAGGGCCACATTTTTAGATGTCACAACGACTGCAAAGTGCAACCGATATATATTAGGTAGGAGACAAGAAATCTAAACTTCCTTCAATGAGTAGAAAATTCTTTAGTTTGCCCATCTTGAAATGGCAAGAGAGTCCCCAGTGAGAAACACTGGCTGGTGGACGCTAAGGGTTACTTATTCTCCAGGAGACCCCTTAGGAATATGGAGAGAGCATCATTAACTCCATCCATCACATGGCATAAAGTGCTCAGGCATAGAAGGCTCGAGTCCCATGAGCCAGTGTACATTCAGATAATAAACTGCTTATCACCTTGTCAGTGGCCCCCTAGTGCTTGCATATGCAAAAGCCCAAGCCAAAATTCATGTCCTCAGTGAAGTTCTCTGGGCACTCTATCACTCAGGCACACTCTCTTTTGTGAGGTTGTCAAGGACTTGGAAGTGTTTGAGACAGAATAACTTTTAGGGTGTGAGGGGCCTAGTCAAATATTTTTCCAACCTCTTTGTATACAAACATTTTGAGTAGCCCAAAATTAGTGGGATGACAATCTAGTGTGGTCCAATCTCATATGATACCATTCTAACAGCAGGAGTGAGTGATTCAATTGTTAGACCATCCTTCTGAACCAGGGTCAGGCCACTGGTCCAGAACAACCCCATAGGCAAGTCGCTGGGCTTCCCAAGGCATCTGGTCAACCCCAGATACGAGGTAGGGAGTTAGGGAGAAACAGGGACACAGGTGCACATGGTTTGGTTGGATTAGGCACCCTGCCCAGATGGCACTGCCTTCCTGGCTAGTTACAGGTTCTGAAAGGTAAAAAAAAAAATTTGAATGCTTCTAGAGACTAGACCTACACAGGTCCAGGTCTTGGGTGAGGGTGTTCTGCCCGGATGGCATTGCCTGCCCCAACCTCTCCCAGGCACCAGAAGGAAGGTTTTAGAGAATTGCAAGAGAGGTGCTACAGACTGTGAGGTTACCTAAGACCCAGGCTGAGGAATTTGAGGAAGGACCTTCATATGCCCAGATCTTTGGATGGTACTCGTTGGAGATATCTGTTTGTTTGGATTGTGAAGGCAAATATCTCTATGATGCCTGGGCCTCAGACTCCAATCAGAATAATATATTTCATGTTGACCCTTGAGGTACAAGTCCGTCAGAATTTCTGGCCAAAACCCACATTGCAAAAGCTCTGTATCTCCATTTTTCCCGCAGAGTTCCCTGCTATCGTATTAAAAAGGAACTCTAATTCCAGGGAGATTAAGACTATAGTCTGCTGCTGATCAGTAGTTTCATCTTTCTTCTACTTGACCTCACTGCGGTGTTAATCCATACCACTCATTTAGATTTTAAATGCACTTGAATTTATAAGTGATTACTTAATTGTTTCATGACTCTTAGTCTGTTAGTTCTCTGGAGGATGCACCTAGGCACTGTGCCTGGCTCATAAATGGTATGTAATAAATGCATGCACAATTGAAGCTAAAAAATGCTTTCTTCAAAAGAAGACCCTTTCACTACGCAGAGCATGACTCATCTCTAATTGATACTTTGGGAAATTATATTGAATTTTCTAGTTCCATAACATCTAGGAACAATCTGAATTTCGGGGTAAAGGCCTGCACAGGCACCTAAATTTTACATGTAGAAAGGTGCTTGCTAACTAATGCTGGTGCAATGTTGATGTTGTTTCTGTCAGTGTGAAATTATTTTCTTCATTATGCTGATCATAACAAATCAAAGAATTTAGACCATTATTACATAATCTGACAGATGACAATAAAGGAAAGAAAACTGCAATTTATCAGGCAAAAAAGTCTCTTTGAAATATATTGCTTCTCATATACACTTAAAGGAAATTTGCAAGAGTAGTTTTTATTTTTTTTACTCAACAATATATGCATTTTATACATCTGTAATCAGAGATACTACCTGTACAATTTACATACATTTTTCTGCTTTTACCATTTTTCCATAGCTTTGCTATATTTTGATCAATTCCCCATTCTTGAAAATCTCTGTCTTTGATTTCTGTTTCCTTCTTGTAATGCCTCTTTTCTTTATGCTTACCATTCACTGTTGACATCTGCTAGGGTAGTCACGTGTGATCTGTTCTTTTTTCTTTACAGTCATTATTATTAGGACTCTCTGAAGGCCTGGGAGGGCTGGTGTTTCCTAGGCAGTAAATGTGTTAAAATCATATGGAACAGATGACTCCCCCAGAAGTAGCAAATGTTTTTAACATCACTACCTCTTCACTCTCTATTACCGTTTTCCTAAGCTGGTAAACTGCCTCTAAAGCGTGGTACTTGATTGCTCTGACTCCTAACTCTCACTTCTGCTTGGATACTTGACCCTGGAACCTAGATCATTTCCTGTGCTGTGTCTGCTTCAATTTGCTGTCTCCTAATCTCTGCATTTCCAATCTCTCCACAGCTTGGTTAACCTGACCCTCAATTTTTATCATTTCTTTTGCTTGATATTAATAATTTGGTTTCATACTCTGGACCCCAGACTGTACCCACTTCCCAACTAACCATAAAAAGAGCCAGGTTCCTTTCCATCATGTTTCCCTTGGAATTTGTCCTTTCATGTGGTTTCAGTACCCTTTTTTTCAGAGATAGGTTCTATTTGAAACTCAAGCTTTAACCTTTTCAATTCTGAAGGAAAATGCACGGCACTTAGATGTTCCTAGTAGAATCAAACATATCCAGGGAGAGAAAAACTAATAATAATCGGAACTCTTTACTGACATTATGTCTATATGTTTTATAAGAAAATTTATAATATATTCTGTGATCTTTTTTATTATTGCCTTGAATTATTCTTTACTTTTTATGCATTTGTGTGTAATATCCTCAAGAAGTTATAAACTTTCTGAAAAAAAAACATGTCTTTAATTTCATTAAGTTCCCAAACATGCTCCACGGGACTAGGAGCTCAGTGAGGTAATTTTTGATGGAAACAGTCCCACGAGTATATTGTCTGGAGCACTAGACCAGGAAGTGACATCTGGGAACCACTGCTAATTCTCCTACCAAGCAGCTGCTTTGCCATGATGATTGTTAAAATCATCTCAGTTTCTGTATAATATAGAATGTGGCTCACTACATGATCTTTAGATATCTTCTAATTCTGAAAGTCTGTAATTTTAAAAATAATATGCATTTTCATAGTAAATAACTCATGGTATATATTTTGTAGAAGGAAGAGTTGCTGGGCCTAAGGCTTAAATGTTAGAGCTTCATAGATTCAGGATTACTGGGGTTGAAATAGATCTTAAAGATCATCCAGTCCAACTGCTTTCTAATTCTTGGACCCCTTCCACAACAGTTCTTACTCGTATTTACCTAGCTTCTGCTTGACCATCTCCAGTGACAAATAAGTCATTTTTTGACAAGCTACCTTGTTTGTATACAATTATGACTCACCAGTGTTCTCTTTCTTACACTGAGATGAGGTTAATCTTTCTACAACTTTAACACTTCGGCTACAGTTTTGTACCCTCACTCAACAACAGAAAGACCAAAGATTCCGCCACATAACAGCTTTTCAGATATTCTTAATCAGCCATCCAGACAGGTCAGCAAGGAGAATAAACATACCCCTGTACTTAGCTACTCCTCACATAATTTCAATCCTCATCAGCTTAATCCACTCTTCCAACCTTTTTCCGAGGTTATGATATGCCTCCGAAAGTGTAGTAAACAGAAATGGATACTATTCCTTGGCTCTTGTTTTACAACAGCCGAACAGAATGGAAAAGTCTTCTTTTATCTCAATGCTGTACATCTATTAACGTGGACTACATTTACTGACTTATATATTGACTTTAGAGTTACCTGAAAATTCTAAATTTTTCTTGTAAAAAATGCTCCTGAGAGTTATACTTTTAAAGTGGGATATTTTTGGACCTTCCAAATCTCAGTTTTTTGAGGTAGTCTTTAAGGAAGAACACTGATTTTTTTTTTTTTTCATTTGTGATTTCTTTCCCTATCAGTGATCCAAAAATCAGATTACTGGGCTGTTGAAATATTCATGCCCAAGTGATTAGGGATGTGAGGATCAAGAACAGGGTGAATCCTAATCTTGCCACTAGAAACCTGAATCCAAGGTGGCATCACTCCACTTACCATCACTATAAAGGAGGCCTATGCAACCAGTTATAAATCTCACCAAAGTTTTCCATCACCCAGGCCCCATTCTGACATCTTGTCTACAGGGCTGTCATGAGTTACAGCTCACGCAAATGCCTTTCCTGTTCTGTTACCAAGTAATTTTGTCAAAGAAACAAACGAGCTTCATCTGATATGCCTATTTTAAACACAATTTAATTTGCTTTGTTTCAAAACAGGTTGTGCCTTCAGATAAAATTAAAAGTCAAGCCAGTCAAGATTCCAATTACTGATGCCTAATCATGGATCTCGAGGTTCAGAACTCCTGTTCATGGTTGTCTTGACAGGACAGACAATGTAGCAGGTAAAACTTTTCTGGGCCAGAAACATATTCAAGTTTTTGATTTGTTTTAAATGAATGGTTGTCCATGTTTATGTACTATCTGTCTCGCTAAATTGAATGTTCTTTGACGCCAATGCCATGCTTTAACCATTTTCCTAAAGTCCATGGTTGGTACTCTATACTTCACATTGGCTCAACATATGCTATTCACTCAAAGTAGGAATAAATAAATGACTTTGGATTATCAGCATTCCCCCTGTCCCACCCCTCAAGATATCAACTCTCTTGGGCTTCAGTGTCCTCTTGTTAGTGCCTCTTTTCTGGATGAAGTTTTGCTTTTCAAGTAAGCAGATAGAGGCAAAAATGTGAGTTTTGGAATAGGTCCACTTATTTGTATATCTTGTTCACATAAGGTACACCTTCAGTTTATTCATTTTCTTTAAACTTTAAAATTACTAAACAAAAGTAATAAAAATAAGAATTTTATAATTCCCCTTTTGGTCTGGGCAGTTTTTCCAATAATCAGTTTATTTTGGTTGGTGGCTTTTTTGACATTGTTCTTACATGTCTATGCCATTCACTTATATCTATTATTTGTTAGATACAGCTTTTGTACCAAAATTTTTTAGAATCTGTTTTTAGGAAGAGGTCACCTATTTCAGATCTACTACTTAAGTTTACATTATCATAAATATAGCTGTAAGTTTGTTACCATCCTCAAATTGCTTTGATACTATCTAGCCTTTCCTTCCATATTGGTTAAAACTGAACTTGTTTCTAGGATTTTATGCGTGGAAGTCAGGATATGGAAAGTTGTAAAGTGATTGACAGAAGAGGAAGTAAAAACAGTAGTTGTGGACAACTCACTTAAGCTTGGATTATAAGGGCAGGGAAAAGATAAGTCAATATTTCGGGAAGATGGCAGGATTAATGATGACCTTTAAAATATAGATTAGACACGAGCATGTTTAAAGATTAATGGAGGGCTTCCCTGGTGGCGCAGTGGTTGAGAGTCCGCCTAACAATGCAGGGGACACGGGTTCGTGCCCCAGTCCGGGAAGATCCCACATGCCGCGGAGCGGCTGGTCCCGTGAGCCATGGCCACTGAGCCTGCGTGTCCGGAGCCTGTGCTCCGCAACGGGAGAGGCCACAGCAGTGAGAGGCCCGTGTATCGTAAAAAAAAAAAAAAGATTAATGGAAATATCAGAGATGCTTTGCATCTGGATGCATTACTCAGGGGGGAAAAGTTGTGGTTATTCGGCTGCTAAGTCTTTAAAGGGTGTTATTGCATCCTGTATCTATTGTATGCTCTAGGAAGTAAGCAGAGGTATTTACTGGCCGTGCTGTCTCCGTGTCCCTCAATAAGATTGTTGAAACTGTTTTTGCATCTTTTCATATTGGTGCTTGTAATATATAAAGAAAATGAAATTAGAAAGAAGAGAGAAAGAGAAACTAAAACCAGATCCCCAAGTCTGCTAGAAGGAATATTTCCTCTGCCAGGACACTCTCCCCAAATTCAACTGTGACTTTCAAGGAGGCATGGTTCATATATATGTTTTATCTTTTTAAATACTTTATCTTTAAAGTATTTTTAGCTTTATTCAAATGCTTTTCAATGTGTTGCTTCCTTTGACTTTTGGAGTTTCCACATTTATATTGCCTCTGCTATAACACATTTGTAAAAACAGATTATATGTATATTGAATTTGATTCTACATGGTTAGTGGTTATCAATGCAGTCACATTGACTGACTCATCATAACTGAAGTTCACTTTATTACCCTAGCTTTTCAGATTGTTATGTAAGGAAAATATTGTCCCCTTTATAATTATTATTCTCTGTGAATTACTAAGAATTCCTCCCTTTCTGTTTGTCATTCCTGATGGAATTGAGTGAACATTTTCATAGTTCTATTTAGAAAGTTTTCTTCTTCCACACCTCATTTCATTTAAAGGCATCTAGCACAGCTACTCTCAGGTTAACTTACGCTTCTTTGCATTTATGAGCTAAACTCTTTAAGAGTTCTAAGTATTGGGACATGGTCCAAAATTTCAAATTTGGTTCTTTGACACCATCATCACTCTACCATATTACTTTCCATGCCATCATTTCCTATCTTCTATTTCTATTTTCATTGGTAGAAGAAAGAACATTGACAGTGCTCCCATGTCAGAATTTTCTAGATCAAGATATTAAAATCATGATCACTAGAGATGTTTCCCTAATTTCTTCTGATGTGTGAATCAGCAGCATTAAGTGGTAGCCCCTGGGTTTGGTAAGTTTTCATGGTCCTCCCCTCACAAACTGGATGTACATCTTTCAGGACACAAGTAAACATGAGTCCATATCCCTCAACCAAAGCACTAGTGGTACCATGTACCATTTCTTCTGGAAAAAAATATGAATTCCTGAAACCTACTTGTGTCTGTGTTTTCTTCTTATTTTCTCAAGTATTATTTTCAATAAAGACCTTTATTTTTGGTTTCTCCAGGAGCTTTGATTCACCCTCAGTGTAGCTTCTGTATAGCTCCAGAGGTATAGATTTTTGTCTTTGTCTTCCTCATCAGCATTGTAGTCCTTACTATGCTGCTGACACTGGCTTTGTTTATACTCGGTTGTTCTATGGAGTAAAACGCTCAGAGCTCCGAAATCCTCTCAGGACTATAATGTGATCTTGAATAGCTATTGCTATTTTCTGACTTGGATGGAGTTGATAAGAACCTAATTGTAATTGATTCCCTTCTCATCTGTTCTGACATAGAGACACACAGTCACTGAAAATGGGTAAAAAGGCTAAGTTTCTAGAAGGTTCTATATTTTTCTAGACTTTAAATTATATCCTGGATACCTTGATTTTGACTATGAATAGTTGTCAAATAAAATAAAACAAATTTTATAACAATGTCTTGGCATGTACATTTTATATCCCCCAAGTAATCACCTTTTCTTTTCTTTCCTTATGCAATAATACTTTTCTTTTTTTATATCCTAAGGGGTTCCTATCCTGAGAAAAAGAAACCCAAAGAGGATTTAATTCTCCTGATGGTAACGCTCAATCACACAACTGGCTGCTCATGTGTTATAAACATCGGTTTCCTATGGTTTCTGATGTTTTGCGTGGGTTTCATGCTGTGGAAGTGGGGCAAGATATTTTTGAATAATATCACGGTTGTAAATCTGTAAAAATGAATATTATTCCCAGAAATTCTTGCGGTGCCAGGGCAGGAAACTAAGTCTAGGGGTTGGGACATTACTTGTGAATAATAATTCCTTTATTTCAGAATCCAAAGGGAGTGCTAAGAACTTTGTATCATTCTGTTCATCACTTACTATTAGAGGTAGGAGCTAAATCCTTTTCCCTGTAACTTAACTCTAGTTCTAAATTAAATAGAAGGAGATGAGCAGGGAAAAAGAAGAGGCAATCATAAATAACCAAGATGGTGAAAAGAGATTTCAGAAAAAAAGTAAATATGTAGAAAGACACCAAAGAAAAAAAAGATCAAGTGTATATGTCATCATTTTAGAAAATACATCTCACATATTCTTTTTGTTTCAGACTCTCCATCTATCCATCTATCTATCTATCCATCCATCTATTAACAAGGTATCTATGTATTTATATATTTACCTAGGGTCATTTCAAACATACTGATCTATTTTATTCAATTAGTCACCAACAATAATTAATTCTAACACAATCTCTATTGCCAGATTCTTCCCTCTGTCTCTCCACCTACATGTTGTTGAGTTTGTTAGTGGAAAGTTGTGACAGTTTAAAACAAAGAAACCTTGTCTTTTTTTACATTTTATGCCCTTTATAATGCTTTATTTTGACCTAAAAAGAATTCTTTTGGATTTTTTGTAGGCTTCTTAATTTTTTCAACAGAAAAGCTTTTAAATTCACACAGCTAAGCTCTTATACACATCTATGCAGTATACTCAATGGTTTTAAGCTGGTTTTGAAACATGGCCCTAGGACAACTATCTCAGTTCTGCAAATTACTAATACATTGTTTACTCATCAATAAATAAGGATGACAGTAATATCACTTGCCTCAGAGGGTCCTTGTGTCTATCACAGTGTTAACATAATATAAATTCTAGTATCGTTATTAACAGAGAAATCAAAAGGACTGAAAGTTTTACAATATTCTTCCTTTGAAAGTTTTGTCAAGCTTGATTCAGCTGTATTGGATTAAATACAGCTGATTAAAACAGAAAGTTTGTCAGGTAGGAAAAAAATTAAAATATGAGAAATGGAACGAAAGACAGATGGATGCTAAGAAGTGAGGAAAATGAGTGGCAGTGGAAAGTCAAACATGCATACTTACGGAGCTGCCCAAGTCGAGCTTTTTCTTTTTTACCAAACAAACGACCTATTGAAGACTTGATTCCTTTCTTCTTGGGGGCTTTGTGAAGAGAGTCTTGGCTGCTGTTGGCACTGCCAAGCCCAAGGCTTTCAGCCTCGAGGGAGGCAGTTAAACTACTGTAAAACACGAAAGAGGACAAACTGCTTGCTTTGGTGTAGCATCCACAAGGTACACAAGATTAAATTCCTTGATAAAAGTACGAAAGGAGGAACAAGTACAGTTTGAATGTTATTTTCTCCTTTTTTCCCATGTTTTTTCTTAAGCATATTAAAGTGTGATTTCCTCAGGCTTAGGGCCCTGAGCCTCCAGGTTTTCTCTAGAAAAATTTCTTTTTTTCTCAAATATATTTTCCTTATTTTTCATACAATATCAAACTAATCAATGAACATAGGTTGGTTTATTAACTTATAAATTCTATAAATTAGCCCTTGACTCTTTACCTATTTCCTTCTTGCAGAGTTTGATTTTTAGATCTTAAACATAATGACCTATGACAAGAAATTTAAGTATAGCTAATAAAGTTTATGCTCTATTCTAGCCCATGGTTTTACTGGATTTTCCTCTAGCTATCTTTCTCTCTCTCAGTTTTGGAGACTAATTCATTGAATTTTAAATCACCTGTGAGATTTTGAAGTAACAAATCATATACCTGAGTGATCACTGTATATTTTTTCTTACAGTTCTCAGGTATTCTTTTAGGTACATGATAAGCTGAAATTATTTCCAAGAAAGCTGATCTAGGTTCCATTCCTGGTCAATGTATCTGCCACTGTATTAATAGGATAGGTTCAATGATACTGTTATCCTTCTTTACAGCTGTTAATTTGACAATATTGTGATGAGTTATTTAACTTTATTCATCCAAATTAATCTGAGTTCATATTCTCTAAACTCCAAAAGCTACTGCTTTTCATATATTACAATATATTTCACTCTTTTTTTTTTGAGAGTAAAGTAAGTATAAATTTTGAATCTGGAATAACTTTTTTCACATTAGAAACTAAAAATAAACAAAACAGGAAAAAAAAAGTCGGCTGGCACAGAAAGCTCTGTTTTCAAAACCGTTTATTGTAAAACATATACTATTTAGAGGACAGATTCTTAAAGTATTAATCGTTAAGTCATTACATTCGGTTATAACAGTTAAGTGTTCAGAGATGCTGTAATTGATGACAGTGAAAGAACATACATTTAAGATGTAAATTGCATGCTTAGACTTATTTATGGCATTAATAGAGATCTGCTTCAATTTTTTAGGCAGATGGAAAGGACAGTATGAAGAGTTGCTATGACAAATGGGGTATTTCCCCATGTAAACTTTTCTTTTAATATTTCGGCAAATGTGTTTTTTTTTTTTTTCTTCTCTAAGGAGGAGCTGTTATAGCTGGCACTTGCAGCACCAATAGGGTGATTTACATACCTGTCTGTTAAAAGTAATCGGGGTACAAGCATGGACTTTTCAGACCTTAATTATCCTTATACTAGAAGCCAGATTTATAGTCTTGTATTAGAATCCTTTAGTTTTTTGTTAACTATTCTAATAAGTCCTTCCTGTAGTCTGACTCCGTTTTAATAGGAAATATCCACTAAAAGTAGAAAATCTATTCTCATAAATATTGGCTAGTAACAAGACCATAAATATACAGTTAAATTTAAAACTGAAAATTTGATCTCAGAATAAAAATTTGTTTTTTTCACAAGTGACATTGTGGAGAGGGAGCAGAATTATAGCTTAAATCAAAAATTTTATATAAATTTTTAAGTAGTCTGTTTGATACTGAAAGAATGAGGAATATTTTTGGAAAGAGAACATACAATGTGCAGTGTGCTGGGAGAGTCATACCTTCGGGCATCATTGTGGTAGGAAGAAGGGAGGGTGTGAGTCATCCTGACGGCTCTAGGGGTAGGGGGAGGAGAAGTTTCACATTTAATTGTTGCTTTATCCTCCCGACCATCTTCTTCTACCACTGCAATCTAGAAGCAAAAACATACGTCAGATGAACTTTTTCTAAATTTCAACTGAAACTGATGAAAATGGAGAATCAATAAAGCAAGGCTATTTGTGTAATTCTAATATAAAAGCAGAACAAGAAACTTGGGGCATATAGGTATTACATATATAAATTCACATTATTAAAGAGTATGAATTTCATAACTATTTAAAAATTAAGACACTCCAGTTAACACACACACGCACACACACAGACACAGAAATAGACTCACTACACAAATATATTATTTAAGAGTAAGTAAACACCATAGATCAATATCCAGGGACTATGAAACAGCTATCTTGGAATCCATTTGAATATATCAGAATGTAAAAGCTTTATAAAAAGTTATTGAACACACATTTGAGCTAATTCACTAAAAATATGCATAGTCAGGTTATTATAACATGGACATTTTTAAGTGGGAGATTTTTGAAGTGAGAAGTTGGCAAAATATAACTGTATCAGATAAAGTGTTTTAAATTAGGCTATTTAAATGTGTTCCCAGATGTTTCAAAAAAGAGTTGCAGTTTATAAGAAAAAAGCTTTCTTTTTAAAGTGAGAATAATAAAAGGTAAGAACAGAATTTCTGCAAATTTTTTCATTTCATTACCTCTCATGGGAAAATTGACAAAGGCATACAGAGCACCATAAGCAGATGGGATGGAAGGGATTTCTTTAAAGAATTTAGTTCAGAGTCCAGAACAATTCAGGATACCATAAATTTTGTCAGAGATAGATATATAGAACTGTAAGAGTTTTCAAAAATCAACTTAATTGTACAATAAAGACATTTTTAAAAACAATGCTGCATTTTTTCATAGCACCATTGTGCATTAAAACATATATATATATATATATATAGAGAGAGAGAGAGAGAGAGAGACAGAGAGAGAGAGAGAGAGAGAGACAGAGAGAGAGAGAGAGAGAGAGAGTGAGAGAGAGACAGATTGTAGAAAGCATAGCTAAAAGATATACGGTTCTAGAAGTTCTGTTGAAGAAATTTCTCAATATGGCTATAACAAAATGTTTAAAGCTGTGTTCTCATCTTTTGTCTATACCGTGTCTTGCTAGTTTCTACATTAAGCTATTATGCATAAGTGTGTTATATATGATAAAGACTATGTGTTGGAGAAACTTAATGAAATTGTTTGTCTGGGCTCTTGTCATTTAAGCCTAGGTTACTTTTAACAGCTTAGGCAGTCATCTTAATAAGATCTCCTCTCTCCATTTCAATGAGCACAGTGCCACCAGAAGAACTGTTTTCAGGAACTGCTTTCAGCATGATGTCAACACTATGGAAAACTCTTTCTAAACTCACATCTCATCTAAACTCATAAAGCATATTTCTAAACTCTTCCTAATACGTACTTAAGTTTTCACAATTCCATTATCTAACCATGATTGTTTTCCACAATTGTTTCTGTGAAGCCTGATTACTTCTGTTTCAGATGTTTTCCTGAAACACACTCATAAAATGCCCTCCTCTCTCCACATGGCGGGTCAAACTAGGCCAACTTTACCAAAATATCAGCTCTTAAAAACATCATACACAAACCATTTCTCTGAATAACACTTAGAACTCACACTATATAAACAAAGTGGAGGAGAAAAGCTTCTTAATCAGAGATGGATTTGAATCTTAGTTTCTCTTATTTGTTGAATGACATGTGCTAATTACTTATCTACTCTAAGACTAAATTTCCTCATCAATAAAATAGAACTGATAATACTTAGTTTAATTTGTCCTTTTGATGTACAAATTAAATCATGCATATAACTCCTTACCCTGATATATATATATATATATATATATATATATATAACAAATTTTAACTTGTGGTTTTCTTTCTTATGACCTACCTTTCTTACCAATCATCTCTTTACTCCCTGAATTCCCTGAGGCTATATTTCTGCATGGGACCTTCCTTTATGATCTTTTTTTCCTTATACACACTGAAATTCTTTTACATCATCTGCTCAGATTTCTTCCTTTATTCCCAGTATAATCCTTTTAAGTGGTGGAAGAGGTCAAAGAAAAATAGTAATAACATTATGCATGGTAAATTTGACAGCTGAGAACTAACTGGTAGTGTCCAGGAGATGATGCTAAAAGAAGACAGACAATGGAAAATAAAAAGAAATTCAATCAATCTAAGGCCATGTAAGCCTAGTATGGATTCCCTTAATTTAAAAAAAGTTCCCTGGTTCCAGAATTATTTGGGCATAGGCTGACTACCACATCTTGAAGATGCTGAAAATAGATTGATGTACTGGATAGTAGGTTGAACCTTTGAAATTTGTCCCATCTGATATCCTGTGAGTCTGAGCTCTGCCGTTCTCAGTCATCTAACAAGTTGTCATTTTGTGAATCAGAACTGTAGTGCATTTTGTTTCCTATACCCAATATTTATTCTCTTGACTTCATTCCAAGCAGTAAAGTAGTATATTAATTCTATTTTTATATTTTCTGTATTTGTGATGCTCTAGTATCTGAGACCATGCTGAGAATGCCCATCGCAGGGCTAGCTAATTCCTAGAGATAGGTAACTATGTTCCTGGAGTGTGTCTTCCATATGCAAACAAATCATCTTCATCAGTACCTCAGATCCTCTTCTCTATCTGGCTCTTACATTCCAGGAGGCACTATTCCTCTGTCTTAATCATCCCTGGCCAGGTATCTGGCAACTAGAGAGCCCCTAGACCCTACAGCCCACTGAAATTGTTCAAACTAGCCAATCTTAAACCTGCTTACCCTGCCTTTCCATTCCTACAAAAACCACAATAAACATTCCTTCCCATGCTTTCCTCTCACTCTTTCTGACTGCTGACCTGGTGCTTCCCATTGACCCGGCATAGTGAAGCAGGTCCCTTGCTCTTGGGAAGTAGAAGCAAGAAGCTATCACTTATTGGCAATTGTTTCTTGATTTGTTGGTCTTATATATCTGAATAATGGTAAAACCTATATTTTAAAGCAAGCATCATTGTTGTTCTAGATATCGACAGTAAACTATCTAATTCTACCAAGAGAGATCTAAAAATTCTGTGGGAAATCGGGATATTTTAGTCCCCACAGTCTAATCATTACCCTAGAAAGCATAAACAATTTTATTTTGAGACATTTGCTCTTATGATCATATTTAAACAATTCAAAAACACTTAAATACTTTTAATATTTTTTATAAAATGCTTCAGTTAGAAGAAATATAATTTTAAATCTCAGAAAAAACAATGTTCAGTTAGTAATCAGATCAAAGAAATGTACAGTACCTTTCTCCGATGTTTCCTTAGATCACTTGGCTGTGATTGGCAGTAATAAAAGCGACATAAAACAGAACCAATTAATGATTACCATTTGACCATGTCACAAGTTAAACAGTATCTATAATTTAACTACCTTTTTTTGTTTTCATTCCATTCTTTTCAAAATAAATGTCTTTTAACCATTATAAAAGCATTCCTCCAGGGAACTATTTTAGAAAGGAAACTTCCTAGATGGCATGTTGCAGGGGACAGGTCTTCATGATGGGATCATGTGTATATACGTAAAACATGAGACATGAGACATGGACCTTAGGGAATATGAAGCACATATGGAGTGAGCTAGCCAGAAGTAAATATGAGACTATATCCTCCCGAGAAAATATAGATGGGAGTGAAGAAGACTATGTGTAAATGAAGATTCAATGCACATATATGTAGTTTATAAACACTCCCTTTTGTCTCATCTACACAGGGCTTTGGACCTTCTCAGGGCAGATATGCTGTTCCTATGTGATCTCAAACTTCCTGGCGTCCTAACAAACTCTCCATCTCCAAATACCAAAAGCTCTGGCCTCAGTATATCATATTTCTGGGGCTGCTGTTTTCTTGTCAGTGCTCTTTTAGAGAATTTTTTTAAAAAAGTTATTTATTTGTGATCCTAGATAAAACTTATTCACTTAATATTTGTTAATTTTTCTTATGTAAGTAAAACATTTTACTAAACTATTCCATTATACTTTACATTTTTGTTGCTATTGAAAAATGGGTTGATTTACCTCATTCAATATTCAAATTAGATATCGCTAACATGTTATTTATGCCTATGGATTTGTGGTGAGGTAAAAGTAAATACAAATAGGCTTTATTATCAGGACAAATAATAATGTTTGCAAAACATATAAACATATACAATATGAATGAATACAATGTCTTTTCAATCTCTGCCCTTAAAATTTCAAATTTTGCTCTGAATATTCAAACATGAATTATATGCAACAAAATTATTTTTTCTCCAATATTTTCTACAGGTAAAAGAAAACCTTCCTGTCTTTCACTATAACAATAATGAATTTGATGACAAAGTTTTGTTAGGTGATAAAGACTTTCTGGGTTTTATTTTTTGTTTTTCTGAGTCAGATATTAAACATTTAAAATATTTTTTTTTATCCTCAGGAAATGCTCTAAATATCTGTTTTTTTTTTGAACTAGGTGTCTCTTATTTATTTATTTAGTTATTTATTTGGTTGCACCGTGTCTCTTAGTTGCGGCAGGCAGTCTCCTTAGTTGCGGGAGGCGGGCTCCCTAGTTGTGGCATGTGAACTCTTAGCTGCAGCATGCATGTGGGATCTAGTTCCCTGAGCAGGGATCGAACCCGGGGCCCCCTGCATTGGGAGCGTGGAGTCTTAACCACCAGGGAAGTCCCTCTAAATATCTTTTAAGTACTCTAATTATAGTATAATAATGCTGATTTACCACTGATTTATTTATAACTAACTGCTCAAGAAAATGCATGAAAGCAGTGGCATCCTATTCATACATACATAAACATTATGTCTAAATGGCTATGAATATATTATTTTATTATTATAAAAATAATAACACTGTCAAGGGTTATAATGCTAATATATAATGAAAATATTTAAAAGGGCAAAATACTAGGTTGCAAAAATGTAACGAAATAATAGCAACACAGAAATAACCAAAGTTTTCTTAATTTGAATGCCAACTAAATTATGCTCTGTGGGCCAATATTCTTACCGTAGCTTTGATAATAAATAGGTCATCAATTACATATGGATAAACTAAGCCAGAGACAATATCATTTTTAGTTAATAAAATCAGATGGACAGTTCCTAGATTTCTAAAATAAGCAGATCATAATGTAGATCAGTATATTGGGTTAGTTTATCTTAGTACATTGGCTAAAAATTTGTGCTGTATCTAGCTGGGATCAGCTCTGATTAGCTGGCCTTTGTTTGGACTTGCCATGGTCTGTGCTATCTACTTTAAAATATCTTTAATATCAAGTCCGGAAATAAGCAAAGAATAGTAAACTCAATGGCCTAAGGAGGTAAGTATTTCCTTTCAAAAAATTTTTTTTCATCATTTCTCGCTTATACAGATTTACTTGCAAGTTCCATAATTGTAAAGAGTTTGGATATGGGAAATATTGCCTCACCATATAAACAGTTTTCTGTATCAATTCTCAGTCGCAAAGTTAAAGAAAAAGATATCTAAACTGACAGACATAATAGAAATTTTATGAAGATAAAATTTTAAAACTTATTTACTTATAAGGTAGTTTTCCCCTTGGGGTGACAGTATCATATATATACATACACACATACATATGCACATATGTGTGCATTTATATAAATTAATTCTAATGAAAATAATCTTTACAGGTTTTTTTTTTTTGCCACAATACACATTATTGCAACATAGTTATTTAAAGATACCACTTAGAAATTGAGTTAAACTTCTTTGTTCAGATATTATACACACCCATATACACAGAGAGATGCAGGCATTGTGACACTTTTTATAGAAGTTTCACAGCCTTCTGACCAGAAACAGTATATACACTTAATATTCTTCTGTCGTATTATTAATTTCTCCTCCATTTGTTACATTTGTACTAGATTTCTGCAGTATACAAACTATTATTTGACCTATTTGCATTTTACTTAATCTCTATCCCCAAACTTTATTTATTTATTTAATTTTTTAATTTTAATTTTTTTTTTTTTTGCGGTACGCGGGTCTCTCACTGTTGTGGCCTCTCCCGTTGCGGAGCACAGGCTCTGGACATGCAAGCTCGGCGGCCATGGCTCACGGGCCTAGCTGCTCCACAGCATGTGGGATCTTCCCGGACCGGGGCATGAACCCGTGTCCCCTGCATCGGCAGGCGGACTCTCAACCACTGCGCCACCAGGGAAGCCCCAAACTTTTATTTTTAATTGGAATTTTATTGTTTTAATAACATAGTTTTAATATTCATTATACAAAACATAGAATTTTACCTCCATAAAGAGTTCAGAATATTTAAATCTTCATTATTGTTGTCATTTCAACATATTCCCAGGTAATCACACACACACACAAAAAAAACAGTATATGCTTTTGAGTTAGCAAATCTGAAAAAAAATCCAGCTCCTCTTTACAAGCTGTGTTGAACAAGGACAATTTACCCATACTCTCAACATTTCAGTTACTTTCGCTTGAGATAATAACATTTTCAAATGTTATCACAAGAATCAAGTGGCTAAACATCATGACATTCAGTAGTCATTCCACCTAACATTATTTTTAGCAAGGAGTACTTTGATTTTTTTCTCTCTTATGTTAAGGGTACTTCCTAATTTAGGTTTCCAACTTTTAATCCCAAAAGAAGATACATGAAATAAAGAATTAAAGAATAAAGAAGGGTGAAAATGTTGATATGAATTATAAAACTCAGTTGGGAAATTGCTGCTATTGTTGATTGCTCTTCTTTTAAAATTATATTATGTATATTATAAAATTATAACAGTCTATGTTGGTGTATTGAAGTGATTATAATAAATAATTTTTGAAACTTATTGTGTTAAAAATAACCCACTCAGGGCTTCCCTGGTGGCGCAGTGGTTGAGAGTCCGCCTGCCGATGCAGGGGACACGGGTTCATGCCCCGGTCTGGGAGGATCCCACATGCCGCGGAGCGGCTGGGCCCGTGAGCCATGGCCGCTGAGCCTGCGCGTCCGGAGCCTGTGCTCCGCAACGGGAGAGGCCACAACAGTGAGAGGCCCGTGTACCGCAAAAGCAAAACAAAACAAAACAAAACAAAAAACCCACCCAGTCTCAATCATCAAGGTATCATCACTAAAAATGAATTTAATGGTTTAAGTCATTCAGATTTCTGATGTGATATTTAGATTTCTGCTCTTCCATTTACTTATTATGTGACCTTGGGAAAGTTACACCTGTGTAGGCTTCGTTTCCTCACTTCATAGTGGGATTAATATTTGTATCTACCACATAGGTTTGTTGAGAAAAAAAATAAAACACACAGAAAGTCTTTAGACTAGAATAGATTTCAGCTAATGCATCAGTAATTCTAATGGAAGCAAAGGTTCTCTGGACACATCATACCAGTGTCATGACTCCCATCCGATCCATTTCCCTGGCAGGACTTCGAGGGGTGAGCTTTGGTGTTGAGTGTCCACTGGGGGGAGATGAACTGGCCAGCGAAGAAGCTGTAACCGAGGCAGTGATGGAGGTACCTGGGTGGACCCTTGCTAAATTCAGGCCTTCCAGACTCACACTAGCCACTCTATTCTCAATTTCTTCAGCACGTAACTCTGTAGATTCTTTTTCTTCCTGAATTAGTCTGAAAGATACAGTTTATTTTTGATACATTTTATGCTGTTATAATGTTAATCGGAATTCACTAAATAAATAAATAACTTTGTGAACATTTTATATCAAATCTAATATTTTCTTTTTTCCCTAGGCAATATAACTTTCAAATTCCAGAGATTTCCTGGCTGAAAATTAGAAAATCTTTCTTTTCAAATGATACATAATTCCTCCCAACTTTCATTTTGACCCCATTTCTATACTACCACCTGTTAAAACTCTTTTAAAACCTTGAGTGCGTAGTTAATTTCTGCCACTAATCCTAATCTTACATTTGTACTCAGGAATGAATATATGAGACTTTTAGAAACCCAAATCTCAACAAAGTCATTGAGTCTTATCTCCTATCCAATGAAAAAGTATAACTGATAGAATTCTCAATAAATGGTCATTCATAATTATAATTTGGCCAAATAAAATCCTGACAGCCAAGTTGCCTTTACATAAGCACTAAGCAATTTAATAATGTAGATATGAGAGACAGATAGTGAAAATTTTTTTAAAAAATACTGTTGCTATAAATGCTTTTGAGAAGACAAAACACTATTACTCTTTCTTTAAATAGGGAGAAGTTTCAAGAATATGCATACATTATTTATTACAAAGACACAAAGAATAAAGAACTTTAGCTGGGTTGCTTCAAGATCCTATTTAAGTTGAATCTACACACATTTTGCATATTGATATAATAAAACTGGGTACCAGTATAGTTTGTTTGCAAAATGGAGTTAGAAACCACCTCTCCTGAGATATTTTCCTCTTAACCACAAATGGCTTTCCTATGATATAACCTTTAACTTCAAGGTTATGATCACTGCAAAGTTTTCTTTTTACGTATTTACTTTGGAAAAGTTTGGCAGTTTCTTACGAAACGTAACATACTTTTACAATATAAGCCAGTAACTGTGTTCCTTCATATTTACCCAAAGGATTTCAAAGCTTATGTCCACACAAAACCCTGCACACAGATGTTTAGAACTTTATCCATAATTGTCCAAACTTGGAAACAACGAAGATATCCTTCAGTAGGTGAATGGATAAATAACTGGTACATATATACAGTGGAACAATATTCAGTGCTAAAATGCAATGAGCTATCAAGCCATGAAAAGACATGGAGGAACAATAAATGCATGTGACAAAATGAAATAAACCAATCTGAAGAGGCTACATATTGTATGATTCCAAATATATGACACTCTGGAAAAGGCAACTATGGAGACAGTAAAAAGATCAGTGTTTTCCGGGGGTTGGGTTGGGGAGAGGGATGAATAGGCAGAGCACAGCGAATTTTGGGGACAGTGAAAATACTATGTCTGTATGATATCATAATGATAGATACACATTATTATACATTTTCCGAACAACTAAGAGTGAACCACAATGTAAACTATGTATTTGAATAATATGATGTGTCAATGTAAGTTCATCAGTTGTAACAAATGTACCACTCTGGTTAAGGATGTTGATAATGGGGGAGGCTATGCATGTGTGGGGCTGGGGGTATATGGGAAACCATTGTACTTTTCCCTTGATTTTGCTGTGAATCTTAAACTTCTCTAAAAAATAAATCAATACAAATACTGAGGCAAATTTACTCTTAATTTTAATTTTTCACTTATACAAAGAATATGAATTCTGTTACTTTGAAGTTTATTTTCATGGTGCATGCTTTTTTAACAGCTTTATTGGAGTATAATTGCTTTACAATGTTGTGTTAGTTTCTGCTGTATAACAAAGTGAATTCATGGTGCATTTTAACTTCACCCAAAGATTAGAATCTGAAAGGAAGGTTTAATCAAGTAACACAGTACATTATTAATGTTCAAACACATTCCAATGGAAAAACTGCCTCCTCTTCAAAAAAGAAAAAGAAATTTTGTACTTTCAAATGATTGGTGGTAAATGATTCCAGAAAAACCTTCTGGTGAGAGGCAATATGGTTCTGCTATACAAAAAATTGTAGTTTTAAACTCTAGGTATTCTATTAATTGTAAAGGAGAGTAAAACTTAGAGGAACTAGTTGAGTAAGAGATAGATTGAAGTTTAATCAAACAAAAAATCCAATGCTACCCAGATTTTCAATTTGGAAAACTCATCAAAGATTTCACCTTTACCTAATTCTTTTATATTGCTCTAATATCATCATTAATCTGTATATTTTTCATATATGTTTCTTACAAAAGCTGTCCTAATTTTATTCCAGGAATTTGTGAAAATGCACATTCTTATTCAGTAGGTGTGAAGCGAGGTCTGAGATACTGCAGTTCTAATAAGCTTTATTGGTGATGCCAATGTTTCTGATCTGATGATCACATTTTTAGAATCAAGGTCTTCTAATCACTTGAGACCATCAAAAATCATTGAACTCACCTGATTTCTTTGTTGATAGCATCCAATTGTTCCTGAAGCATCATGGCTAGGGTCTGGGCATCAGAATGACCACTTGGAGAGAGAAGATCCATTGAGCTAAAAATCGTTTCTCTATCATCATCATCAATGTCAGACATTTCTGTGTCACTTTCAAAAGGGTGGCTGCTTAGCACTCCAATTTGTTGAGTTCTATTCCATTCATGATCCCCAAGAGATTTCACCTAGATGGTAAAGGAACAATTACAGTATTTATCATGCTGCTCATTTTCAAAGCATTATTCTGAAAATAAAAACTAAAAACATACATGTTTTTATGGCTTACTTGACAAAGGTAGAACTGATTATTAATATTTTAATTTATCATTTCAATAAAATAGTTCCTTGGTACTCAAATAATGGTAGGTACTAATTTTCAGCATAAATATCAATATTTTAATAGAAATAAAAATGATAAACTTCTGCATGATTTTTAGTTCAACCCCAATTCAAGGCAGCAATTACTTTAAAGCATCTATGTTTGCAACATTTTAACTTGTTTTCAAATATAACAATCTCTATTCACTTGTACTTCAGCATTTTCATCTCTTATACTAATTAGACTGAGGGTACGAATATTACCACTCAATAAATTACACAAGAATTCTCTCTCCAACATTCTAAAAAAGTATTAATAAAAATATTGTGCAGAGGTTTAATTGCATCTCCAGTGCTCTGGTCACTTAAATGCCTCACTGATTTTTTTAAACCCAAGGCATACTACAATAATTTACATGACTATGTTTTTAAAATGAATATAATAAATCCTCCATGTGAACAAAAGTCTTGAGTAACCAACAGACCAGTGCTTTTCAAGCTGTGGTCTGAAGGTAGGAGATGGCTGAAAGTAAGAGAGCAGTCCTAGATTTTCTGCTTTTAAAAAAATTGTTTTCATTTTTGTGATGATGTAAAATGACTTTTGGGGGGACCACAAGATACTGCCCTGAGTAGTTACTTCAGATTTGAGGACCTGAGTAAGTACTTGTGTTACAAATTGTTTTGGTACCAAGTAGCACTAATTTATTTACCACATAAAACTGAGAAAAGAACTGAGATGGATTTATTTATTCTTCGTTTGCTCATTTATTTATTTATTCATTCATTAGATATTGAATACCTACTACAAGGGACTAACTTATACATGACATGTAGTTGCCAGCTAAAAAATCAAAGGATGTCAAGAGCCTTGTATAAATAAGGACAAGTAGGTTATATAGTATTTTGGACACATAAAAGAGGTTGAGGAAAACAAACTATACTTAGGGCACACAGGAACTATATATTACTTCTCTATAAAATGCAACTATATACTTACTCAACATATACAGCCTACAGATTTTAAGTTATTGACTGAATGAAAGACTGGCACTGCAGCTTATAATGAACAGTTTTCTATAAACACTTTCAACAGTCTGTGTACATTTTCCTCAAAGTGTTATTAAAACAGTAATTATTATTAAAATATGTAATTTTAATTAACAATATAAGTGCCATTGCTTAAATGCCCAAGCAAACTAAAAGCCCATTTGTTTGGCAATATGGCATAATAGATAAAAGTGCGGAATTTGAAATCACACGAATACAGGCTCAAGTTTTATCTCTATCACTTTAATGGCTGTGTAAGTCTGAACACTTAAAATTTCTCAGCTTCAATATTTTCACATCTGAAATTAGTATAAAATAGTACTCAATTTACAATGTTATGTGGATAAATACTTGGGACATACTTGGTTCAACTTTTGGTACGTAGTAGGGATTATACGTTAATTATAATTTTAAAAATATGCTATATATCACACCTGAAATTAATAACAATGAATTCTCTCAGTATTAAAATGCTATCCAAGAAAGACAAAGACAAATACCGTATGCTAACACATATATATGGAATTTAAGGGGAAAAAATGTCATGAAGAACCTAGGGATAAGACAGGAATAGAGGCGCAGACCTACTGGAGAACGGACTTGAGGATATGGGGAGGGGGAAGGGTGAGTTTTGACAGGGCGAGAGAGAGTCATGGACATATACACACTAACAAACGTAGTAAGGTAGATAGCTAGGGGGAAGCAGCCGCAAGGCACAGGGATATTAGCTCGGGGCTTTGGGACCGCCTGGAGGGGTGGGAGGGGGAGAGTGGGAGGGAGGGAGACGCAAGAGGGAAGACACATGGGAGCACATGTATATGTATAGCTGATTCACTTTGTTATAAATCAGAAACTAACACACCATTGTAAAGCAATTATACCCCAATAAAGATGTTAAAAAAAAATAATAATAAAAATAAAATAAAATAAAATAAAATGCTATCCAAAGTGGAAGAGTGCATTTACTTAAACCATCAAAGACTTGAAATAAAAAGTTTAACCTTTGGCTCATCTCTCCTCACACCCATGCGGCCTCTCCTTGGTCTTCTTATTACTTTAGTTGTTCTGTAATCAGACTGGCTGTCCACTAGGGATCCAACAGAATACCGCAGCTCAGCTGAGGTGTCTAGATGAGTTCTGGAAACAAGGAAAACATAAAATATGCTCAATCTCAAAACTTAAACTTTACCAGCAAATCATTATCCACTGCTTAATTGGCAGTAAAGCACAAATCCTCAAAGGAAGAAAAAAAAAACTTCAAGGAAGAAAATAAGCGTTGAAGTGTTGTAACTCTCAGAGGTCTCTTCGGAGGCTTATATCAGAAACCCCCGTCTCAGTTTCATTCTGAAGGTCAAGTTCATTTTCTCTTTTTAGAATATTAAAAAACCTTTCTGTTTATTAATCATTATTTTCAAAAGCAGTAGTCCAATGGAACATGTTAAGATTGACAACCAAAATCCATTGGCTTACATTCCGACAACTCTTAGTTTGAGCTATTTAGTGGATATCCCAGTACATGCTATTTATCACTGTATTTGTTTTAAATATTCCTCATTAAGCTAAGAGAAAAATGTGTAAACTTTTGGGTCACAAAATTATCTATTTTCCAATGTTTTATTTTTCAATTTAGAAAATCAACAAAATACTTAAAATCAGATTGGCCCAAGGTTAATAATCTTATTTTTTTAATAAAATAGGATATTTCACCAGAAGAGTTTTTCAGCTTTTGATAAGACATTGTTCCAAAAAGATTAAGAAAAATCTTTTAATAAGCACATTTAATTCTGAAATCTGCTTAGAGACGAAACAGTTGGAAAATTCTAACTGGAAAATATCGTCAGACTGGTTTTCAAAAAACATGATAATAAAGTACACTGTAATCAAAGTGCACTAAAGGTTTCTCCAAATATATTATTTATATAGAGATTTACAGCAAATTCAGTTTACTGTTACGATGATGATGATAATTACAAATGCAACATGCTGTCCTATAAAATGATCCATCATCATTAGGAAATATGCTTAAAGCCGTGTCTTCTCTTGAACCTGGGGCTCCTGCTGATCTACTATGCTTTCACTCTTAGCTCTCTTTGTGAACAACGACAAACATCCCCAAATATTCGGCAAGATTATGAAAGGTTAGGTGAGGTCTGGGTTTTTGAAAGAGTAGAAGACACTGACCTAACTGATGCATGTCTTTGTTTTGCCAAATTGGACATTAAAGCAAATGAACTAAAGAATCATCCCCCAAATAGATGACAGCTATTGTTTTTATAGAAGTGAACTTGAGACTTAATCAAGCAAAATGGCTTTATTACAAATTAGTCATATATTAAAAACTAACCAACCAGACCATAGTCATTAAATGGCACAACTCTCAGTCTTTATTTATAGCAGAGGGTATAAGTTTCATGAAGGCAAAGTTCAGATTTTAGTCACTATTGTATGCTCAAGGAGGTATTCCTAGAATACAATAAGAACTTAATAAATATCTGGTAAGACAGTGAATGGATGCAACTGATTATAACACAGTCCTAACTGTCTAGGTCAGAACATCCTAGCGACTTTTAGTCTGTGGCTGCTTAGGGTAATGTCTCTGTGGGTATCAGAGTAGAATTTCTAAAATTTTAACACCTCATACTAGGAGTACTGTTTTCTTGTTTTTTTTTTTTTTTCTTGTTGTTTTATCTCTCAACTCCAAGTCATTTATAAAAACATGAAACAAAACACAGATCTGGTCCCATCAAAGCCCTGCTCAAAACTCTTCAGTGTCTTACAAGGTCCTCTACCTGGGCCCCTCCTACATTCCAGCTTCACTGCTAGTTACTCTCTGCCTTCTCTCTTCGTCTAGCTGTGCTGTCTGTCATTTTCCTCAAACTTATACTTTCTTTTGCTTCGAGCCTTTGAACATGCTATTCTTTCTGCCTGAAATCGTCTCTTCAAACATTTATGTGGTTACTATTCTTAAGGTCTCAGCTTAAAAGTCCCATCCTCATATACTATTCTAGCTCCTGGTATTCCCTCTATTATAACAGTCCTCAAATTCATATTCCTGCATTTTCCATCTGGAACATGTATTCTTCACTACCATCACCACTGTATCTCCAATGTCACAGGCTCACAAGTAGAAAGTACTTAATTGATCTTGAGAGAACAAAGACCTGAACCAACAACAATTGTAGAAGAGCCATTGCTTATACTTCATCTAAAGCAGTTACCCCTCACCTCTCTCTTTTTATTCAACTCTGTGATCTGTCAGAGGCAGTATATCCATATATCACAGTTTTTAAATTATTCTTGGTGTACAATATTTCGAGAGGCACTTGCAGATGTAAGTTACAATACAGTCACTGGTTCCTTTAAACAAGGAACCAGCTAGTTTTCCCTCTTGAATCTCCTGTGACTCTTGAATATAATCTCACAAAGGAGCTTCAATAGATAAATCAAGCACGAATTTTCTTAGAGAAAAGCTGTTACCTATTTCTCTGCTTCCTGGGATGTCCTTCATTGTCCTTTCCAATTATCCAGATCCTACCCTTTCCCCTGAGTTGAGCCAAATCAGGCTTTCTCGGCCACTCTGGAACTCATTTTACTTTCTTTTCAGATTCTAGTAGAGGATATTAGTCACTGATACTCACTTTAGCTCAACTCTTCTTACCTCCCCACCTGTAAGATCAAAAACTAGTAGATGAAGTTCTCATGCACTTTCTGTCTTCTTTATTGTTTTTTTTTCAATTATGTGCACTCAGAAATATGAATGTTCAAGAAATAATTGCTCTTTAATAAATATTCAGTTATCTCATTATAAATTAGCTGTCTTAATAATTCCTATAATACTTTATATTTGTGAGTTGATTTACTGTTTACAAAACACTTTTCTCACTTGTCTCATTTATCTGCAAAGTAATCTTGTGAGATAGTCATAAAATATTATTTTATAAAAAATATTTTTATATAATTCATGTAAATATACATATATATTTTATAAAAATTATTTTATATAATTATGTAAATATACATATATATATATTTGAACTTATTAAGGAAAAATGGGTTTTCCAAAATCAAACTGCTAGTTGTTGTATGTTTAAGACCTAGGAATGTCAATTTTCTTATTTTTGGTCTAGTGTTGTTTCTATTACAATCCATTGTATCAAAGAATAGTTGCTCTGTATGTAGTTCCCAAGTTTCCCTGATGATCCTTCATTGTGGATTAATGTCACATTGCTAGGCTGCCAAGATGACTCACTAAGGTGATGAACTTTTAGACAACACTTCTAGAACTCTGTATTTCTGAGACTGAAGGTCAAAAAGACAATGAAATGGCCATTTGGTCTTATTAAAATATGTTTCATTTGTTGACTGAATAATGCTAGTTCTATGTATTTACTCTGTTGGTATTTTATCAGTTCTTTCTTTCTCCTTTACCGTCATCATCATCATCACCATCACCATGTATATCACTGAATTAATAGCCTCAGATATATAAACCGTAATAAAACATTAGAAAAATAAACATTATTTTCAAAATTAGAGACCTACCTATTTAAAAGTTCCTTGGGTGTATTTATGCCTGCAGAACTGTGTTTCTTATACTAAACTGAATTCAAAATACTGAATTTTGTTCTTATTAATACTCACATTGAAGAGAATGTAAGCACCCTTAGGATTTTTTTTAATTTGGATTTTTCACCTGAATGTCCAAAAAATGCTTTACTAGATATTCATTTATTCAACAATATCTATTGAGAGTATACTATATACAAGGTTTCTTTTTTTAGGTGCTGAGATTATGGTACTCAAAACAGACAAAATATCCAACCTTTGTAGAGCTAACATTCTTAGGATAAGCATAAGACCAAGAAAAATGGACTTTTAGAAGTCTGTGGTGGTCAAAAGTTTCAAATAGCTGATACTGTGTTGTCTATCAAATAAATGCTCAAATGGGTGAATCCCTCTATGGTTTTTTTTATCAACTTTAAATAAAAGGCTCTAAGCACAAAGGAAAATTATACGTGAATTATTGAGCTTGATCTGCCTATCTAGAGAGTAAACAAGGATCTCTTTGCTTTTTTTTTTTTTTTTTTAAGATTAGGTATTGAGTCAAAGTAGATGAGTACAAACAAGTTTACTTGAAGTTTTTTTTTTAAACATATTTAATTTCTCCTTCCCTCTTTATTGTAATTAGTTTAACAAAATAGTCAGATACTAAGTGATCATACCAATGATGTTTCTTCAGCAAAATTAAACATTGAAAACATTTCTGCATGTAGAGAAAATGACTCTTCCTGGAAAAAGATGTAATCTCTGTATATACGGTTCCACTTCTTCATTTATAATTTATAATATATAAGAAGACATAGCTCTCTATATATTTAATACAGAATACAAAAGGTAATAATTTATATTTTTATTGAATATTTAAGGGAAGAATTACTGAATTAGAGAATTATTTTTGAGTGTAGAAACTGTAAATCAGTAAGGGATCAAAATAGGGCAATGCCTGCTGAGAAACAGGAGGTACTTATTTATTTTACTTGAGGAGATATGAAACCATAAGGAAATTCATAATGATTATTGATGAAAAAGCTTTTTATTTAATGTTACCTTGATATTGTGGGTTCAATTAAAGAGCCAGTTCTCATTTTCAACTGGTCAAGTTCAGATCGCAGCTTTTCAATTTCTTCTGCTAATCTTTCCTAAAAGTCAAAGAGGCGTTACTCAGATGATATGCATATGCCAATAGTACCAACACTCAACTATGATAAACCAAACAACCAAGCTTAATGACTTTTTAAAAATGGAAAAAATGATTAACATATTTTTATTACATATTGTTAGACATGACAGCAAAAAATGCCTGATTTTCTCCTTGAAATGAAAATATGACAGCAGAAATCAATAAAATTTTATCTACATTCCCTAACGTTCACTAATGCTAAGTTTCTAAATATATGGGAAAACTAAGGTCATGACCAGCTATGTATACATCACTTCAAAATCTGAGTAGAAAGTATAGCAGTTTAAAAAATAAAGAAAAGGTCTTATTTCTACAGTAAGTAAAGGGTTTCAACCATCCTATAATGGTCGAAGGACACATGGGTGAAAGAGAAGGAAGATTAAATTAAAAGGATGAGAAAAAAATTATCACTTGATATGAGTTAAAATTATTAGCTCGATATTGGTACAATAATTTATGCATCTGATAATTTTCTCAGACTGGCATTAACAGTTTCAGTCTGCAAAATTATGAAGATGAGGGTGATCTTATAGCCCTTAATTAAATATTCATGTAAGGACTTAATTTTGTTTTTGTAATTATAAATGTTATAACATTATAAATGTGTCCTTCCAGATGTTCTATTGCTGTTATTTTTCCCCCTTCATGTGGCCAATGCTGGACATTTTACTGGACTCATACTTCTTTTCTCACCACAATTTTTTGTCAATGTGGCCTTTGCAATGTTTCTCTTATCTGCTCTTTTTAAAATTCTTTCTACCACCATCCTACATTACACACGTTTTTACCTTTTTCCTGAATTATTTTACCAGCTTCCACGATGTATTGCTACCTTCAATCTCTTTCCCACACATTCCTCTGCTAGATGTATCATTTTATTTAATTAATTAATTTATTTTTTTTTTGCAGTACGCGGGCCTCTCACTGTTGTGGCCTCTCCCATTGCGGAGCGCAGGCTCAGCAGCCATGGCTCACGGGCCCAGCCGCTCCGCGGCATGTGGGATCTTCCTGGACCGGGGCACGAACCCGCGTCCCCTGCATCAGCAGGCGGACTCTCAACCACTGTGCCACCAGGGAAGCCCTACAAATTACTTTTAAAGCATTTGACTTTTACTCTGAGTGAGATAGGAAATGATTGGAGGATTTCTGAGCAGAGAAGTGACCTGATCATTCTGATGGCTGTGAAATGGACTGATGAATGGGATTAGGAAGTAGAGAAGATAAAAAATTATTATGTTCTTCCAAAAACAGGCAAGAGAATTATGGCTTGGACAACAATAGTGTTAGGAAGAGAATGGCAAGGATATTGGTTGTATTTTGAAGATAGAATTAAGAGAATTTGCTCTTGGACTGGCTACAGGGTGTGTGATAAAGAAAGAGGTCAAGAACAGCTCCAAAGTTTTTAGCCTGCGTAGTTAAGAAAAAGAAGTTGTGATTTACTGACAAGACTGCTGCTGGTGGTGATTAGGTTAGGTCGTGGTGGTGTTTGGGGGGTTGGGGGATTACTTGTTAAGACTGAGATGACCATGTGTCCAAACAGAGATACTGGATTGACTCTTGAATATATGTACTCCCTCAGGGAAGAGGAAGTATAGTAGGTGATCTAAATTTGCAAATTCTTAATTTACAGATGGTATTTAAATCCATGAACTCACCAGGGACCGAACATAGAGAAGAAATCCAAGGACAGTCCTAGGAACTTCAAATTTTAGAGATCAAAATAATGAAGAGAAACATGAAAAGAAGAGGTTGAGTATATGAAGGATATTTACTAATAATGGACTGTGAGTTAAATATAATCGAGTGAAAATTTGAGGAGTTATAGGAGACGTGGTTAGATGAGGAAATGTGCTCAGCTGTATGGAATGATATTCAGAAATGAGGTATGGCCTGGGATTTGCTGCCTCTAGTGATTGACATGAACAGGAATGCAAAGCATGGAATGATTAGTACTGCGGGTTGCCTGGGCAGACTTTTGGAGCTACAGGCTTGGGTAGGAGGTTGGGGAGTGGTTTCTGGGGATCTTGCCAGAAGCACACAGAGCTTTGGATAACATAACATTCCATAACAGGATTAAGTCCCGAATTCACAATCTGTTTACACCCTAGTTCTTTAAACACAACCAGTCACAGCAAATTTCTGGTGATTCAGCCAATCAACCGTCTTTGTTTTCTCTGTGCTATTGCATAGTTATCATCTTCTTCCCTACCATTCTTTATTTGTTAAGATCAGATGTGCCTTCAAGAGCCTGATGAAATGTTATCTGCTTCACTGTAGACTTTCTGAACTACTTTAGAAAGAATTAGATGCTATCTTCTAGGCACCATATTGTATTGCTCTCATACACCTATCTTTCGGGGTTTAAGGGTGTGTACATCCTGACCGTGGGACTAAATAGTTATTTTTTAAATTAACATCATAATATGTAGTATTCAATACAGTTAAATGTACAATTGTTCTTTCTTATCTTTATTCTCTCATCTTTTCCAATACCTTCCAAATGATGTACTGCTGCCAGATCTCCTTCCCTTCCCTCCTTCCTTCCCTCCCTTCCTCCCTCTCTTCCTCCCTTCCTTCCTTCCTTCTATTACTCCCTCTCTCCCTCCTTTCTCTGTTTCCATTCCTTCCATCTTTTGTTTAATATACATCTATAAGTCACTTCTTAAGTTAGTGATTTTATATTATTTCATTTACTGATGCTGAACAAAAGGAAATAAGACAAAATTGCCAACAAGAATTTTACATGTTAAGGAAGGAGGAAAACACATTAGCAATTACAGCTTTTAACATTTTATAATCTGGTCCTTATCTGTCTAGTCTATCACATATCCTACAATAAGAATAACTGATTCCAGCCAAACTGTTATGTCCATTATTATTTAAGATATCAAAGTCACTACTCACCTCCTCCCCACTCTAAGTACTTGCAATCATGGCACAGGCACTGTATTTGAAAGCCTTGCAAAACAGTCCTCTTTCCTTAAAGCATTCTGAAGCCTTCTGTATAGCAGCAATGTATATTGATCTCTCCTACCTGTAGTTCTTACTATCTTTCATTCATCTGACACTTGGCATCTGTGACTCTACAACTCATTGCTTTGTGTTTTCTCTCCTCAATTAGACTTTTCAGGTACTTTAGAACTAAGTTCATGTTTGCAAATATAACAGCACAGTTTTATGCACAGTAGGTATTTAATACATTCCTGCTAAAATAGTATCTCAAACTAGACACAAATCGGTGCATACATTTTTATCCCATTTATATAAAGCATGAAAAAAGTCAAAAACATTTTTTTTCTGTTAGAAGTCAAGATAGTGATTATCCTTTAGGATAAGAGTAGTGATTATATGCTAAGTTGGGCTTCCAGCATGTTGATTTTCAGTATGTTTGGTTTGTAAAAATTCATCAAGCTCTCCCTATATATGTACACTTTTCTGTATGTATAATATAAAAGTTAAAATATTTTTAAAAGATAACATCCTAAAATTATTTATTATCAAATTTATTTTATAACAAAATATTCACCAATGTGAAATAGAAAAGTGGGCAAAATGTAAGCTTCCATAATACCTTGTCATGTAAAGATTCTTCCAGATTCTTTCTGAAAGTTTCTGATTCTTGAATTAAAACGTTCTACAGAAAAGAAAAAGAACACATAAATAATAAATAAAACAGAAAATAATTAAATGTGTAGATTAATTTTTTATCACTCAAGAATCTTCTTTGATTCCTTCCTTGGTGCATCTATTTTTTCATTTCCATGGAAACCAAGTTTCAATGGAATCTTTAAACAAGACACCTTAACATTTTTAGAAATACATAATTTAAATAGGAAATGTCACTTTGTAACACTTGGATTGACAAATAAGATAAATATTAACTTTTAAGCTATTTCTGACTGCCTCTTCCCAGTCTTTTTAGAATTTGAAATAATTAGGTTACTTTTCAAATGAGAAAAAGTGAATAAAAAGCAAAATACTAGCCAAAGCTATCATAGAGAAGAATTCAGATAAACTCATTTTTACTACCCGAAGAAAGAAGAAATTGTAAGATCAGATTCTTTTAAAAGTTCAATTTCTGGATCCTTATTTCAAATACAGAATTAACAATTTCTAATAATGTTTAGATTATTAGATAAATAAAAACAAAATATTAGCTTTTTAAAAAACTAATGTTATATATCATGATGTGGAAATAACTTGCATCATAGATTTGAAAAAAATCCTTGCCATAAAAGTATTACTGTTGTAAAAGCTTTATGCTTTTCTTATAGTATTACAAAGCATGATTTAAAATAATGTATTCTTTTCAAATTTATAGAGTTAAATTAAAACAAGAGTGTGGTTATTGGCATGCATGTGGTGCTGAATGGGAAGAAGGCATGCCTTATGACTTCTTACTGGGTAAATTAATCAAACTACTTTAACATTTCATTGACACATTTTTCCTATTTTGGTTTATTGTATGGAGCAGGGGAAAATGTCTAGCTTAGGTAGCGATTGGCATTCCATCTAAATTTCCAAAATGATTTCTCCACCTAGGTTTTAGTCCCTACCTTTTTTTATACTCTGGAATTGGCAATCAGCTCACTAGATCTTGCTGGTCAGGTAGTCAGCAACTATTAATCGGATATATTAACTGTGAATGAAATTGTAGATTGTACAGAAACACTTTTTTGGAAACAATGCAGCTGAAAGTTTTGCATTTCTAAACTCTGTGGTGGGACTGACACTAGTGCTATTGGTGATATAAACTCACTCACATTTTGGCCTTTAGACTAGCAGTAGATTCAGTTACTTGAAACATTTGTGTGGTTCAAAGCAAGCCTCCCCACACACTCCAAAATACTAATTTTTGTCTTACTCTTCGTTTTTGCATACCACATGAAAGACAAATGAAATATTTTCATCACAAAAGTGCACCATGTTTTAATACCTTTGTCTTATATGATCATGCTAATATGTAAGATTTATATACCATGTAACATTTTTTATTCATTTAAAAATTGATCTTACATATTTTTACAGAAACTATTTGTTCACTTTTAAGAATATATCAGGCTTTTTTTAAATTAAGGAAAGTAAATGGATCATCTGAACAATGCAATGATTGTAGCAGAGTGTAAAACAAACATGATCATAAGAACATAGCTGATAATCATGTGATTCTACTGGTCCTTTTACCTTCTCTTCTAGAGCAGCCATTCGTTCCTTTAAGTGTAGCTGTAAGCGTTCATTGGATTCAGTCAGAAGTCTATCCACAGTATCGGATAATCTTTTGTTGTGCTCCTCATTCATTTTCTCTCTTTGCCTAGCCTTACATTCAAAAAATAAATAAATAAATTTAACATAAAAATCACTTTAAAATATTTGGGCTTGTTTTTGTATTTTTTCTAGTTTTAAAACTGGATTTAATTTTATGTCTGTTTTGATTAAATTGGCAGAAACTTTTTTTAATGCACAGGGCATATTCATATGATTTTAAATATAACCTATAATCAAGAAACACATTCAGTTCTTGTATGTAGAATATAAATCCATAAACTGATGCTTGAGAGGGATGGTCTTAAAATACATACTCTTTGAAGTTCTTGATTTTTCTCTTCAAGTTGACCTTCTAGATGCCTCATACGTTCTTCAATGTTTCCATGTCTTTCTTCAGCCTGTTAAGAAATATGAAGAATGCACCTGACATGTAAGATACGGTTAACACTTTTCCTCTAAATAAACTGAAATAAAATGTAAAGCAAGCTACTACCAACCGCAAATGTAGTTTTCAAAAAATAAACTTTTTTTAAACAGGCAGCTGAACAGCATTGCTTGAAATGTGTCAGCTACAAAGGCCTGTTACATCCAAGCATCAGCAAAACATCGGAGTTATTTATGAGCAATGAAATCAGCCAAATGTAACATGCAGACTGTGCATGGTTTGAACACAAACCTGCCATTGTCCAATCTTAAGCTCCTGAAGCACTGAACTGCACAGATGGTCGATTATCAATAAATAAAAGTAACATAATTTTTACAAATGAAAAGAAAAACTTAGATGAATTCTATTTAGCAATAGAAAGTAAAGTCCAGTAGGACTACCTTCCTACGTATGGAGATCATTTCTTGTAGTTTAGCTTCCATAACATATTGATAATCATCAGATGAGGTAGAAGAGGTTGGATCAGACTAACGAGTCAAGGAAAAGGAGAGGGACAAAATTGAAAAATCAGAACTAAAGGCACTGACACTGAACAGAACATAGCACAGAATGCTTAAAAGAAAAATGTGACAGCAAATTTAATACTTTAATAGAATTTTATGTGGAAAGAACTACACTGATATCTGGTGAACATGATGAAGTTGATGGTTATAAGTGAAAAGTAATGATATGCTCAAATAAAAAGCTACCAACCTAAGGTATGGAAGGTTAGTGATGGCTGGCAATGAAAGACCACTACAGAATGAATTAAAGCAACTCTGAAAGAGTCATGTAATAATTGGAATTATGGGAAACCAAACACTAGAATATGTCTCTGATAGATTGTTATAAGTTTTATATTTTGGGTTGTTTGTTTATCATATTACTTAAAAATAATGGAAACAAAGTACCTCAATATTGAGGAGTAGGCCAAGCCAATGACTCAGGTGAAATAAATTTGGAACAAAATTTATTATAAACCCAGCTCTGTAGAAATCAGAGAAAAAGCTAAGCCACGGGGTTAATTATTATGAGTATTCTCCAATTCAAGCAGGATTGTTTCCTCAGCAGCACTGGCAAACTTACAAAATGACTTCTGGTCTCTCAATACAAACTATGACTGTAGGTGTAGAACCTCAGCGCCTATACTTAGACATAGCCTTAATTCGACATTTTAAATGAAAATGATTAGAAGTCCTCAAATAAAGTGACAATAATGCTGTGAGGACAAGAAAACTTATTGTGAATTCTCCTGAATGATACTAGGGACCACTCTAAAACTGATTCTGCATTGATTTGTTGCTATGGAAACAAAATAGTGCCCTAAAGTGAATAGGCAGCACAGTGCCTTTTGTGAGCTAATGTTTGCCCAGTGCCAAGGTTAGTTACATGTCTTGGAGGTGAATGTCAGGTTACCACAGATGCAGAGTGTTCAACACATGTGACATTGCTGATAGCTGAACTGTATTAGTATGTTATGTACAGATTACATGTAAAGTTACATCAACATTTTAATCATAATTACAAGTTAAATAATCACAACAGCCAAAGTACCCTATGTCAGGATAACAAAATTTAACTCCAGAGCATATTCTATTACATTTTATAAGTTTATTCAAAAACAGTGAAATGTACTTTATGCAAATATAGGACTATATATAAATATATCATTCAGTACCTGAAAAGAAATAGTAACCTATTCATGTATTGGTTCATATGCATATGTACTATTTTATGCAACAAATTCCAACTTAATCTATAAAATAAACATTTAACGGCTGTGCTTATGCAAATAATAACTCAATATTTACATTTTGAAAGATTTTCCTTCTGATATTCTTATTTCATAAATCAGGAAAATAATGAAGAAATAACAAATAACCAATTTCTCTCCTCAACCAGAAGCAACACAGAATGCTACCATAGTCTTCAAATGCCACAAAATGATTTTATAATATTTTTAAAAAATTTATAATTCAATTAAGAATATAGTAAATGGTTCAAAATTTTGCTGAAATTATGTATTTTAAATTCTTAAACATATCTGTAATCTCTCAAAAGTACATTTTAACAAGCAGTTAATGTTATGACAATTAATCTGGTGACTGACTCAAGGTAGTCAAGGCATGAACATTTCAATTTCCAAAACTGTTTATTCAAATATACAAGTAAGTCAGTAGATCTTTCAAAGGTCCTTAAAACTTCTAGCTGTTTCCATCTTAACTACTGAAAACACACCAAACATTGTGAAAATTCACTTCAGAGATTAAACGAGAATTCTGTCATGTTTAAATCACTGTTATTGTTGATACTTTTTATTGGTACTAAAAATGAATGAAATACCTTATGGAATTCAAGATGAATTATGTCCTTGCTGAGGAATATGCATTTTAATTAAAGAAGTAAACATCATAAATCATAAGACTGGGATCCCAAAATGTTATTATTTAATTGTATATACACTCACCAAAGCCAAATTTTAAATTTTATCCCTAGCCATTATTCAATACTTCTTACTTTCTAAAAGCCTTAAATGAGCTTTAGCTACCTATTTTTACACACACACACCCCACGCTGGCAAAAAAAGATATTCTTATCAACCAAAGAATAAATTCAGACATCATCTCTAAACAAACACTGGATCAATTTGCAACCACTATTGATTTATGTTCACCTTGACCTTATGAAGACTGCAATTTAAGCAACTGGTGTAAATACTATAGTCACATAAGAACAATCTTGTATATTTTGACTCCTTGACGGGATATAGGGCTTATCTTGGTTTCACTCTTTAACGTGACAAGGCAATTTTCAAACGAGCTAAAGTTTTAGAAGAAAACTTTACAGTTTTCTTTTATAGGCAGAAATAGTTTTGAGAAGAATGTGAATATATCTGGAAATGGAGAAGCAATCAAATTTAAAGAGAGGAGGGCCAAAGAGAAGAAAACAATAGTGGCAGATACTAAAAGTAGAAAAAATACTTATAGGCCAATTAAAATATATGAGGGATTGTTAACAATATCTTTCAAAATATAGGAGAGGGAGACTAAACTAAGCATAAATCATAAATTAGTGAGAAGTCAAAAACATTATGACGTAGAAAAGACTATGGAGATCAATAATAAGACACTGAAAAGAAATTGGAATTGAAGTAATGAATAACTAAAACCGGTTTTAGAGACAGTCCCTAAAGGTCTTGAGAACAGAGATAAAAAAATGGTCAAAAATCTTTTTAGCCATAAAGCTTGGGAGAGCAAATGAAAGACTGATCTTCAAATGTTATAAAAGGGTTACAAGCAGAGGGAGTACACTGAAAATAGAATCTCAGCACCAGAGGCGTGTGAATAATGAATTAAATATGGCGATAATCTACAAACTGTATATCTGAAATAATGTTGATACAGAGCCAGTCAGGAGAGAAAGCAGTAAAAAGGACAAGCAGAGTGAATTCTAACATTTTCATACTTTTTAAGAGAGGTAAAACTCCTGAAAAGTGAGGAAATCAAAGGGGTCTATTCCCTTTTAATTCCCTTTCTATTCTCTTTTAAGTCCAGATGAAGTGGAATTTTAGCAATATATTATCAGGTAGGAGTGAACTGAGGAAATTACTTTGGGTGCATAAGTGAATATATGTATCAAATATGACCTCAATAAAATAAAATAGAGGGAAAAACAGATGAGACACCTATTTTAAGTTGTTTTGTTTTACATTCTAAATTAAGGATTCTTAGGGATTTTTAAAGCCTGATATGTCAAGTATTATATTTTAAATTATGCTTTATTCTCAATCCATCAGAGGTTAATCTGGGGCAATTTTTTGCTGAATTTTAAATTGTGTTTTTGGGGGAGAGATTCCAGACTTTCTTGTAGTTTACTTATGACACTATTGATTATTTTACACTAAAATATTACAAAAGTTACTTTTATTATTTAGCCACTTGCCTAACTCCCCCTAAAATAGTTCAGTTCAATAAGATAACTCTTTATAAAAGTTCTTTATATTCCTCAAATGAAAAGCCTAAGTATACATATCTTAATCCATATTATAGTAATTTTAAATGTGTTTGCAAGAAAAAAATAGCATACTACTACTACTATGTTTGCACTTTTTATATAATTTCAATAATATTTCTAAAATTAAATAAGTTTATATTTATTTTAGAAATCACACATCTCTGAAATTTCCAGAGTGGTTTACGGCATGGTCTGTGACTATGGAAGGATCCAGATTGTATCACCCTAATCAGACTAAAGTTTCATTCAGCTAGTTAGTCCAATACTCTACAACAAACTATACCAATACTTTCTGCTTTGTCAACTGTTTGTCTTTTCACTACCTGTTTAACTACCCTATTTTAACTAATAGGCAACAGTTTACTGTTCCTCTTTAATTATTTACTTTTCCAAAAGTAACTATATGTGTCTACTTTTATTTTGTTGCATCAATTGTTTTGGATAATCCCTAATGCCAGAATTTATAACTTGCATTTCATGTATCTATCTGACCCGTTTACTGCAGTGGTGTGGAAAACAGCACATGGTAATGACTGTGTGAACATCTAAAATGTGTGTAAATTTTTGAATTGATATTAAAAGTCAAACATGCTTTTAGTGACAAAATCTGTACTGTCATTCTAGTGACATGTGACTTTCAAGCAATGCCATTCCATTTGACTGTGAAAGGTAAGAATAGTCGTTTTAGCATTATAATGGTTGCTAAGTTCTAAAATATGCATATAATTGCAGAATCTAATGTCCATAATATAGCAGTTAATTTTGAACATTCTTCAGAATATTATTGATTTTAATTGGTTCAGAAGAAATTACAACTATTAAAATCACTTTCTGACTATTTAATGGCTTTAGACTTCTACAAATCTATTGTCTAACTTCTAACAAAATTTTTTCATACCATAGTCAGAAAGGAATCAACTGCTTATGGTATCTCCTACATTTCTAATACTGTACAATTTATGCTAAGCTTACTAAATTATTTTGTCTCATGTATATCCATATGTGCAAATATAACCATGGAAAATTAACTCTAAGGATGTGATATTTTGTTCGTTTTTGTTAATGTTTAAATAGGCAAAGGAATCATCATATCATATGTATCAGTCATTCATTTCAACATAAATATGTGTAACATAAAAATGCATCTAAATAACAGACCAATAAAGATTAAATAAACTTAATCTTTATAAAGCCTAAAGAAAATCTTCATGTATTCCATTTTGATTACTAGTCATTTCTATAAGTATATCTAAGTTGACCAACTGTTTTATTGCAGTACCTTTGTCAGGGCTGCAATTCTCTGAGCCAGTTCAGCCTCTACTTCAGGTAAGGTCTCAGCTTTTCTCATAGTTTGCTGCAACTTTTGCTCAGCTAGCTCAAGACGCTCTTGTAACTGTCTATTCTTCTCTTCCATCTGAAATAGGGACGAAAAAAGAGACACTTAAATTGTCACAGTTAGGATAGCAAACACCAGTCACCAGGGGCTGTGGGCTTCAAGCCACTCTTCTAGAGTTAAAATAAGCTACTACTACCATACCTACTGTGCAAAGAGATTATTGTTCTCATGTTTTCATATATTACTTATCCATAATCCTTAATAAATTCAGCACATTAAAAAAAGAAAACCTTTTACTGACGGCAGCAAAAAGAAAAGAAGTTAATAGTGAGTATTAACCTGGACAAATGGAATACAACTTAGTACTAAGACTTCAGATACACTGTAATAGCAACATACTGAAAATCATAACATTAGCTGGAGTAGGAGAGGGAATGTAGCATAATGATTGAGAGTCCAGGCTCTAGAGATGAAGTTGGAAGACTTTTCCTGTGAAGGCCAGATGGTAATTATTTTAGGCTTTGTGTATCATAAAGTCTCTGTTCCAACTATTCAATTTTACTGTTGTAGCACAAAAGCAGTCATAGACAATGATTAAATGAATGGGTATGTCTATGTTTCAATAAACCTTTATTTATAAAACAGAGCCATAGTTTTGGCACATGGGCCATAGTTTGCCCACTCCTCCAGAGCCGAATAGACCTAGGTTTCCATTATTGACTCTGCAATTACCATATGTGTGACCTTAGGAGAGGATTCATGTCTCTGAACCTTAGTTTCCTCAGTATAATAATTGTACTTACTTTACTCCTCGATATAATAATTGTATAATAATTATTACACTTTACAGTATAATAATTGTACTTACAGGTGGTGGTTGGATTTAAGTGAGGTAATACATGTAAACTGTTTAGCACAGTTTCTGGTTCATGTCTAGATACAAAGTAAATATTAGTCATTATTTTTATTATTATTAAGATAGATTTCTAGATTACACACTAAAAATCACATCTGTTTAGTTAGCTTGGTTATACATTTTAGAGAATGATTGATTACCAAAGAATACCATATTTTATTTACTCCATGTTTTGTGAGAATGGTGAGAACACACCGACCAGAACAAAACCAAGATAGAGATACTGAACCTGCCGTAGGATGGCCTCTTTATTTGCTAACTCATTTTCTAGTTTGTCATTCATGTCATGTATGGAGGTAGATTCTCTCTGAGCACTGAGGTAACGCTTCTCAAGGGTCGTGATTCTTTCTTCCATATCTTCCTTCTGTGCCATGGCCTACAATTAAAATAATTTTAAAAATCAGATTCTTAGTTTATATACTGTCTTATTATTTAAATTAAATAGTGAGCTATAAAAGAAACTATTGCTTTCTTGAGGTAAATATTCATTCCTTTCTTTTCATTAAGGGGATGCAAGATTTCATGTGAGTTTTCTCAACTTATTTGTCAGAATTCTTCTTCCATCTTGGGTTAGCAAAAAGCTTTCTCTATCTGAGAATGCAATGGAGTACATTTTAAAACTCCTTACTGTAGACTTGGTATTCTTAGAAAAGAAGTGGCAGAAAAATTAGTTCATTACACAGTAGAAATCAGTATAATTATGGGTAGAGTTGCAAATCATAAAATTGGTAAAATGGTGGCTATAGTTCCAAATTGCAAAGGGTTTTTCAAAGAAGGATAATAAATATCATCAGTATCCTTATTGTCATGTATAAGTAAGAGTAGCTCAGTGGTTAAAAGAGAAGGCAAAAATGAAAAAAAAAGTAAATTTGAATCACACTCACAAATGAATTGACAAATTTACTTTGGAACTTAACCATTTCCCTTGTTTAATTGGAATATGATATATTCCAATGAAAAAGAATTTATAGAACTCAATGAATACAAATCTCTAGGGGAAAATCAGTTATTGGTGCAAATGAAGCGATAATTTTAAATACTATATTATTAATATAATATTAACTATTATATTAAGCAATAATTTTAAACCATATAATTCATAGATAACATGGAAATGATTTTATCTTCCTAATAGCTTACATGGGAATTTATTAGTAGGTAGATAACCTACTTTTTTGAGATATGGGGAAAAATCAGCTGCAGAAGTGAGCATCTTGGGCCTGGTGTGGTTTTCTGATAATTTGGGAAGCTCCTTTGCATAAGGAGCCTGACATTGAGGAGATGGTGGTGTTTTCCATTTATTACCATCCAGGTTTCTTTGACCACTTGTTCCTAAGCAGTCTCTTTGTTACTCTCCTACAAGATCCAGAGTCAGTCCTGCCACATGCACAGAACAGATAAATTCCATTCTAATTTTCCAACAGAAATAGAAGCCCTTAAATGGACAGTCCTTCAGCTTCCTGATCTTCCTTAACCACCATCTGGAAATTTAACTACATCCACATAAATCCTTAACCTCTATCTTTTAGTTTAGAACAGGTGTTCCACCTTCCCTCAAAGTTCAGTCATTATCTGTATTCTGGGTTTTATGCCTTTTCTTTTCTTTTCTTTTTTTTTTTTTTTTTTGGTATGCGGGCCTCTCACTGCTGTGGCCTCTCCCGTTGAGGAGCACAGGCTCCGGACGCGCAGGCTCAGCAGCCATGGCTCACGTGCCCAGCCACTCCGCAGCATGTGGGATCTTCCCGGACCGGGGCACGAACTCGTGTCCCCGGCATTGGCAGGCAGACTCTCAACCACTGCGCCACCAGGGAAACCCTATGCCTTTTCTAATTCAGGGATTTGGTCACTTTTTCTCCTGAATTTTCAAGGTGCTAGTAGAGGTAAATCCCATAACAATAGCAAGAAGAATGAAACAGGCTTATAAAAATTTTGGTACAGATCAGAGGTGGAGAGCAGAGGAAACAGAGATGATTCAAACAAAATAAGAATGAGAATTCTTACTCTCATTCTTAAAAATAAGAATGATAAATTATCCGATAAATTATGGACCATTGTCCATAATCTGAATTGAAATTATGAAACCAAACTGTTGGAGTGGGTGGAAAGACTTACCATAGCTTTAAAAATAAGTAAGCAAATTTATTTACCAGGTAATTAATAAAATCCTAGAAAAACAGAAAGCCATACAAAAGGAAAAATTACCATTGAAAATGACTACTTGGATCATTTGTGGAATTATTTACATAGTCATAATAATGGTAACACCGAATGTGATTTTGAGATGATTATAGTGGAAGGATGGGTGTTAAGAGAAAGGAAGGGAAAGAAGAGAGTTAAAATCCTCATATAATATAACAGCAAGACATAGGATAAGTTTAAATAAGAGAAAATACCAGAAGTAATGGCTAAAAGGGTTGAAATTAAGAATTTCAGGGACTCTCCACACCTCCCCTTCCGGGAGCCTGTGCAGCCCGCCACTGCCAGGGTCCCAGGATCCAGGGACAACTTCCCCGGGAGAACGCACCGCACGCATTAGGCTGGTGCAACGTCACGCTGGCCTCTGCCGCCACAGGCTCGCCCCGCATACCCTCCCTCCCCCCGGCCTGAGTGAGCCAGAGCCCCAGAAGCAGCTGCTCCTTTAACCCCGTCCTGTCTGAGCGAAGACCAGACCCCTCAGGAGACCTACACGCAGAGGCGGGACCAAATCCAAAGCTGAACCACGGGAGCTGTGCTAACAAAGAAGAGAAAGGGAAATTTCTCCCAGCAGCCTCAGGAGCAGCAGATTAAACTTCCACAATCAACTTGATGTACCCTGCATCTGTGGAATACCTGAATAGACAACAAATAATCCCAAATTGAGGAGGTGGACTTTGGGAGCAACTATATATATATATATATATATTTTTTTTTTTCCTTCCCTTTTTCTTTTTGTGAGGGTGTATGTGTATGCTTCTGTGTGAGATTTTGTCTGTATAGCTTTGCTTTCACCATTTGTCCTGGGATTCTGTCTGTCCGTTCTTTTTTTTTTTTTTACTTTTTAAATTTTTTTCATAATAATTATTTTTTATTTTAATGACTTTATTTTATTTTATTCCCTTTCATCCTTCCTTCCTCCCTCCCTCCCTCCCTCCCTCTCTCTCTCTCTCTCTCTCTCTCTATCTCTCTCTCTCTTTCTTTCTTTCTTTCTATTTTTTTCTCCCTTTTATTCTGAGCCATGTGGATGAAAGGCTCTTAGTGCTCCAGCCAGGAGTCAGTGCTGTGCCTCTGAGGGGGGAGAGCCAACTTCAGCACACTGGTCCACAAGAGATCTCCCAGCTCCACGTAATATTAAATGGCAAAAGTCTCCCAGAGATCTCCATCTCAACACCATCTCAACTCTCAACAAGATGGACTAAATTGATATTTATAGGACATTCCATCCAAAAACAAGAGAATACACATTTTTCTCAAGTGCTCACGGAACACTATCCAGGATAGATAATATCTTGGGTCACAAATCAAGCCTTGGTAAATTTAAGAAAATTGAAATCGTATCAAGTGTCTTTTCTGACCACAACACTATGAGACTAGATATCAATTACAGGAAAAGATCTGTAAAAAATACAACACATGGAGGTGAAACAATACACTATTTAATAAGCAAGAGATCACTGAAGACATCAAAGAGGAAATCAAAAAATTCCTAGAAACAAAAGACAATGAAAACACAATGACCCAAAACCTATGGGATGCAGCAAGAGCAGTTCTAAGAGGGAAGTTTACAGCAATACAATCCTACCTTAAGAAACAGGAAACATCTCAAATAAACAACCTAACCTTGCACCTAAAGCAATTAGAGAAAGAAGAACAAAAAACCACCAAAGTTAGCAGAAGGAAAGAAATCATAAATATCAGATCAGAAATAAATGAAAAAGAAATTAAGGAAACAATAGCAAAGATCAGTAAAACTAAAAGCTGGTTCTTTGAGAAGATAAACAAAATGGATAAACCATTAGCCAGACTCATCAAGAAAAAAAGGGAGAAGACTCAAATCAATAGAATTAGGGGCTTCCTTGGTGGCGCAGTAGTTAAGAGTCCATCTGCCGATGCAGGCGACACAGGTTCGTGCCCCAGTCCGGGAAGATCCCACATGCTGCGGAGCGGCTGGGCCTGTGAGCCATGACCACTGGGCCTGCGTGTCCAGAGCCTGTGCTCCACAACGGGAGAGGCCACAACAGTGAGAGGCCCACGTACCGCAAAAAAAAAAAAAAAAAAAAAAAAAATCAATAGAATTAAAAATGAAAAAGCAGAAGTAACAACTGACACTGCAGAAATACAAAGGATCATGAGAGATTACTACAAGCAACTATATGCCAATAAAATGGACAACCTGGAAGAAATGGACAAATTCTCAGAAATGCACAACCTGCCGAGACTGAACAAAGAAGAAACAGAAAATATGAACAGACCAATCACAAGCTCTGAAATTGAAACTGTGATTAAAAATCTTCCAACAAACAAAAGCCCAGGACCAGTTGGCTTCACAGGCGAATTCTATCAAACGTTTAGAGAACTAACACCTATCCTTCTCAAACTCTTCCAAAATATAGCAGAGACAGGAACACTCCCAAACTCATTCTATGAGGCCACAATCACCCTGATACCAAAACCAGACAAAGATGTCACAAAGAAAGAAAACTGCAGGCCAATATCACTGATGAATATAGATGCAAAAATCCTCAACAAAATACTAGCAAACAGAATCCAACAGCACATTAAAAGGATCATACAACATGACCAAGTGGGTTTTTTTCCAGGAATGCAAGGATTCTTCATTATACGCAAATTAATCAACGTGATTCACCATATTAACCAATTGAAGGAGAAAAACCATATGATCGTCTCAATCGATGCAGAGAAAGCTTTTGACAAAATTCAACACCCATTTATGATAAAAAACCTGCAGAAAGGGGCTTCCCTGGTGGCGCAGTGGTTGAGAGTCCGCCTGCCGATGCAGGGGACACGGGTTCGTGCCCCGGTCTGGGAGGATCCCACATGCCGCGGAGCGGCTGGGCCCGTGAGCCATGGCCGCTGAGCCTGCGCGTCCGGAGCCTGTCCTCCGCAACGGGAGAGGCCACAACAGTGAGAGGCCCGCGTAACGCATAAAAAAAAAAAAAAAAAAAAAAAAAAAAAACCTGCAGAAAGTAGGCATAGAGGGAACTTTCCTCAACATAGTAAAGGCCATATGTGACAAACCCACAGCCAACATCGTCCTCAATGGTGAAAAACTGAAACCATTTCCACTAAGATCAGGAACAAGCCAAGGCTGCCCACTCTCACCACTCTTATTCAACATAGTTTTGGAAGTTTTAGCCACAGCAATCAGAGAAGAAAAATAAATAAAAGGAATGCAAATCGGAAAAGAAGAACTAAAGCTGTCACTGTCTGCAGATGGCATGATACTATACATAAAGAATTCTAAAGACGCTACCAGAAAACTGCTAGAGCTAATCAATGAATTTGGTCAAGTAGCAGGATAGAAAACTAATGCACAGAAATCTCTGGCATTCCTATATACTAATGATGAAAAATCGGAAAGTGAAATTAAGAAAACACTCCCATTTACCATTGCAACAAAAAGAATAAAATATCTAGGAATAAACCTACCTAAGGAGACAAAAGACCTGTATGCAGAAAATTATAAGACACTGATGAAAAAAATTAAAGATGATACAAATAGATGGAGAGATATACCATGTTCTTGGATTGGAAAAATCAACATTGTGAAAATGACTCTACTACCCAAAGCAATCTACAGATTCAATGCAATCCCTATCAAACTACCAGTGGCATTTTTCACAGAACTAGAACAAAAAATTTTGCAATTTGTATGGAAACACAAAAGACCCCGAATAGCCAAAGCAATCTTGAGAATGAAAAATGGAGCTAGAGGAATCAGGCTCCCTGACTTCAGACTATACTACAAAGCTACAGTAATCAAGACAGTATGATACTGGCACAAAAACAGAAATATAGATCAACGGAACAGGATAGAAAGCCCAGAGATAAACCCACGCACAAATGGTCACCTTATCTTTGATAAAGGAGGCAAGAATATACAGTGGAGAAAAGACAGCCTCTTCAGTAAGTGGTGTTGGGATAACTGGACAGGTACATGTAAAAGTATGAAATTAGAACACTCCTTAACACCATACACAAAAATAAACTCAAAATGGATTAAAGACCTAAATGTAAGGCCAGAAACTATCAAACTCTTAGAGGAAAACATAGGCAGAACACTCTATGACATAAATCACAGCAAGAGCCTTTTTGACCCACCTCCTAGAGAAATGGAAATAGACACAAAAATAAACAAATGTGACCTAATGAAACTTAAAAGCTTTTGCACAGCAAAGGAAACCATAAACAAGACCAAAAGACATCCATCAGAATGGAAGAAAATATTTGCAAATGAAGCAACTGACAAAGGATTACTCTCTGATATTTACAAGTAGCTCATGTAACTGAATAACAAAAAAACAAACAACCTAATCCAAAAATGGGCAGAAGACCTAAATAGACATTTCTCCAGAGAAGATATACAGATTGCCAACAATTACATGAAAGAATGCTCAACATCATTAATCATTAGCGAAATGCAAATCAAAACTACAATGAGATATCATCTCACACCAGTCAGAATGGCCATCATCAAAAAATCTAGAAACAATAAATGCTGGAGAGGGTGTGGAGAAAAGGGAACACTCTTGCACTGCTGGTGAGAATGTAAATTGATACAGCCACTATGGAGAACAGTATGGAGGTTCCTTAAAAAACTAAAAATGGAATTACCATAAGACCCAGCAATCCCACTACTGGGCATATACCCTAAGAAAACCATAATTCAAAAAGAGTCATGTACCAAAATGTTCATTGCAACTCTATTTACAATAGCCAGGACATGGAAGCAACCTATGTGTCCATTAGCAGATGAATGGATAAAGAAGATGTGGCACATATATACAATGGAATATTACTCAGCCATAAAAAGAAACGAAATTGAGTTATTTGTAGTGAGGTGGTTGGACCTAGAGCCTGTCACACAGAGTGAAGTAAGTCAGAAAGAGAAAAACAAATACCGTATGCTAACACATATATATGGAATCTAAGAAAAAATAAAAAAGTTCATGAAGAATCTAGGGGTAAGATGGGAATAAAGACACAGACCTACTAGAGAATGGACTTGAGGATATGGGGAGGGGGAATGGTAAGCTGTGACAAAGCGAGAGAGTGGCATGGACATATATACACTATCAAACGTAAAATAGCTAGTGGGAAGCAGCCTCATAGCACAGGGAGATCAGCTTGGTGCTTTGTGACCACCTAGAGGGGTGGGATAGGGAGGGTGTGAGGGAGATGCAAGAGAGAGGAGATACGGTGATATATGTATATATGTAGCTGATTCACTTTGTTATAAAGCAGAAACTAACACACCATTGTAAAGCAATTATACTCCAATAAAGATGTTAAAAAAAAAAAAAAGAAATTTGGACACAGTGAGGGGGGGAAAAAAGAATTTCAGGGAAGTGAGATGGGAGGTAAGTGGTGGCTTTTTGTATATGTATGTGTTTTGTGCACATGCATGTTTAGATTTGTACTCTCTTGATAGTATTTGACTTTGAAAATTATGTGTATATAAAAAAATTAAAATTAATTAAAAAGTCATAGTCTATAAAGAAACTCATCATGTTGTCCTTAGTCTCCCTGCCTCCCCCTACCTAGTATTACTTGACTATGGAATGACACCGTGCTGCACAGAAATTTAGGATCATCCTTGAAAACTCCTCTACCCTAACTCCCACTTAATAGCCTAATCTGTCATCTTGCCATTAGTCTTTTTTCCTGATTACTTATTCCCAACCTGCTGACCAACTTGCTTCTTGACAATACCTTTGTATGTTCCCCTCCATCTTCAATGTAAAATCTGAGCTACAAAGCCTTGCAAACACATAGCTTAATGTCCTGACACTTTCTTTATGTACAATATCTCTATGTACTGAGAGGAATAGTGAAAAATTCATGTTCACTTAGGACTTGGTAACGTGATATCCTTTGTAAATAAGGTTTTACAGATGTAATCAAGTTAAGATGAGATCATACAGGATAGGGTGGGCCTTAAATCCAGTGACTGGTGTTCTTATAGGGAAAGGAAGATTTGGGGACGAAGATATACAGAGAAAAGTGCAATGTGAAAAAGGAGACAGAGATTGTCTTTATACTGCCACCAGCCAAGAACACCAAGGATTGCTAGCAACCACCAGAAGCTAGAGGACACAATGAAGAATACTTCACCAGAGCCTTCAGAGGGAATACTGTATGGCTCTGTTGATACCTTGATTTTGGACTTAGAGTCTCCAGAACTATGAGAGAATAAATTACTGTTGTTTTAAGCCATCCCTTTTATTGTAATTTGTTATGGCAGCCCTAGGAAACTAACACACTCTGCAACATTTCTATCTGGAATGAGATTTTGTTGCCTTTTTGACTACCTTAGTCTTGCTGAACTTCAAGACCAAACTAAAGACTACTTGGTTAATTATGTTAATATTAATGTTCAAATGTATGCAACAATTAATCCATCAATTTGGCAAAAATTATCCAAACTAATTTTTTTCAACATTATATATGCATCCCTAGATTTTAGCCATCCAAACAAAAGCTACTATTTAAAAAGCTTTTGCTTAAGATTTTGACTTTTTCTGTTTCCTATATTTTTTAGTCCAATGAGGGTAGAGTTTTCAATCTTAGACTATTCCTTCAAAGTGCTGCTTACAATTATTAATTCTGTATTGTTAATTTCATTTTCACACAGAACTCTAGGAATGTTATGTCAATTTTGTAGCCCAAGAAAAAAGTCTAAATTTAGCCTACATATATAAACATCTTACAAAATTATAATAGCCATAAATTCAGTTAAAGGCATACACGTGTTTCTTTAGAACATGAGCATGAAGTAGTACATACTTGCTTTAAATTCTAGTTTTTGATACTTATTAACCCTGTTATGGGTAAACACTGCTTAGCTTTTCTAAACTTCATGTGCTTTCTTTTTTCTTATATATTTTTTTTTTCGGTTTTTGGTTGGGATGTTAATACATGACATTGTTGTGATATATTTTAAGTGCTTTGCATGATGTCTTATGTACAATATACACTCAGTAAATTCTAGCTTCTTTTTTATTATTCTTTTTTATTACCATGTACAATACACACTAAATAAATAATAGCTTTTTATTATTATTTATGTATTATCTTTTTCTTACTATTATGCCTATAATTAGCTGATCTGACAATGGCGTATATTACATATAGGAGTCATTGGATGTGACTTTCGTATTTCATTTTTAATTCAGTGATTCATATGGGAGATTCAATTTATAACTGCAGGCTGTGTTGCCAAGAATAAATTTTGAATTTACATGTTGGAGAAGTATCTTTTCGCTGTGTGTTACTTGGAAATTTTAAAAAAGAAAGCTTTTTCTAGTTCCTGAAAACTGCTGCCTAAAAAAAGTTGAAAAACTGCATAAAGGATTAATTTTCTCTTAACTTGAAGTTTATGTTAAAACTGGATTTTATTATATCAAATAAATATAATTCTATAGTAACTTAGAGCTAGTAAAGTGAAAAGTATAACTCCATGTTTCAGATAATAGAAAAGACAAAATTGATATGTATTCACTCATATAATCACATAGTGAACATTCAAAGAGCTCTTAATAAGAAGTTGGAGTGATAAGCTGTATTCACAAAACAAAATATAACTGAAATACTTCACAGAAAATTCTCTTTGAATATCAATATATTTAATGAGATATTAGTATCCAAATACCCGATTAGTAGCCTTCTTGATTAGAGTGGAACAAATATCGTATATTAACGCATATATGTGGAATCTAGAAAAATGTTACAGACGAACCTATTTGCAGGGCAGGAATAGAGATGCAGACATGGAGAACAGACGTGTGGACATGGGGCAGGGGGAAAGGGGGGTCGGATGAATTGGGAGATTGGGATTGATATATATACACTACCATGTGTAAAACAGACAGCTGGTGGGAACCTGCCATATAGCACAGGGAGCTCAGCTCGGTGCCCTGTGGTTACCTAGAGGGATGGGATGGTGGGGAGGTCCAAGAGGGAGGGGAATATATGTATACATATAGCTGATTCACTTCGTTGTACAGCAGAAACTAACACACCATTGTAAAGCAACTATACCCCAATTTAAAAAAAAAAGAAAAAAAGAGTGGAGAGGTAAACTAAGCCTCCATATGAGACTGACTATATTTTCTAGTCTGGGTACTATGCCAAGCTTTAACCCTTACTCCAAGAAGTGACAGTCAATTTCAGGAGCGCTTAAGACAAAACTTCAAACAAAAGTAAACTTTGTAAATATACAAGACATTAAACAGATGTAATCATCACCCTGGCTTAAAAAGAAAAAAAAGAAAAGTAAACTTTGAATAGATTTATTTCTTGACAAAGAATAATTGCAAAAATGTATTCTGAAACCATGAATGAAATATATTTACACAATTTGTTTCAGATATATTAGACCATGCACATGCACAGCAAAATGCATTGCAGTTTTTAATTATGTGGTCAGTTTTTTCCTATTCTCTATTTTTTTCCTAATTAATTCAACAAATAGTTATTGCTTATAACATATATAAATCATACTGGGTTAGCAGTGCTATAGGGGTAGCAAGGAGAATCACCTTGTTTGTCTTTTCTACTTAAAATCATGCAATCTGGTAGACTTTGTTGTGACCACAGCTCAAGAACACATAAAAGCGAAGTCCGGAGTTTTCAGTGTTATGTGATACCTTTTTAAAGTATGTGATTTTCACATTTTCTTGCTTATTGAAAAGATCAAAAGATTGATTATTTAGGAAGCAGTTATAGTGCAGCTGCATTTTTTATGATAGTTGCTATCACTGAGTAAATGATTGCATCTTGTTGATTTTGGAAGCTGCTCATAGTGGAAGAAGCACAGATTTTGAAGCTGGGGTAGTCCTCTATTCTTCCTGGTGCTGGGGGGTGGGGAAGGTAGTGTGTTGGGGAGAATAGTGGTTAGGCATTGGACAAGTTACTTTACATCACCCGAGAAAAATGGGACAATTACAGGTACCTTCCCTAAAGGACAGAAGGAATTAAAGAAATTAAATATAAACCAGGCTCCCATGGCTTGCATCCTGAATCTTATGGGAAATATTTTATTTGGTCTTCACAGTGTGCTTAATACACACACACACACACACACACACACACACACACACACGTGATGCATCTAGAAAGGCAGACAGATTATAGGCTCCTTGTTCAGGTCTCATTAACCCTATCACTTCCTACTGTTACACCTGGCACTTCACACATTTATATTGTTTACCTGGTTTTGAAGACATTTGTGTTTGCAAGCCCCCTCAAAGGTGAGTGATGAGAAATACTCCTTTCTTGTGAAACTCTTCTAAGATATAACTACCCAGAACTTATAGAGCTGATAAGAATAGTTATATTGTAAAAGAGGGGCCTGGTGAGGGCCTGGTGAGGGGCTTCCCTGGTGGCCTGGTGAGGGGCTTCCCTGGTGGTACAGTGGTTAAGAATCCGCCTGCCAATGCAGGGGACACAGGTTCCATCCCTGGTCCGGGAAGATCGCACATGCTGTGGAGCAACTAAGCTCGTACGCCACAACTACTGAGCCTGTGCTCTAAAGCCCACGAGCCACAACTACTGAGGCTCGCATGCCACAACTACTGAAGCCCGCGTGCCTAGAGCCCGTGCTCCACAATGAGAGAAGTCATCGTAATGAGAAGCCCACGCACCACAACGAAGAGTAGCCCCTGCTCACCGCAACTAGAGAAAGCCCGCACACAGCAATGAAGACCCAACACAGCCAAAAATAAAAACAAATAAATAAATAAATTGAAAAAAACAAAGAATTCCTGGTGAAAGCAGAACACCTTACCTGTGAGAAGGTATTCCTAATTATAAAAAAAAATTTGGCATCAGATATATAATTGACATTTTAAATCTGACTTAGCTTTTTGTCACCTACATCCAAAGACTATTAGAATCAAAGGGTTAGTTTTACTTAGGTTATAAGAAAGGGAGAGCTGGAGATACTGGGCTCTATCTGCAAATGACACTGGATTAAACAAGCATTAATATAATAGGTGAGTGTTAAGTGAAAGAAAAACAGCTAAATCTGTGGGACTAAGAGAATGAAGAAATAGGAAATGAGCAAAAGCTCAAGAAATGGCCCTGGTGGTTTACTAGTCAAAAATCTTAGTGTTCCTTAACAGTAATATAGAAGAGGGGTTAAACTGCATGTACTTTATAAATTCTCTGAGTTTGGGTTGTGGGAGGAGTGAAGATGAGAGATGCATTCCCGAACTGTTAACTCATAAAAAGGTGTATCATTATCTGTGCGGTGACAGAACCACTTCATGGATTATCTACCTTACTCTGAGATAGTAGGCATTGTTTGGGGACATATTCTGATTTCATCCATGCCTTTTTATGTTTACACCTAACACCCGTAAATATCCATCCTTTCAACAAGAGCTTTTGAGTGCCTAGTATATACTCAGTAGTTGTGTATGTGATTAAAATAGAGCAATGAACAAAACTAGACAAAACAAAAAACCCCAGCTCTTATGAATCTTTATATACAGTGGAGAGGAAAGCATATGACAAACAAGTAAATCAGCAAAGTACATACTGTGTCAGATGGCAGTAATTCTGTGAGATTTTTAACAAATGAAAGAAGAAGGAGAGTGTATATGTGTAAATACCACGGTTAGGGAACACTTCACTAAGACATTTGAGTAAAAGGCAGAAGGAAAAGAAAATGCAACAGAATAGATCTGGCTTGCTTAAGAGGCCACAGTAACTGAACTGAGTGGATTAAAGTGAAAGAGTAGTAGATGAGTTCCCAGAGGTGAGAGGGTGGGAGTAGAGATTGTACAGGGTTGTTGACCACTGCAAGGACTTTGATTTTACTGTAAGTAGAATAGGTAGCCATTGAAGAGTTTTAAGGAGAAAGTGACTTGAGCTGACTTACACTGCAAGAGGTCACTCAGGCTGCTGTGTTGAGTATAGACTATTAGAATAATCCAATGAGAGATGGTGGTTGTGTGAAATAAGGCAGAGCCATGAAGAGTGTGTGAAGAGGTCACAGGACGGATATATTTTGAAGTTGGAAGTAATAAGATTTATGGATGAAGCAAATGCAGTGTGTGAGTGAAAGAGAGGTACCAAGGACAGTTCCAAGGTTTTTGGTCTAAGCACCAATAATGGAGTTGCCGTCAGCTGAGATATGTAAGACTGCAAGTAAGTCTGGCTTCTTGGGGGGAATATCAGGAAAACAGTCTTGAGAATGTTAATTTTGAGATACCCGTTAGAGATCTAGATACAGGCATCTGGAAATCAGGAGAGATGGATAAGGTGGAGATATAAAGTGGGAATCATAAGACCATGGGTAGTTTTTGGAGCCATGAAACGGCATGAATTTACCAGGGGAGTTAAGGTAAATTGAGGAGGAAAGGCATTCCACGGTTGGGGATGAGAAGTAGAGCCAGTAAAGGAGCCTGAGATGGGGGTAACAAGTAAAAATGAAGGAAAATCAGGAACAGTGTAGTGTGCTATTAGCCAAGTGAAGAAATACACCAGGAAGTGGTAATTAGATCAAGTGCTTCCAAGGACTGAGAAGTGTCTCCTGGATTCAGCAACATGGAGGTCAAACTGGATAAGAACAGTTTTGATGGGACCGTGGAGGCAAAAGTATGATAAAATGGGCTCAAAGGAGAATTGGAAGAAAAGAATTGGATACATAGAGTCAACTCCAATAACAGCTAGTTAATGATGTACAAAAGATAAAAAAATAAAAATATGATTTAAAAGAACATGTAAAAATGGAAAAGGTGAAAAGTCACAAAATAAAATTTTCATAAATATAGATAATTTTCTTTTTAATTAAATAGAGTGATAACAGTGAAAAGATTCTAAACTTTTCACCTCAGCTGGTACGATGATTTGGCAATATCACAAATAAGACATCTCCTTGTAATTTTTGTTGTAACTTTAAAGTACCCACTTTTTCAAATAGATGAAGTGTTGTTAAGTTTAGTAAGAACTGAACATATAGAGAAAGAAAGGTTCCCACTTTCACACATGTACTTTCACATTCACAGATAGAAAACCAAAATAAGAGGGATATTTTTAAAGTAATGTCTTTGAGTATTCCCATCTGCTAAGAGTATAGCAATTCATTATTCGTACCCGAATCTAGGGTTATTTAAAATTAACAGCTTAAAACATTTAAAAATTCATTTAAAAACCTGTAGTTTTTATTACTTCTGAGATTTGATACCAACATTTTCTTTCCATACATATTTATGGGGTGGGATAGGGAGGGTGGGAGGGAGGGAGACGCAAGAGGGAAGAGATATGGGAACATATGTATATATATAACTGATTCATTTTGTTGTAAAGCAGAAAAAAAAATAAAAATAAAGGGGTGATGAAGTAAACTATTTTTGCCTTAGTGAACAAGTTTCATAACTAATATAATGCATACTGATTTACGGTCTTTTGAGAAAAGGTAAAGAGTATATGCCATTAGGGGAAATTATGGAAAAAGCATCTCTGAGACAGCATTCAGGAAGCAAAGACTGAAAGTGCCGCGAATCACTTACCTCCCTAATGTCCCTTTGATACTTAGTGTTCATTTCTTCTGTTTTAATGAGATCCTTTCTTGCTGTCTCTGCTTCCTGTTCCACCTCTCCCACTCGGGAAGAAAGGGCTGCTAAACGTTCTTTCATTTGGGCCATTTCATAGTTTTGTTTTTCAAGCAATTCTTGTAGTTCAACTATTTGACTTGTTTCATCAGTTGAATCTATAGAACCATTGGACAAACGCTGCAGGAAAAGAGAAAGAAACTGCACTTAGAATTTTCTTCATCTTTAATTTAAAATTCATGAACTTAAAGATATGAGACTGATAAAGATTTCATACTGAGAAATAAGAACTCTAACAGAACTAGCTTTGGAGGAAAACTAAGTTTCTGAGAAAACTCATAATTGACATTAAAATATAAAAGTAGATCAGTAATTTTCAAATAGGTTAATAGATGCATTTGAACTGGAAACTATTATATATGCTACATTATACACGGTTTAGCACAAAACATGGATATAGCATAAACATTCAATAAGTGGCAGCTATTTTTAATCAATTACATATAAAATTTATTATAAATAAATATTTATGTAACTCAGCATGTTATTATTAAATAATAAATAAGGGCACAGAAACTATGTAATATTTTCTATTTTTATTCAAGATCCTTTGTGAATTTGCAAGTCTTATTTTCAATGACTCTCAGTAAAAGAAAACTTACACTTTTCTTTTAAAGAAAGTTATTCCTGCTGTGAATCTGACCTAGCTGGAACAAAGGTATAGCATAGAAAAGTCTTGCTTTCTATATTGCTATCAACATAAAAGTAATGAGTGCACACAATCCACAGGAAAGAGGCTGAAGAGTTTAAATACTCTGAGATTGATTTTTCCTCTTTTTGAAGGGGCTGCCTGGAAACCAGGGTAACTCATGTCTTCAGAAGGATGACCTACAGCCTAGCTGCACTGGAGAAATTTTGTGGTGAAGACAGTGCAGGAGCTGGGGAGAAATAAGTGCTAAGAGAAAGAGATCACAATAAACTAGAAATAGGAAAGTATGGAGAAAAAAAAAGTACTATCAATTCTGTTAGAATGCTTGTTTGGAAAATATGAATTCATTCTAGCATGACAATTTGACAATAAGAAACAATTTGAAAAAAAAAAAAGAAACAATTTGAACATAATGTAACTTTTGTGTTTTCTTATGTACAGTCTCATTCCTGATAATCACTGGCTGAACACAGAAAACCAGACCTAGCTGAATCAATCAGTGTAGGAATATACAAAATGTACACATGCACTTTCCTCAAACATCTAACACCAACTTCACACTTCATCAAGCGCTTTGAGTCAGCCCATCCATATCTGTGTTACACCTGTCTGATTTTAGATACTCCTCCTTCCACCACTTCACAATAGATCACAGCTATCACCCTTCTGACATCCACTGTGATCAGCAAACTTCAGATCTTTTTCAAAGTAAAGAGTTAAATTTATCACAGCAGGTATGCAATCCTTAACCATTTAACATGTGTAAAACTGTGCTACTATTTTTAGTATTAGAAATACTAGAAATAGTATTTAGAAATAGTATTCTATTTCTTTTAAAAGTCATTGATAAAGGTTTTAGTGTTGTACTGCAAACCCCTTTCCCCCATAAGCCCTGTTTTTTATTTTGAAATTTTGCATAACTCATGATATTTTGGAATGCAAATGTCATATTAGACAAAACTGACTGTAGGATAAAAGGAGGAGTATAGAAAGCATCACAAAAGCAGTGAGAAAAATAAAATAGAGAAAATGGGAAAGCAAACAAATGGCAAGAGGTATTGGTAAGTCCAGTTACCTAACACGTGGAGAAACAGTTGGACAAATCAAAATTAAAAGGGCAGAGAAAGATAGAGTCAGTCTTAAGATAGCATCTTAAGATACCAGTTGGATTTGCAGAATTAGTACTTTGAAAATATTACTGAACTTTTGTATTGCAAGTGCCAAACTTCTTATTATCTAGTGAAAGGTGTAAGAGTGTTGGAAAGGATCAAAGGTCAGTTGACCAGTTGCTCCTTCAGAGTCTTGATTCCCCTAGCTGCTGGGATTGTTTGCTTGTGGAGGGATCAGAGCTGAGAACATGCCTAGCAATTGCTCTTAGTGGAAGGGAACTGCCTTTCCAAAGTGAAACCCCTCTGTTGGGGCGTGCAATACCACATACAATGCAGAGCAGTATTATTGTGAAGCTAATAAAAAACCAACATTTTAGACAGTTTTTATGAACACAAAACCCAAAAACATTTATAGTGACATTTATATAAGATACCATTATCTGTACATTGAACTGGGAAAAGCCTATTTATATTCATTAGACAGCAATTGAGAACTGGTTTAGAGAGAAAGGCTAGAGCGACCTGCCAATCAATTATGTCCAAATTTGGGATAACTGAGGTATGATATTACAGGATTTCTGTAATAATAGCAAATATCTTCGAACTCTGTACACCACTTACAAGTAATGAGGCAACCTTAAGCTTTAATAGAATTTCTGCCTCCTCACATTGAGAATTTCCTCTAGTCAACTAAAAAATGGCAATTTTTAGAAACTACAAAAGTCATTAGAAAATACATTTTTGCAGTGAAAAATGTTTTCTGTCATTGAAAAATTACATTTAAGATTTGAGTCCTTAAGAACTTTGGAGAAACTGAGACTTAGGTAATTACATGAAGTTGATTTGAATTAAAATGCAGAACTTTGAATTCCGAGGTCATTTCATCTACCCTTTACCGTATTACTTTTAATCAGAACATAAAAATCAAAACGATAAAATAACACATGCTGGATGGTATTGACAAGTAACAAGAATATAGTATGTGTATGTATAGCTATATGAATATACATACGACAGTACACATACACACACACACGTGTATAAATTCTACAAATATTTGTTCAGTGCAACTGAATGATGTTAATTTTCTAATTAGAAAAATGATTATTCCAAATCTGTGCACCTGAAGTCCATTAAAATCTTGTCTAAAAGTTGCAATTTTTTTAATGGGCTCAAGGCAAGAGAAATTTAAGTAAATATAAATAGTAATCAGACAACGAAAATAAAACACTTTCAAAATGTTAACCTCTTCAATTCCTTTAGGTAACAGATGTGTACTGCATAGTCCTTATGCTACTTTGGAATTTAGTACTACCCATGGAAAATTTTTGAACAGTCAATTTTTCTCTGAAGTGCTTATTGACATTATATGTTTAAAAATGTGTAATATTTCATCTGTTCAAATCACCTTAAATATATTTTGTGCTGAGCTTAATATATGTTTTCATAATTTCGGAGTGGAAAGGTCATATTAAACCTGTGGTGTATACCTTAGAAAAAGAATATGCAACTTTGTTCCAAATCATTATTATCTTGATCTACCTTTAAAATTGTGGCACTTTAACATAAAGGGCAAATGAGAGAATTAAAGGAAAACCCAATGCTTATTTTAAATAGCTTTATCGAGATCTAATTTACATACCATAAAGTTCAACCGTTTCAAGTGTAAATGTCAACGGTGTTTAGAATACTTAAAGAGTTGTGCAACTATCGATGTAATCTAATTTGAGAATATTCTCATTACCCCTAACAGAAACCTCATACCCATTAGTAGTCCCCTAAGAGCAGACCCCCACCCCCAGCCCGAGGCAGCCACTAATCTACTTTCTTTCAATACAGATTTGCATATTATGTACCTTTCACATAAATGGAATCACAGAACAGTCTTTTGTGATTGGCTTTATTCACTGAACATAATGTTTCTGAGAGTCATTCATGTTGTGGCATATTATCAGTATTTCATATCTTTTATTGCTGAATAGTGTTTTACCATGTGAATATTCTACATGTAATTTATAGATTCATCAGTTAATAGACATTTCAATGGTTTCCACCTTTTGATTACCGTGAATAATGTACCTGTGAACATTTGTGTACAAGCCTTTGTGTGGACATACGTTTACAGTTCTTGTGGAACTCCTAGGAGATTCCTAGGAGAAGAATTCTCCTAGGAGAAGCATTGCTGGATCATATGATAATTCTATGTTTAACATTTTGAAGAAATATTTCCCAAAGTGGTTGCCCCATTTTACATTCCCACCAGCAATCACGAGAGTTCCAATTCCCCACATCCTCACCAAAACTTGTCTTTTTATTATAGTCATTCTTGTGGGTATGAAGTGGAATCTCCTTGTGGTTTTGATTTGCAATCCCTAATGACTAATTATGTTGAGCATCTTTTCTTATGCCTACTGATGTTTTGTGTATTTACTTTGTGGAAATGTCCATTCAAAGTATTTGCCCATTTACTAATTGGGTTATTTGTCTTTTATTATTGAGTTATAAGAATTGCTTATATATACTTTGGATACAAGTCCTTTGTCAGATATATGACTTATAAATAGTTCTTTCCAGTATTTCGATTATCTTTTTTACTTTCCTGATGGCACAGTTTGAAAGTGTTTTTAGTTTTAATGAAGTCCAATTTATCATTTTTCTCCTTTATGTGCTTTTGGTGTTATACCAAGAAGTTATTTCTTAACATAAGTTTACAAAGACTTCAATTTTTTTTCTTTTAAAGTGTAGAAGTATACACTTAAATTACTAGTTTTCAAAGGCAATAAAGGCTCAAATGATAAAATGTTTTAAATATATATTTTGATTCAATCAATAATTATTTACTGAGCACCTACTATGTGCCAAATGGAAGAAATTAGGTTTTAGGATTTTTAAAAAATATGATGATACATTCCCGACATTAAGGAAATTTTCATCTAGCAGAGAAGTGACACACAAACAAGCAGGTATTAAGTACTGCAATGAAATATTATCATAGAGCTATGTTTTGCTTACATATTTGTGTTATGGGAGCAGAAAGAAGATACCTTTTGTGACACTCTTTGAGTTGGGTTTTTAAAGGTAAGCAATTATATTTCAAGTAAAATAAGGGAGGGGGTAGTTATTCCAGGAAGGAGAAACAACATGAGCAAAGGCAGGGAGGCATTCTCTGCAGGGGGATTATGAGTAGCCCTGTGTGCAGAGCAAAAGATGTGCTGTGGGGAAATGGGAGGATATGAGACCTGAAAGGGAGGGCCAGCATACATTAAGATGTCCTTAGCTTCTCATGTGAAATAGCATGAACTTTGGGTACTAAACAGAATGACAGAGAGTCATCAAAGGTTTCTGAACAGGGAAGTTACCTGTAAACATTTGCTGGCAACCTGCTCATCTCATGATCCTGGTGGTCTGCGTAAAGCCTTTCTTAGCTGCCTGTAGTGGACAATTTTTGCTTGCCTGCTCAGCATCCATTTTTCCTTCCCACTTCCCCACAGTTAGAGTTGCCAGATGAAATACAGGGTACCCAGTTAAACATTTTTTTCCTTTGGAATGTACTTTATTATTTTCTTTTAATTAAAAAAATGTTTATTGTGGTAAAAGTCACATAATATAAAACATACTACTTTAATCATATTTAACTGTACAGTTCAGTGGCACTAAGTATATTCACATTGCTGTGCTACTCTCACCATCATCCATCTCCCGAATTTTTACCTACCCAGGTAAATTTGAATTTCAGAGAGACAATGAAAAATTGCTCAGTATGTCACATGCAGTATTTGGGTCAAGCATATACTAGGGGAATTGATTGTGCAAAGAAAACATTGAGCCAAACCCAGAATGAAAGCATAAATTATGTGTTTACTTGACAAAGGAAACAGAAAAATCAAAAACTGGGAGACACAAGTGGGTATAGGATTTTTAAAGCCACCCGTTGTAGCTAGAATTGAATAGGCTACAGCAAGAAGATGGGAGTGGGTATAGGTGGAAGGATGATATGAGTTCTTGAGGTGATGTGGGTTCTTGAGATCACTGCAGGACTTTGACTTTTACTCTGGGTGAGATGGGGACCCTATGAAGGTGCTGAGCAGAGGAGTGGCATGATCTCACATTTTCAACGCATCCCTCTGCTTTCTTGTAAAAGCCAGACTGTAGGAGTAAAGGATGAAATTAAAGAGATGAATTATAGAGGCTTTTAAGTAATCCAGGTGGATGATAATGCTGGCTTGCACCAGGGCGTTAGCAGTGAAGGTTGTGAGAATTAGTCATATTCTTTCAATGGATTAGACGTGATATGTGACCAAAAGCATAGACTCAAGCATGACTTTAAGAATTTTGGTCTTCAATTAGAAGAATGGTGTTGCTATTTATAGAAGAGGGGGAATCTTCAGAAGAAACAGATTTGGGATTAGGATGGGGTAAAATAAAGAACTGGGTTTTGGAAACAAAGTTTGAGGTAACTTGTGAGATGTCAAAGTTAAGTCTCTTAGGCTGTTGCATGAGCCTGCAGTCAGGAGTAGTCAGTGCATGGATGTTTTCTATGAAAAATTATAACACTGGATGAGATCACCTGTGGAGTCAGAGGGGAGGATCATCAAAGGTGACTAAGAAGGTATCATTAAAGATCTCTTCACATATCACTTTATCAGAGAGGTCTTTTATTCCTGCTATGTAATATGTATTTTGTTTGTTGTCTGTCTCACTAAAATATATATTCCTAAATTTTCTCTCTATCCCAGGTTTAACCTGCATATTCTTGTATGTTCAACTACTACTCCATTTTCCTGCTTGAATATCAAATAGGCAGTCCAACCAAACTCAGAATGTTCAAAACCAAATTCCTGTGCCTCTTCCCCAAACCTGTTTCACCTTCAACCTTCACCAGCTCAGTTGGTAAAAACTCCATCCTTCCGTATGCTTCCACAGGCTGAAAAACTTTGGTGTCACCACCAAGTCCTCTCTTTTTCTCCCATCTCCTATTGAGTCTATTAGAAAAACATGTTTGCCTTATCTTTGCAATAGAATAAATATGACTCATTTTCGTGCTGTCTACTGCTGTCACCTGTTGGGGAAGCAGTCTTCATGCAAACTGCCAACCCTCTCCAGGATTGCCCAGTCAATGTCCTGCATCTGGAATATTCCCGTACATGGAAGCTAGGTGTCAAGCTATAACTTGGCCCCAGATTCTTCTTCCTTATTAGGAGAAACCATTTCCCTGTTCTAGGTATGCAGTGAACTTCCTTGTATTGCATGTGCTGTATGTCACCTGGCAGCCCCACCAGTGTATCTGCCCCTCATGGGAAGAGAACGGGTCTTCTCCTGCAGCATGAGAGGCGTGCGTGCAGTCCATTGTCCTGCCTCTGCTACCAGGAAGGACCAGTTCCCTAGCCACGAGAGATTTGTGCAGGCCACAGATGCTGATCTTGCTGCCTCTCTTCACCTTTCTGTGAGTAGTGTTGCTTCAGTTGGAAAGATCAAAGGTTGGGAGACACAAGTGGGTTTAGAATTTTCAAGGGGACCCAGTGTGGCTAGGATGGAATGAACTACAGCAAGAGGATGGGAGTGGATATAGATGGGCAGATGATGTGGGTTCTTGAGATCACCGTAGAACTTTGACTTTTACTCTGGGTGAGATGGGAACCGGAGGAAGATTCTATGAGCAGAGCAGGGGCAATCTATTAGGAAAACATGTTTGCTTTATCTTTGCAGTACATGTGAATCTTCCCCATGTAGGCTACCTCCTGTATGTCAAGGAGCTCCTTGTTGTCAGTCCTCTTTGCTGACTCTGAAACCCCAGAAGATGCAATAGGCTGAGGTATGTGGGCTCTGACTTCTGGTGGTTGGTACTGTTATAATCTTTGCCATCCTCCATGCAAATCCTCACCTGGGATTGGTAGCTGGTTTTTCCTGCTCAATACCAGCCCTTGTCTGCATCATCTACTCTCACTAGAATCACTGTAATAACCTCCTAACTGGTCTCTTTGCTTCTAACTTTGTCCTTTTATGTTCATTCTTAAAACAACCAGAGTGATGCATGGTGATCTTGTTACATGATAGATAAAGTTATTCCTCTGCTCAAAACACTACAATGATTTTTCATTCTACTCAGCACAAGAGCGAAAACTTACAGTGAGCAATAACCACTGCCCCATCCCCCTTACCCTTCCTTACTCCCCTCCCCTTCCCCCATGCCTTTACCTCTCTGAACTCTCTCCTACTATTCTCCCATTTGCTCTCTTGCTTCAGCCACACTGGCAAACTCATTGTTCCTCTAATAAAGTCAATCACTGTCCCAAGTTACAGTCTTTGCTTAGTTCTTCCTTCTGCTTGGAATGCTCTTACCCTAGTAACCCACATGACTAAAAACCTCAACAATTTCAAGGACGCCAATCTTGACCACCTTATTTAAAAGTGCAAACTGTCTCCACCCCTATGTCTCCCTAGGACTCTTGATCCTTTTGTGTTTCTCTAATTTTTTTTTCTTCAATAGCATTTATCATCTTTTAACATGACAAATGATTTACTTATTTATATTTATTGTTTATTTTCTGCTAACCTCCTCCAACTTGCTGGATTATAAGCTTCAGGAGGTAAAGAGCCTTTATATGTTTACTCTTTGGTGTATCACAAGTGTCTAGAAAGATGCCTGGCACATGATGCAATAGACTTTTGTTGACTAAATAAATGTTTTGATTCCTTCTATGTCTCTAGTGACCAAAACAGCATCTTCCACAAAAATATATTTGTTGGATGAATGAATGAATGTTTCCATTAATGAATATGATGAGTTTTAGGAAAAACAGTAAGGATTCAAAAAGAAAAGAAATATAGAGACAATATACTTAGCTTTCATTGTATAAAGTTTATGACAGGGAATTTAGTCTTTTTTTTATCCTGTTTTAAAAGCACTATATAGATGAATTATCTATAAGAGTGGAAAAATTTGAAGTAAAATTAGGAAAGCGTTGTTATAAATTCACCTTAAAATAAATAATATGGTCAAAATAGACAGCCTGTGTGTAAGACCAAGTGGAATAAATGAAGCCCCAGAGGCCTCATCATGTCACAGTCACAGTGACTTCTCATGAGATGAAGCCAGGAATTTACACATGTTCTTCCATATTATACCAGGTAAAAAATGGAAATGGGTCTCTCTTTGAATTTGATAATCTCCAGCAAAATGACCTAACCATTAATATTTTTTTTCACTCTACTTCTAGCCTTAGCATATATTAAAGAATACTCTAACATGTTTACAAAACAGTGGTACAGTTAAATTACTAATGTGACCATTTTAATTCTGCATTTTATGCTCCTTTAATGGTTTTTACTTATTTTGGGCATATGTTTGTGGCCATACATTGCTCTCCTGCCAAAGAATAGCAGTTTGTTAAGCATAATAATAAATAATTTTTCACAGTGCTTTTAAGTGATGAGAGTGCCTCTTTAGTGTACAGAATAGAGGGCATTTAAATTGCTATATTAACATAACAATAATTGATTTCTCCCTTGGATAGATATTTCTTGACAAGCTATTCCAGAGGATTTAGGAACTATGTTAATTATAAATTTTTAGAGTTCGATGGTGCTGCCCATGTGGAATGAACATTTGGTTGACCTTTTTCATTTTCCTCAGGAGCTATTACACTTGGCAGTAGACAGTTTTCCCCCAGACTTACTGAGATACAGCTGACATATAACATTGTGCAAGTTTAAGGTGTATAAAGTGATGATTTGATGTATATATACATTGTGAAATGATGACCACAGTAAGGTTAGCTAACACAGCCATCACCTCACATGGTTACCATTTTTATTTCGTAGTGAGAACATTTGAGATCTACTCTCTTAGCAATTTTCAAATACACAATACAGTATTGTTAACTACAGTCACTATGGCAGCTGATAATTTAAACTTTATTCTGAACATATTTCTGAACTTGACTTGTACATTTTTGACACCTCCCTGCCCATGTTTTTCATGACTAAAACATAAGTCTTGGATTCTCCCCTAATGAATTTCAAAAAGCTCTTTTTTCTTTTATGCATTTTACTTCTCATGGTTTATTAATCTTTCTAGAGAAAATAGAAAAAGATGCTAAAGAGTGGAAATCAGGAATTTATCTTACTATTAATTCAGATATTAGAGGCACAGATATACTTAAAATTCATCAGCATTGAAGGGGTAAACAATAAGCAGTTCCATTTCATTTTTGAAAATAGTTCTATAAAATTTTATGGTTAGAGATGAATTATTGATTATCTGCTCAAAGAAGTTACACTAAGATTTTCAATCATTAACATAAATATCCAGCACCAATAATTCTTTAGCAGATATGAAGAAATCCTTAAAACAGGAAAGTAATAAAATATATTTCATTCTGTGAGGAAAAGAGAAATGTAGTACAAAAGAAATGTAGAACAAAGAATAAAGAAAAAAACCCCAAATCCATAAAAAGGAAGTGTTCATAGGCATAAAAATAATAAGTAACAAAAATTAGAGCTGATAGTTCATTGTAAATTCCATGCGAGTCATCAATGTATTAGGATGAAAGAAATATACATAACAGAATGAAAGATGGAACCAGTCAGGGATTCCATAGGCTGATAATGAAGTCTGTATGTGGACTATATGAGTAAATCTGAGACCAGGCCTTGACCAAAGAAGGGACTTGGAAGACTTCAGTCAATCTGATACCCTAGCAAATATTTCCTTTTATTCCAAGAGATCGTTGTACTCCTCATTTTACTTCAAATTCTCAAATTTGGATTTGCCTCCAAATCCCCATATAAGACTGTATCTTTCATTAGAATAATGACAAATTATAATAATAGCTAACATTTATTGAGTACTTACCCAAGAACTTATAGCTAAAAATTTTTCTGGCTCTAAGCTTTCATTTGTAACAATTACTCCATTTCCCTAACATTATTAAGTTCTAAGTGTCAGGTACTGTTCCACATGAATTAGGTGCATAAACTCTTTAATCCCTGTAACAACCTATTGGATACAGAAATGGAAACTTAAGCACAGAATATATTTTGCTTAAGGTCACACTACTAAAAAGTCATAAGATTAAGATTTGAATGAAGGCATTCCAGTTTCATATTCCTAGGAGTCTGTACTTTCTCTCTACCTACCCCTCTCCTTGCTTCCTTCTTTTGTCAATTTTCTCTCTCTTTTTTTGTTCATTCTCTCTTGTTCATTTATCATTTCATTTATCCATTCATTAAACCTACTTATTGTTTCATTTATTCATTCAATCACCAAAACTCTGTTTAGCTTCTACCATATGCCAGACACTAGGTTGGGTGCTCAGAATATGAAGACTCCTGCTTAAATGCAGCATAATGTGGGAAAAAAGAATAAACCAAATAAAGCAACCAATTAACCAAATTCATAAGGACCAGATAGCAATTCAGCACTGGGGATTTCTAATGCTTCAAGGCTATGGCTTTTGGGCATCTGCCTACACTGCTTTTGTTAATCTCCATATTGCTTTTAGCTCTCAAAAATCAGACCTGACTTCAGGTTTCAAATCTTGTCCAACAAATAACAACATTTTGTCTTTGATTTGAAATTCTACAGCACAGAATTCACAGCTGTTACTTCTAATTCCACAATGACTCCTTAAATCTGTTTCATTATATGTAAATCATTTATTTACAATCCCTGCAAACCTAGAGCCTATGACAAAGCAGAACTAATATTTGTATTCCACATCAGTTATTCTCAACCATTAGAATCCTTGGAAGAACTGAATAAAAATATAGAATGGAAACCACTCTAGACCATATCCAAGGGTGGGGTGCAGACATATAATTGTTTTTAAATCTCCCTAAGTAACTGCAATGTTTAGTTGAGGTTAAGAACCACAGATCTATATTATCCAGGTACTTTACTAATAACTGTATGTAATTTATTCATCAAACCTAAAAAACTGGCATAAAGAGGAAAAGCTTCAAAGTAATACAATAATAAAATTGTTGGTGAAATATATGTAATAAAAGATGTGATAATAGACCCAAGAATAGTAGACCCTAGAATCAACTAATTATTTTTTAATGTAATATTTCAAATGGAACGACTTGACTTTATCTCTTAATTCCAAATGATGAGAAGAAACAAACCTCTGTAATAGAATTGACTAAATATTGCCCTGCTTGGAAGGTTTCTAGACCAGATGATTTCTTTTTTTTTAATAAATGTATTTATTTATTAATTTTTGGCTGCATTGGGTCTTCATTGAGGTGTGCAGGCTTCTCATTGCAGTGGCTTCTCTTTTTGCGGAGCATGGGCCCTAGCCACGCAGACTTCAGTCGTTGTGGCTCGCAGCCTCTAGAGTACAGGTTCAGTAGTTGTGGCACACGGGCTTAGTTGCTCTGCGGCATGTGGGATCTTCCTGGACCAGGGCTCGAACCTGTGTCCCCTACATTGGCAGGCAGATTCTTAACCACTGAGCCACCAGGGAAGCCTCCCAGATGATTTCTTATAGTTACTTCTCCATTAATAATTTTACTGTTCAACACTGAGATCTGCAAACTCATTATGATAAAGTAAATTCCTGATAATTTTATTCAATTAAAATATCCAGCAATAGACCTTTGTTGTCGGTTCTTAGTTTAATGTGATCAATAATGTTTTGTTAATAAATATAAAATAGATTTATTATCTTTACAGAAATTCTAGGCCACTTTTTTTTTTTTTTTTTTAGGCCACTTTTTAATTTCCACTGAATTTAAGAATCTTTTCATCTGAGGAATCTCTTGTCATTCTGAAGTTCTTATAATGCTTAAACTAGAATACACATCATTCACTAGCTGATGTATGTGGCTTAATAGAAATATACTTCATTTTTATAGTGTCTTAAATCTAAATAAAAGATGAGAAATTTCTAATGTTGCCATGATCAATGTTAATAACACTCATAAATATAAAAAGTAGCTATTTCTCATATTACAACATGAAATAAAAATATTGAATTATTAATGTGGAAAAACACTCATCTGTAAAATTCTTAATCTATATAATTAGAAGATATGAGGAGATGAATTGTACATAAGGAGTTTTTTTGTTTGTTATTGTTTTTTATTTTTGTTTTCAATTGAAAGTCTTCAAATGTTTCTTTGTTCAGCTACAGAATAAAGAAGTAACACTGAAGAGGATCTTTCTAGCTGTAAGAATTACTAAGGAGTCCTTTTAGATATGTAAATATAAGAAAAGTATACACCCTGCCCCAGAGGAAGAATATTTAGTGGAGCCTTGATAAATTATTTCTTCCACAGTGTCTTAATGGGGTGGGGGGTGGGGTTTGCATAATTAGCATGAAACCTCTGGAGGGAGAGGAAAAGAGAGACTTTCTTTTTTTTTTTTTTTTTAACATCTTTATTGGAGTATAATTGCTTTACAATGGTGTGTTAGTTTCTGCTTTATAACAAAGTGAATCAGTTATACATACACATATATCCCCATATCCCCTCCCTCTTGCTTCTCCCTCCCACCCTCCCTACCCCACCCCTCTAGGTGGTCACAAAGCACCAAGCTGATCTCCTTGTGCTATGAGGCTGCTTCCCACTAGCTAACTCTTTTACGTTTGGTAGTGTATATATGTCCATGCCACTCTCTCACTTAGTCCCAGCTTACCCTTCCCCCTCTCCATGTCCTCAAGTCCATTCTCTAGTAGGTCTGTGTCTTTATTCCCGTCTTGCCACTCGGTTCTTCATGACCATTTTTCTTTCTTTTTTTTTTTAGATTCCATATATATGTGTTAGCATACGCTATTTGTTTTTCTCCTTCTGACTTACTTCACTCTGTATGACAGACTCTAGGTCCATCCACCTCACTACAAATAACTCAATTTCATTTCTTTTTAATAGCTTAGTAATATTCCATTGTATACATGTGCCACATCTTCTTTATCCATTCATCTGTTAATGGACACTTAGGTTGCTTCCACGTCCTGGCTACCATAAATAGAGCTGCAATGAACATTGTGGTACATGACTCTTTTTGAATTATGGTTTTCTCAGGGTATATGCCCAGTGGTGGGATTGCTGGGTCATATGGTAGTTGTATTTTTAGTTTTTTAAGGAACCTCCATACTGTTCTCCATAGTGGCTGTATCAATTTACATTCCCACCAACAGTGCAAGAGTGATCCCTTTTCTCCACACCCTCTCCAGCATTTATTGTTTCTAGATTTTTTGATGATGGCCATTCTGACTGGTGTGAGGTGATATATCATTGTAGTTTTGATTTGCATTTCTCTAATGATTAATGATGTTGAGAGACTCAATTGCTCTCCATTTAATTATGAAGTTCAGTGTTATTTCAAATTCTCTCACAGACTAAGACAATTGACTACATCAGAAAGGGCTCCAAGAGTTCACAAGGAGAACTTACCACGAGGGAAGTAAGAGTCTGGACTGAGACCTGAGTTCACTATCCAGTGTCAGCAGGTTCCAGCTTGGTGTGTGGCTAAGACTGGAAAAACCTTCCTGGCTCAGTCATCTTGATGCATTTGGGAACTTAAGTGTGAAACTAAGCCTCAGTCTGGTATAACTTGGAGAAAGGAAAACCTCTGAAGAACCACTCAGTTAGGGAATGACACTACTGTTAGTGGAACTTGAAAACCAGGCCAGTGATTGGTATGGAATGGTTTCATTTAGCTCGTATGTCAGCGGGTTATTGCAATAGTACGTGGGTGGCATTTGATTTTGAGGGGCCACTGATTTTGAAGTGATACTTTGAAGACTGTAAAGTCAAGCATACCATTCTGACCCATGCTATTCCACACTATACTGAACCAATATATAAGAAATAAAATCTAACAATCTGCAATACTTCTAAGTGAAAAATTAAACAATTTTATAGAAGAACATAAAATACATAAATAAATGGAGACTCAAACCATATTACAGATGGCAAGACAATATATCATAGAAGTGACTATTCTCCCCAAATTAATTAATATATTTAAGCAATTTCAGTGACAATATCAATAGGGTTTTAAAATGGGAATTTGAAAGCTGATATTATAATTAAACTCTATGGAGTTTATTCTTAGCTGGGGTGACAGACTATAAATTATAGACATTATAAATAAATGAATCATACTTTATTTTAGAATATAAGAATATATTGATGACATTTGAACAAAGGCTTGATGGAAGTGAGGATAGCCACGCAGGTATCTGGAAGAAGGGCATTCTAGACAGAAGGAAGAACAAGTCGGAAGTCAACAGGAGGCCAGTGTGGCTGGGGTGATGGTGGAGATGAAGTCATAGAATGAGGAAAGTCAAATCATGCAGAGCCTCGTGTAAATGGGAAACACTTGCAGAGTTTTGAGCATATGATTGACACGTTCAGATTTATGTTTTAAAGCATCACTCTGATTCATGTCATGTTAAAAATAGACAATAAGGGCCCACAAGAGAAGCAGAGAGACTTGGAAGGAGGTGATTACAATAATCCAGGTGAGAGATGATAGCAGTTTAGAGCAGAGTGCTTAGTGGAAGTGGTGAGAAGTGGCAGATTCTGGATATATTTTGAAAGTAGAGCAAATAGAATTTCTTTACAGTTTGATGTGGGGTGTGGGACACAGGGAGGACTTGAGGATAACTCCAAATTCTTTAGATTGAACAACTGGAAAGGTGAGATTTCCATCATTTGAGATGGAGAAGATGCAGGGAGTTTTGGAGGGGAATATCAAAGGGTAAGGTTTTTGACATTTTAAGGTTCAGTGACTTTTAGATGCACATGTGGAGATGACAGATGTTCAACAGGCAGTTGGATATATATACTTGGTTGTAGGGTCTGTAGAGGTAAAGATTTGTAAGTCATTAGCATATGGACAGCATTTAAGGCTATGAGGCTGATTGAAATCACTGAGAGAAAAGATGGAGAACCGAGCCCCGGGTCACCTCAACATTAAGAATTCAAGAAGAAAACAGGCAATATAGCCAATATTTTATAGTAACTCTAAATGGAGTATAATCTATAAAAATACTGAACTACTATGTTGTACACCTAACACTAATACAATATTGTAAATCAACTATACCTTAATAAACAAACAAACAAACAAGTATTAGAGCAAGGTCTGACCATGAGAATGTAAACTTTCTGGAATTTGAAAAAATCTTGGAAAGTATATAGGAGCTTCCATTGGATGGGGATAGGAGTTTAAAGCAAATTTAATGTAACTCTCAGGATAAAATAATCTCACTGGACATAAAGTACATATCTAGATGCTTAACAAAAAGAAGTCAGGAAGAAAAATATGATCCAAGAAAAGAGACTGAGCCACTGGTGAGGGAGGAGGAAAACAGAGAGTGAAGTTTCCTATACTGCAGGTGAAAAATAAAGGCGAATCTAAAAAGAAGAAAGAAGAAGGTGAACAACTATGACATCAACTCAAGAAGGGCTGAGAATTGGCCACTGTATTTAGCAATATAAAATTAGTGATGATGGTAACGGGAGAGGTTTCTGTGTAGTGGTGGAGCAAAGACCTTCCTGGAATAGGCTTACAAAGAAAGCACAGAAAGCAACTGGGGACAGTGAGTAGATGACCCTTTCGAAGAGCTCTGCTGCACAGGGGAGTGGAAAATAGAGCAATAGCTCTAAGTAGGACCAAAAGAGAATTTCTTTTAAGTTGGAAGAGCTTTGTATGTTATAGGAATGGGATGGATGAAGAAAGAAACTGATGGCAAAGAGCACAGTAAGAACTGCTGGAGCAGTACACTTGACTAGATGATTGTGGAGACATCACACAGTGTAACTCACGGGTGTAACAAAGTTTTTTTTGTCTAAGGTTTTTTTTGATTTTTTAAAGACTCATGCTCAGCCTAATAAGCTCTTTCATGCTTTTAGACATCTGGACAGATTTAAGACTTTGCTTGAAGTAAATACTCTTACATTTTGAAATCAGGTAGTTTATATGCCACCTTTTTCACCCATGTTCACTTTTAATATTTGTATACTTGTTACACTATTTATCTCGGCTCATCCGGCTCACAAGCTGTGTGACTTTGAGCCAGTAATCTTTGCTCTACAAACATCACAGGGTTATTGCAGGAATCCAATGAAACAACTATGTAAAAGTACTTTTGGCAAATGTAAAGGGCTTTGTACAAGTTATTTATCTTGTTCTCATTGGCATGTAGCCCTTTTGTTAATGAGGTTTACAGACAGCTTTGAAGAACAGTCTGCCTGTCTTTGAAAGGCCAGAGCCAGCATTAAGGAATATTTTTCAGAGTACTCATTTTGGCACGTGCAATTCTCCTGCAAATAAAGGGAATTTCTGGTTATACAAGTTTAGGAAACACTGTGTACTATGGTTCCTCTTGGGCAATTTTAATAAATTTTAATAAATAGTACAGTAAAGATAACAGTTCAAAATTGTATAGTATTATATATATTAATATTCTTGTCCTGAGAAATCTCTTTTTTGGGGGGAGTGGGTTCTGTAAAACATCCATTAAATTTCTGGGGAACTCGTGCTTCCTGAGAAATGTTAAGATGGATAAACTCTACCAAAGTGAAAAATAAAATTAGGCCAATTGCAGAACATCTGAATGATAGACTTAAAAATTCTCCTGGATTGGCTTAAAGACCAGACAAAGCAATGAAGAGGGAAGGAAAGTATTTGTTCTTCTCTATATCCATATAAGAAAGCAGAGTCCCTGTCACAGATTAGACACTCAAATTATGCCAAAAGGACAGAGATAAATGAACAAACTTTCTGTCAAACCCTTGTGAATCACTCAGCCTTTTAAAGTCTGAAACTATCCTACTTCAGCAAAAAATTGTTTTTTCTGCTTCTCTCGAGTCTGGGCTAATAATATAAATGATACTAAATTTGTTATTAAAGATAGAGGAGTCAGGGCTTCCCTGGTGGCGCAGTAGTTAAGAATCTGCCTGCCAATGCAGGGGACACGGGTTTGAGCCCTGGTTCGGGAAGATCCCACATGCCACGGAGCAACTAAGTCTGTGCGCTACAACTACTGAGCCTGCGCTCTAGAGCCCGCGAGCCACAACTACTGAGCCCATGTGCCACAACTACTGAAGCCCGGGTACCTAGAGCCCATGCTCCACAACAAGAGAAGCCACCACGATGAGAAGCCCACGCGCCCCTGCTTGCTGCAACTAGAGAAAGCCCGCGTGCAGCAACAAAAGACCCAACGCAGCCAAAAATAAATTAAAAAAAAAAAAAAAAGATAGAGGAGTCAATTCCACTTTCACTTCCCACCTATTAAAAGAATAGTGAAAGCATAAAAATCCAGTCACTGCATTCAGAGAGAGATTTGTTTTGAACTTAGTAAATTCCCATACAACAGTAGATGATTTTTACTTCTTATTTTTGCCACTGTATATAAAAGATGACTTTTGGTCATAATCTTCCTATCCTATAAAATTGATACTCAACTCCTATAAAATTGATACAGTCTAACTTCCTGTGAATATGGATGAACCATGAAACAGCCTAACCTTGCCTCTTCTGGGCCCTTTTCTAGTCAATCGTAGTCCTCTAGGCCACTCCTGCCTCGTATATCGAGGGCTACACTTGGACCTTCTTTTTGCTAGGAGGTGTGCCAATCCCCAAATGGCAAATTCATAAACCCCATAGTTCTGTTTGGTTTCATTGCTTGAAAATTCAATTGATGAATTAAAAGAGAAGTATACACTTTATTATCATGTCATTATGAGAAATTAGATAACTATATAGGGGATCAACACACAGAAGAAAATATTCTGTTAGGGCTATTCAGATGTAAAAAAATTCAAATGATAATTATCTTTGATACAGAGAAGAAATTGGGGCTTAATCAATAATGCATAAAATAAGCCACAATTAACAAAGAACTGAATTTTTGGATGAACAGTTACTGGCAGTAGTTGACATGGAGTGAAGAAGGCATATAAAAATGGGCAAAATACAGTTAATAACTGGACACATCCCTATGGATGAGGGCTTTCAGCTGGAACAGAGCAGAGATCTTTGAAAGAATAGCATTTGTGATAAATGGTATCTTACAGTATTTTTAAATAGATATGTGGTATGTTCATAAGCCAAACATTTAAATATACAGCTAACAGGTCTGTATGAGACTGTATATTATGGTATTTCATAATATGGCCCAAGAGCATGAGGAAATGAAGGTCTTTTGTCATTACTGAGGTGCATATTGCTCACATAGTTATATTAACTTTTTCTAAGTGCCCGTTTTTGCCCTTGGTGGTTCAGTCTAAAACAGCCTTGTATCACTAAAAATCCACAAAACCCTTAATTTTGGTAAAGGCACATCCCATATTTCATCTTTTATAAAAAACTTCAGCTCAGTGTCCTTCATGTACAGAATGCAACCATTAGACAATAACTAGATTTTCTGATCTCAGAATTATTCTTGCCACCGATTCTTCATTTTGTTTTACATGTTTTTGGCCAAGTTCTTCTGCCTATCTGGCATGAATTAAAGAACTGAAAAAATGCAAACAAAAATATATTTCTGATTTTATACTTATTCAGCTTGCACATTTACATATTACCCAATTATTATGCTGCATTTTATTAATTTAAAGAACAGTCACAAATTAATGTCAAATTCTAAGAGGAGAGAATAACGAGAGCAACACTTTTGAAAAGGGAAGCATCAGCTCGGTTCGTTCAGAGTACCTAAGTTCAAAGTGGGGTGACAAGCAGAGAAGCTTGAGAGGTGAGAAGAGGCCAGCCAGTTTGGAAAGGACCTCCCATGACGTGCCAAGGATGTGCTGTTGTGTGATCACTGGAAAGATCAGCCACCCGTAGCTCTGGGAAGAACTACGGTAATTCCTCAGTCACTAATGAACAAAAAATATCAAAATGTATTGCATATAGTAAAGTGTAACTATTCTTTTGTGAAACTTCAGTTTCAGTTTTACACCCTCATGCACACAGATATATACATACACATGCACACATACGTGCATGTGTGCGTGCGTAGTAAAATGTGGCAACTAAATCATATTTCTTACATTGGGTAGCAGACAGGTGGGTCCTTAGTGTTTGTGGAGCCCAAGGCAAACGAGCAAAGAGAGGCCTACATGCCGTAACTCCAAATATCTAACAATTATAAATCAAGCTAACAAACTGTCAAATAAAAATATGTCCTACTATCTTCCTTGAAATAATACCTTCACACCGGCTTTTAGGCCAGAATGAATAATTCTCAGACTCCTTGAAGTTCCACACCAGAACTTAGTTACCCAGATATGGCCCTGGACTGTAGCCTGCTCTCCTTCTCTTCTCAGCCTCAGCTCCTTCCAGAATACCAGTCTGCTTCACCTGTATATATGTGGATACCTCAGTCAGCACTTTCAAACTCCGTGGGACCCAAAAAACAGGTATCCCTTGGTCTCTTCTTAGGTCCAGGGATGGGCGCACTGGAGGGCGGGCAGGGACAGATGTTGCTCCTAGGAACAAGCTCATAAAGGCCCTGAAGGCTAAGGTCTGTTTGGTCAGAAAGTCTGGGCTGCCAGGAGCTTGGCATGTGGTCAAAAAGGGGTGCTGGTGTGGCTCACACCTGTGCAGTTTCCCCTGGTCCCATGGACTCTTCATCCTTAGGGAGAGGCACAGAGGGCCAGAGATAGACCTGCTAAATTGTGGACCCCTCTTGCCCAGGTTTAAAAGCCATACTCATAGTAGTTAAAATTTTTAAATGCTACTGCCTTGGAGCATCTGTTCAGAGTAAAAAAATATAATAGAGATTTTTGGGAAAAAAAGTAAGGAATTAAAAAACAGTCATACTCAAGTAGAATAAAACAATCAACTCTAGACAAATAAATATGTGTAATTATGAAAGACTAAAAGATCAGAAAAAAATAAGGTTGAATTAGAATGAATTTTCAAAAATCAATAATAACACCTAGAGAAAGCATCCTGGCATGAAGGAACATGACAGTACAAAGGAGGTGAGAACACCGGGGTTCTCGTCCTGCTCTGGACAAATAAGTCATTTAGTTTTTCTAAGTAGGCATTAATTTCATTGTCTGTAAAATTAAGAAAAGGAAAAAAAGTCTCTATCTGCTTCTGAAGTATTATATGTGAAAAAATGATAAATGGACATAAAATTGTAGTGCAAATGATTTTTTTAAAAGTATCTAATCAAGATGCTTCCATGTTTAAAACACTTCTATGTTTTCCCATTGCTCTGAAAATAAAATTGGACTCCTTAATACAGCCGACAAGAACTTAAATGATCTGGCCCCTGCTCAGTGCCCCTGTGTGGCCTGTCTCCTGCTTCTCCCTCTCCTGACAGCTAGACTACATTACCCTGCCATCCTTTCTTCCCAAGAATGTGCCAAGAAGCTCTTTCCCACTGTCGGTGCATTTGCACTTAGTGTTCCCTTTGTTTCAAAAACTCTAAGCTTTTCAGAACAGGACAAATTTCCCAGCACTTCAGTAAGGTCACTGCTAAATATTTATTGAAAAATGAATGACCATGAGAACACAGTATTAATAAATATTATAACCATACTGTTTATTGCTTGTAATCAATGTGTCAAGAATTTTGTCATTCATAGTCAGTGTTTCTATTCTTTACAAGGAAGCTACCAGTTAGGCATGACTATTTACCTGTAACTGATACTCAGGGAAGTTACAGAGTAAGGACACCCAGGTAGTTATTGGCAGAGATGGGATTTGAATCCAGGTCTACTGACTTCAAACAAGTCACTGTTCCACACTGTCTCTCTGACACTTCCTGTCACAATTAATGTATCTCTCCTTTAAACTCTAGTATCATTTTTGATACCACTTTATTCATAATGTTTTGCAATATTAATTTGGACAGATTATTTTCACTGCATATTATTTTCACTCCTGCAAATTTTACAGGGAATGTCTTCTGAATCTCAACCACTGTCTAACATACTACTTACTCACATTACTTAGCAAACATTTGCAGCTGGAAAAAATAACTGGAAGTACAGAATATATGAGCCAGGAGCATTACTATCTCTTTTACAAGAGAAGCATGCTTATTAAAATTTATTTTTCACAAGTTAACTCCTCTCTGGAAAGCAGCAGGAAGAAAGTTATGGATCCTAGCCCTGAACTTTTAATGAGGTAAAATTTAGTATTCTGAAAATTTTTTTATTATCCCATGGATAATTATGTTCTTCTAGAACACCTGATTAAATCCATGGCACACAGAAACAAAATTGTTTCAGTTAAGCTTATTTTTTTCTTTTCATTTTTGTTTTCAAAATGTTGGTAGTAATTACACAACTTTTCTATGAGTAGTAGGCCTGTTTCCGAGTGTGCTTTTATGAGACTATTTTTATCAACTATTTTGTCAACAGAGTTTTCAAGCCACTGCCGTAAAACCTCTCCTGTTGGCTAATAACCCACCCTGACTATGTAATTTAAGTAACTTTACTGCCCTAAACAAAGGGCGATCCTTGTGACTAGGATTTGCAAGTCATTTTCTGACAGCTCCACAGCACCTGACAATAGTTTCATGTTTCCTCCCCAACAACCCCTTTGCAGTTTGTACACTAATACTACAGTCATCCTACGCTGATAACCTTCGCTACATAGACACTCCCCAAAATAATATTCTCTTTTCCTTTGTTTTAATATACCTTTTAAACACTTGTTACTGAAAAATTAAGTGTTAGGATTTAAATTACAATCCTATAACACTTGTTATTCAATGGTATTAACATACCTTAAATAATCCTGTTAAAGGGGATAATTTCAAAAAGATGATTTATAATGTTCAGGTGCATAATTTAGCAGTATTTATAAAGGGATGATAAAAATAATAATTAGGATATTATTTCAGCTTTTATCAAAAAATGTCAGCAGTTAGAAGATGAATAAATTCTAGAGATCTAATGTACAGCATGGTGACCATAGTTAATATTGTATAATTGAAAGTTGGTAAGAAAGTAAATCTTAAATGTTCTCACCACACACACACACACACACACACACACACACACACGGTGATGAACTAATCTTATCATGATAATCATTTTACAATATATATTTATACAAAATCATCACACTGTATACCTTAACTTTACACAATTTGTAGAGCAAACCATCACATTGCACACCTGAAACTTATATAATCTTATATGTCAGTTATATCTCAATAAAGTTGAAAACAAAGGAAATATCAGGCAAAGAAATATGATATAAATAAAACTTTTAAAGTGCTTTCTTGAATCATCTAAGGAGTAATATGAATTAAAGCACAGTTTATTTATTTTTAAAATTAAAAAAATATATGACATATACTTTAGGATTACATTGCAGGATAGGGGCATGATATTTTTAAAAAGACTAGTATATCATTATTTCAAAGCATTTGGAAATCACTCTTCCTACAATTCTGGGAAATTAAAAAAAAGTATGCCGATAATTACACTGTTTAAAAATCTTTAGTTACATCTATAAAAAAGTGTGAGTGAGTTAGCAATGGCACAGAATTTCTCTTCCACACTGTCTGAAATGCCTTCACCAAGAACTGGAAGGCAAAGAAAGTTGACAAGTACTTTAAGTCTTCAAATACTCAGAAACCTCCACGTATATACCACTATCTGTTGAGTCCAATAGAGACAAACATCATTTATTCACAGGTCCTCATCCTAATACTGTAATCAGTTTCTGAAAATCTGACATGAATTAATCTGACATGAATTGTCTTATATTCTATAATGCCTAAATATTTAGGGGTTATATCTTAAAAAAAATAATATTTGAACAAAACTACATGTATGAGTACACCACTCCCCAGAAGTACTAGAGGAATGCTTTAAGCACCAAATGGTTTGTTATCGAATAGACAAGATCTTAAGTTCTTTATGCCTTTGAAAGCATATTTCTTTAATTTTCGTCCAGATAAGCATAATATGGCATCACTATATTTTGAAGACTTCTAAGAAAAAGACTAGATGACCATAAAGTCCATTTTCATACTCAAACCAATGTCATTCTGTAATTCTCTGAGGAAAGGTATAGCACTGGATTACTGATGACATAATTAAAATGAAACAGTAATAGTAAAATGACATGTTAGTTTCCTAAACTGAGGATTGTGTGCAAATGCCCTATTCTAAAGAGCTTGGTGGTTTATTTACTGAATTAATGTCAGTTTACTTATCTGAAGAAAAGAGAAATAAGTTTTATTCAAATTTGAAACATAGCTCATGAAATCTAGCTGTCAGATTGTAGCTTATTGTTAATACCTACCTTAAGATTTCTATAAAATACATTGATAAAGGCTAAAATAGTAAAGCCTTTAATGAAGAGTTGTTTGCTTCTCAGCCACCAGAATTGATGGCGGTCTCAGGAAATGTCTGGTTTACTTGGCTTCTTTTGCTTTCACAGTTGAAGGAGGAAACATAAGAAGCCCCTCCATTTGTTTCAACTGGATAAATGAGGAAGTGCTCAATTTATTATGATAAGAAGTCTAGTGCTATTTGTTTTGTGGTACAGTCACTTGCTTCTTAATCGCTATGTTTTAAAACCTCCTGATATTCACAATGACACCAATTTAGCTACCTGATTTATGAGGTCTTGATGATTAAGGAGCTCAAGCATCCAGGGCTATAACTTGCAAATATCCAGGAGATGGTCTAAGTCTCATGCACAGGATGTGCAAATGCCTATGTAATCTTAATCTGATTCCAGACCTACCAGCAACTGACCTTCTTTCTCTTGTGCTGGGAACAAGTGGTTCAGCACAGAAAAGCGCCAAACAGATTGTTGGTTTCCTTGGCCTGGGTCTATGCCCCACCCGAAAGGAAAATCAATTTCTTCTAAAAAACAGTAAAAGTCTAATGACTTCAGATATCTTTCAATGTAAATTTTCATCAACTGGAGTACTGCTGTAGTCTTATCAAACACATAGAAAATAAGTCAAATAAGATATTATAAAAAAGTTTTTGCAGTGATAAGCCACAGATTAGTCACGAATTGTACATAATATCGCTTATAAATCAAAATTATTGTTACTGTATTTTAAACAGTCCTGGATATAGATTAATATATCTATAGAGATATATAGATATATTTAGATACTTATTCAATTATAGATATGTTCAAACAGATATGTAATTAAATTCTTTTTAAGAGAATCAAGTTAATAGCAAGTAATGAGAAATTCAAATATATATATGTGCATAAATCCACACATATATTATTTTTGAAAGAATCAAATTAGGAGCAATTAATGATAAAGGAAATAATAATGCACTTTTGATCAACAAGTCAAAACACAGTAATGTTTATTACATGAATTACACAAATACTTCATACTCCTGTCAAACGATACAGCAAGTAAACACTTCCACATAAGAGCATGTCATATGTGTCATACCTTTTCATGGACTTTCTGGCCAGGTTCCATCCCTTCAAGATGTTCTGACTCTGTGGATCCCTCACTTGATGCCATTTTTCTTTGTATATGAACATTTTGTTCACGCAAGGCAACAATCTGCAAAATAAAAGCACTATGCCTTTAAAATCTAGAATAGAGCATGAAGTATAAGAAAACTGAGTTTACTTGAATGTGGCTAAGTAATGAATACAAACAAATAGAAAATAAACATTAAATTTTACTCATATTATTAGTTCAAGAATATTTCTAAAATTTAAGCTAGCATTTCGAATAATATTTATAATATTTATAGGAATGTGAAATTAAGAAAATATTTTCTAGTTGGAAAATGTATCTATCTAGCTTGAGATGTTTTTAAATCAGTGGCATGATACATGTGTTATTAATTCAGAAATTACTTTTTAATTTAACTTATGAAATGTAATAAAATTTGTATTAGTCTGAATTTTTAAAGTATGAAAGAAAGATAAATCAGAAAATTGACAACTAAAAACGAATTATGAGCACATTCATCTTCCCTAAGAGACAGCATATCTGCAATTTTAAAACAAGCAAATAAAGAAGCTAGACTTAAACAATTTGTGCTACTATCATGAGCATTTAAAATTAAATTGGTCTCATTGTCATTATTTTAACAGCCATTATTTTAGTACTTCTAGTCCAAATATAGTTAATTTACAGAAAAAAAATTCTCAGAAGGCAATTAATTCTTGCAAAATTTTACAGGTCAGATTTATACACATGATACTTTGAACTTAGATTCTCAGATAGTTGTAGTTTAAGTGATCTTAATAATATACAGAGTGGAAAATCACATCCTAGCATTTTTAAAATATATTTGCTATTTATACATATTATTTCGAAAATATTTTACATTATATTAATACCATAAATTATTTGTTTCTTGGCAAGTTTTATTATAGTATCAACTCAGATATTGAGTCAGTATTGGTTCTAGGGGAAATCAATGTCCATAGTATTTAGCACATATTAAGCATATAAGTTTAATATGATTCAATATTTATTGAATTTTATATTTAATACTTATATTAAATAAATATTGAATCATATTAAAATTATATGTTGAAATTATGAGACCAACGTGTCACACAGACAAAGAATTATCAAGTAAACAAAAGACATCGAGAGATTGGGTATGTGTCCTGCTGCCTGCCATTGCTGCCCACATGCCAATGATATATTCATGAGAAAAAGTGATTTTGCATATGACCTCCAGCAATTCAACACATAACTTATCATTTCTTAAGGGCATATCACCACATAATGAAGAACAACTCTGTAAAAGCTCTTCTCTCCTGTAGTACTGCAATCACCAAATAATTGGTTCCCTTACTCCCATTCTTGCCCATCTACAATCTATCATCCACAAAGCAGCCAGATTCATCTTTTAAACTTAAGTTATATTGTGTCACTCTTCAGCTTTCCAAAGAACCTCTCTGTTTTCCCAACTTGTTTAGCATAATTTTAAACTTCTTAACAAGGTCTGTAACACCCTACATGATCCCTTCTGCCACAATGGCCTCCTTTCTGTCCCTCAAACAAACCTGGCACTTTCTCACCCAGAACTGAGGAACTTGCTGATCTTCCTGCCTGAAGGATTTTTCCCCAGCTCAGACTACAGCTGACACAATCTCAGCTTTCAAAAGTCAGCTGAAAAACCTACTTCTCAGAGAAAGTGTACCTAGCCATTATACTTTTTACAATATATCTGTGTTTATTTTGGTGTGTATCTTACTCATTAAAAACTAATATTTTACTCCTTTATTTATTTACTCACTTTGCTTGTTTATTTAGCTAGCAGAAGTCCTAATGATATCTCATGGGAAAATAATTTTCAAAGGAATACATTATTGAAAACAACATTTTCATATGAAGCAGCACATCACATTAGTATGTGCAGGGATTTAATATAAATGTTAAATTAAATAAATGGATATAGAAAAACAAAGAATGTAAACCTAATTCATTCAGAAAAAACAAGAGATAAAGATTTACTGTGCTTGAGAATCATCAGACATTCCTCTCATGTTAGTTAGTGTAGAAATGAATTACATCAAAGGAAAAACAAGAATGAAATAGTCCCTGGATATATCATTTTTATATTACATTCTTAACATCTTTCTCTTGCATAAAGCAATAATATTATAATCAATACATAATAAAACTTTATTATGAATTTTTAAATTAAAGTATTGTATGCTGACATTTTACTAAGATAACATCCATGACTTAACTTAAATATGTTAAGACAACAGTAACAATAAATTTGAAAATTCTATGCTTTTTCTTTCATTATTGAATTAGAAGTGAAGAGAGACCTTTTTAAAAAATATTTAAACATCAAACTTAACTCTCAGTTTACAGAATAACTTCAATTTGTTTAGTAGTTCAGATAAATATCAAATACACCATAGTGCCTAAAATAAAGCAGGCCATCTATAAAGATTTACTGAATGACTCAGTGAAATGATAAATTAATGACCTTAATTAGAAAAGTCAAAACACCAAATTCACATGGAAAACCTTGTGCAAATATGGTTGTGTCACTATATTAAAAAATTACAAACTTCCAGTTTTTCATAAAATATATACATGACAATTAATTCCAAGACAAACTTTTCAACCACTAACATGCAAACTCTACTTTTTCTAAAAAATCAATCCTGCAAATTAGATTTTTGAAACTGGATAATTGATGCAGGATCCTCTTCATTCTCTATCATTCTAATATGATTATATTCTGTTCTATTTTTGCTCAATAACAAATTATCCTGGGTAGTTATGAAAGCAAAGCTTCAGCATCTGATTTTATTGTAGGTGTTAATAAGCTTGATTCTTCTTCCTTTCACACTGGGGAAAGTGAGAGGTTCTCTCCTGCGAATACAACTTTGGGGGTTGGGTCTGCTCTTCTGTGTGTTCAAAAGCGCCGAGAAGGTCACCTAGAAATCTGTAGCTGAAGGTAGCACAGGCCTCTTTAGGAAATTCTCCCAGCTGGCCTGACAAAGGAATGCAGTAGGTGGCTTCAGAAGTGGTTTACAAATATAGCAAGCAGAATGAAAGTGGCTGATAGCCTTAAAACATTCTCTGGGCTCTACTGACAGAAAACGCTGTTAAAGGGAGGGCTCAAGTGACTTGTCTAGAATAGTTAAGTAGGACTGGATCCCTCACTGTTAAACAGCATGACCTGTTACAAATAGGATGGCGTGGTGGTTAGGACAAATCACTTCTGGGGAGTCTCTGTTGCTTACTCAGTTGTGGCATAAATGCAACAATGCGCTGGAAACCCACTATGTGCCAAGAACTGTGTTGAAGTATTTTAATCTGCAAATTAGGTCTTATGATCCACATTTAACAAGTGATTAAACTGAGATAAAGAGAATTTAATGAGAACTAAGGAATCAAACAAAAGTCCTTATCTTTATACTTTGTACTATGTCACATTGTCTCACATGGCTTTGCATTTGGGCTCTATTAAGTCAGGGGAAGTTAATGGTGGGTGAGGATGGGAAGGAAGCATTTCCTTTCCAAGCACTGCTACCCTCCCACCTTGGAATCCTTTGTACTTCATTGAAGTATGGACCCCTCCCTGGACAGATTCACATATAGGCAGAATTCTGCATGCATTTCCACACATACCAATCCACTGAGGCCCATGGAACACTGGTCAAGAGAAACTTTCTACAGTCATTTTAACTGATCAACCATGATCTGTCAAGTGTTTGTTGACATTTGTTTTAAAATGCCCAGAATTCATTCATATTCCTTTTGGTGACAACATCTTACATTTTCACTGGGGAATTTTCCTTCCCCACTCTAATCTTAGAGAGACTGTCAATCAGGGGGCCAGACTCATGGCCAATGGGTGGGCACATGATCTAAGCCAGGGCAGTTAGAACATTCCTTGAGAGAAATTTCTGGCAGAGATATGGGGGAAGAGTCTCCTTTCTACTATGGAATGTAAGCTGGTGGGATATGATCAGAGTTCTGTTTGCCATCAGTTCCTCCTCATAGAGAAGCAGGTAGAAAAGCTGGAGCCCTGATGAATTACTTCTGCTGCTGATTTTAGCCATAAATCAACTCTATCCCTGGCACTTCAGTAAAATAAGCCCAAAATTTCCCCTCTGTGCTCAATCTTGTTTGGATTCGTTTTCTGTCATTTGCAACTAAAAGTGTCTTTGCACTTATTTGGGAGGTGGAAATGTGCCCTTCTGGCCAACCTGAGCCAGGTACTTCCCAGACACCTCTCCTGATCCTGGAGGTCCATATGTTACAGAGATTTGGGGTGTGTTTATTTAAAAAAAGACGCATGCAACCCATGGAGGTGGGGTAGAATTTGGGGATCAACCATTAACAAGTTCACATCTGATATTACTCAGCCATAAAAGAAGAACGAAATAATGCCATTTGCAGCAACATGGATGGACCTAGAGATTGTCATACTGAGTGAAGTTAGTCAGACAGAGAAAGAGAAATATCGTATGATATCGCTTATATGAGGACTCTAAAAAGAAACGATACAAATGAATGTATTTACAAAACAGAAACGGACTCACAGATTTAGAGACCGAACTTATGGTTGCCGGGGGTGGGGGACTGAAGGGTGGAAGGGATAGTTAGGGAGTCTGGGATGGATATGTACACACTACAATATTTAAAAAGGATAACCAAAAGAACCTACTGTATAGCACAGGGACCTCTGCTGAATGTTATGTGGCAGCCTGGATGGGAGGGGAGTCTGGGGGAGAATGGATACATGTATATATATGGCTGAGTAGCTTGGCTGTGCGCCTGAAACTATCAGAACATTGCTTATCTGCTATACTCCAATACAAAGTAAAAAGTTAATTTTTTTTTTTTAAACTGGGGCAAAAAAAAAAAAAAAAGAGTTCTTTAGAAAAAAAGAACACATGAGGGTGTACCGGTACTCATTCAGGCTAGTCAAGGTGACAAGGAGGAGGAAAAAAAAAAAAGGAATAAGATAAAAGAATGACAGGTGACTCAAAAAGCTAACATACTTCAGCTAAAACTCTGGCATCTGTGTGATTCTTGCTCTCTGGCTTATTGCTTTGCCTTGACCCTTCTTCGTGTTTCCTGATAGCTCATTAAGCTTCTGACAGCCTGACTCACTGCTTCTAGGCGCTCCCAAACCCATTATATTCCCAAGGCAGCCTTCCAAGTTTTTTTCTTTAAACCTTTGCCTCTGTCAGGTTGTTTTTGGCTCTTCTCAATCTCTGACAAGCTCTGAGCTCACACAGTGGACTACTGGTGGTCTTGGTGGCCAGTCTTCTAGTCAGGAAAATCCCCCAGCCCCCATCCCTTTTTCTACCAGACTATTTCAGGGTTCCTAGTATGTCTTGCAACAGACTCTCTTCTATCCTCTTTCTTTGAAAAACAGTTTTCCTTGATGACCTGGAGAGATTCATTCATTTCACATATATTCATTGATATTTCACTGATGATATATCAGGTATTAGGAAAATTAATAGGGGGAAAAGGCAAAGTTCTTTAATTCATTCTTGTTGGGTGAGACAAACTACAAACAAAAATAAGTGGAATACATTTTTAAATGGCGATAATTGCAAAGGGAAAATTAAAGCAAGGGAGGGATGCTATGAGGTGCAGTTTAATTAGGAATTAGGTGATTTCTGAGTATAGACCTGAAGATGAGAGGCAGGAAGCAATGTGGCTATCTGGGAGAAAAACTTTCCAGGCAGAGAGTTCAGAAAATGAAATTCATTATTGAAAACAAAGGTTTGAGATTCATAAAAATGTTTTAGTGAGTTCTTCATATGATGTAAGATGTCCTCTTCAAAAGACAGCTAAAACATCACTGAAAGGTGACATCCTGGAAACTTCAGGTGCCAGGAAATGCACAGAAACATGTGATTCTTAAGAGAAATGTGATTTGGGAGAAAATAATAGAGTCTATTTCATATCTCTATATTGTCACATTTCTCAAGTGTTTAAAATGTATTTTTTTTCATATTTTGTTGCTCTTTATTTATTCCTAAACTTCCAAGTTTATCTGTGGGGTCATATCCCTTCAGCCTGAAGAACTTCCTTTAACTTCCTTTTACAGCAGGCCCACAGATGATAAATTCTCTTAGCCTTCATTGAGAACGTCTTTATTTTACTTTCATTCCTGAGGGATATTTTTTGCCAGATGTAGAGTTGTTGACAATTCTTTTCTTGAAGCACTTTATTTTTTTATTATTATTGTTATTTATTTATTTATTTTGGCTGTGTCACGTGGCATGCGGGATCTTAGCTCCCTGACCAGGGATCGAACCCATGCCCTCTGCTGTGGAAGCACAGAGTCCTAACCGCTGGACTGCCAGGGAAGTCCTTTGCAGCACTTAATTTTTTTAATTAATTAATTATATTTTTGGCTGCATTGGGTCTTTGTTGCTGAGCGCGGGCTTTCTCTAGTTGTGGCGAGCGGGGGCTACTCTTCATTGTGGTGTGCGGGCTTCTCATTGTGGTGGCTTCTCTTGTCGTGGAGCACGGGCTCTAGGCACGTGAGCTCAGTAGTTGTGGCTTGCAGGCTCTAGAGCACAGGTTCAGTGGTTGTGGTGCACGGGCTTAGTTGCTCCACGGAATGTGGGATCTTCCCGGACCAGGGCTCGAATCCGTGTCCCCTGCATTGGCAGGCGGATTCTTAACTACTGTGCCACCAGAGAAGTCCCTAAAATGTATTAATCTATTTATTCAACAAATATTCATTGATCATTGTTCTAAATATGAGACACCATTGGGGAAAAAAGCCCTTCTCTCAAAAAGCTTACATTCTAGTAAATGAAGGAAACAAAGAAAGAAGCAGTAAGGCAACAACAATAAAATAACAATCATTTAATGAGCTCTTACAATGTGCCAAAAACTGTGCTCAGCACATTATATAAATTTTTCTTCTTTACATCATTTCATCTATACTATCTTTTCTTCCAAGTTTAAGATTTCTTGAGAGCGGACCCTGAGACAAGTAATTTCACACAGTAGTTTATTTGGAAGGTGATTCCGAGAAGCATAGCATTCTGAAATATTCTTAAAAGGCCTAGGATGAGTCCTGGCCCTTCTAGGTGTTACTGGTTGTATGATTTTATACAAGTTTCTTAACCTCAAGTTCATGTTCCTCTGCTATAAAATGAGGGATAATAATACCTATGTTTTAGGGTGTTTGGACTGTAAAATACTTAATTGTATATGATGTACTGTAAGCATTTATAATGTAATAATTATCACCTTTATCTTCTTATTCATACTTCACGTTCTAGCTTATTGAAGGATTTGCAGTTACACACACCCAAAATGCCATCTTGGCTGTGAGTTTTTATATTCATTTGGAACGCTCACGCACAGAGCTCCTAAAACCCTTGTAAATTCCTGACAACAGCACTCAGGGCATCTTTTTTTCTAATGGGGGATTCTGGGTGGGCTCCTGGATGGGGGCTCATCGCCAGAAGGATCAAGCTGTGATTTCAAGCTTGGAATTTTTAGCTCCATCCACCATTCTCCAGAGAGGAAACAGGGGCTGGAAATGAACTTAATGACTGATATGCCTATGTAATGAAGCCTTCATAAAATTCCCAAAAGTACAGGGGTTGGGGAGCTTCCAGGTTGGTGAACATATCCACATACTGGGAGGGTGATGTATCCCAACTCCATAGGGACAGAAGGTCCTGAACTCGGGACCCTCCTAGACCTCACTCTATGTATCTTTTCATCTGGTTGTTCATCTGTATCCTTTATCATACCCTTTAATAAACTGGTAAACGTAGGTTAGGTAAATGTTTTCCTGAGTTCTATGAGCTGCTCTAGCAAATTAATCAAACCCAAGGAGGGGTTAGTGGGAGTCTCTGATTTATACCCATTCAGTCAGAAGCACAGATGACAATTTGGACTTGCAACTGGCATCTGAAGTAGGGTGGGAGTGGGACTGAGCCCTTAACCTGTAGGATCTGGTGCTACCTCCAGGTAGATAGTGTCAGAATTGAGTTAAACTATCGGACACTCTGTTGGTGTTGCAGTGAATTGTTTGGTAGGGGAAAAACTCCCGTATAGCTGGCGTTGGAAGCGCTGCGAGTGTAGCAGCAGTGTGAGCGGAAAGGAGAATCACAGAAGGTAGGACAGAGTTTTTCCTTACACACCCTTCCTCCTCCTTAACTCTTCTCAGTTATCTTTCAGGTCTTAGCTTATATGTCATGCACTGTGGGATGGGTGGCATCCCAGCGATTTAAGTTACATAATTCCTTAGCATTCTCCAATAACTCGTATCATACAAATTATCACTCGTTAACACAACTGGCTGTTAATTTTCTGACTGCCTATTTTGACGCTGAGTGCCTTGAGACCAGAAACTATATCTGATTGATTATTTATTCCCAGTTCTTAGTAAACTCTCTGACAAGTAGAAAGCACTCTAGAAATATTTATGGAGTACTGAATGACAGCAGACTGTATGAATGGAAAAGTCCTATAGGGAGTTGGAAAAATTGGATGGAAAAATACTTGAGAATGTATACATGGAGAAGCAAATTAGTTATCCACATAAAAGACCATATGAACTTGAAGTCTTTCCTAAAGTTCATATTACATGATTCAAGGTTAAAAAGGAGCCCTGGGCATGGAAGAGCTCACTGGGGAAATACAGAAAGAAAAGAACAAGAAATATTGACATAGCCTTGTAGGATATTCACAACTCTCAGTGTGAGGAGGTGATGTAGAAGGCACAGACAACTGTAAAGGAGGATAGGGATAGGACCATGGAAGGGCAGCTCAAAGAAAGTCTACAAGAGATACTCTATAAATATAAAGTAATAGGCAATTTCATTGTGTCTTAAAATATTAAAAAAAACACTTACAAGTGTATTGTAGCCTAGGTAATATGATTGAGGTGCACTGAAGTACACACTGTGTTTATATGCTTTAGACTTAGGACAGACTGACATTAGATGGAAAGTGGAATTCCAAGGGTATCCAGAAACTTGTTTCTGCCAACAAAATTCTTAAAGTGGAAACAGAAAAGCAATGTAAATTAATTTAATTTTCACTTTTTTCCTCTTCCTCATCTTTTTGAAAATGTCAATGTACGAGACATTTCCCTGAAGTTGGATAAGGAAGGAAGACAAATAAGGAATAGGAGTTTAGAAATTAAATGTATAATTAAGAACTGCTAGCAATAATAATAGCTGCTATATGTTGAACATCAATTATATGTCACATACACGCAAAGCAATTTACATACATTATTTCATTTAATCTTCCCAGTAACCTTATAAACTGGGTATTATTATTTTTATTTTATAAGTAAGGGAACTAACATAAAGGGCATAAATAATATACTTGAGGTCATACAGAAAAAGATACGACAAAGGTTTCCAATCCAGGTATGATACCTTCAAAATGGATGGTTTTTAAGCATTATGCTATAATGCCTTTTGAAAATTAATGAAATGATTCACCGCATACACAATCCAAATATTTATCTAGGTCAGGACTACAGTTCTGTGGTCTGATAGCAGGGGAATTTATCTGCCCTGATTTGGCAAAACAATTTAGACACATAAGATGTCTTCAATTATTTTTAGGAATAGAAATCATGCTGTTTACATTATTTATCATTTTTATTTATAATTCTTTTGTGGCACAGGCATTCCAGTTTACCTTGAAAATTTCCCAGCTACTTTTTAAAATAAATCATGTCTACCATACTCATGCTAATTCTCCAGGGATCTTCATTCTGATGTTTTTAAATTCATATTTGCCTTTACGTATTTAACAACAACTTCCAGACAGTGCCCACATCTAATTAACAAAGATTCTTTTCATCTATTTTTACCCCAAACTCAATTAACAATTCCAAGAGTGAGAGTTACAGAATTCTCACTACACCAACACATAATTTGCTTCTACACAGATAACTTATTCTAATTTAGCTGAATTCCAGGCTTAGATTACACTGAGGTTGCAACATGAAAAAAACAAAGACAAAGCAACTAGTAGAACAGAAAGGATTTACAATTTACACTTAAGCAACTCAACTCTCCAGACACAATAGTTTGGATTTGTGTTGTTATATATTAATTGGGAAACCAAAAAGATTGAGACACTTATTCAAACAGAACTAAGGATACTAAGGCAATAGCCATTTCACTTTCCAGCTCTGGCTTTTGGACGTAAGATTTATGAGCATCACTGAAGCATATTAAAACCAGTGAAAAGCAACTTCATGTATTCCAATGCAGTTTGATCAGCTCATGTGTAACATTAACTTCCATTGTTTTTCAGTGAGAATGGATAGACTGAAAACCTGTGAAACGTAACTGATCCAATGAACAATCAAATCGTCTTGAGATGGGAATCAGAGGTTTGTATTGTGAGGATTAACCCCTTGTCAAGTTTAAAAAATAGTTATTTAATTAATGATTTAAAGAATGAATCCATTTATCCTAATGAATGACCAGGTAGCTTGGAGGTGGGAAGTATAGTTTAATTTGGTGGTTGCTTAGAATTTTTACCACTATACTATTCAGTCAATAAATAATTATTGAATTAATTAGAACATACTGCATACTTTTATTTTTAACCTCCTCCACTCTGGCTGACCAGCCTTTCCAATTCCCATTAGATGAACTGACTGGATATTAAAATTTAAAAGCACATCACCAGTAAGTTTCTGGTGATGCTTTGATGAAAAAGATAGTACACAAACAGTACATGCAATTTGGCTATTTCCAAATTTTACATCTGCTTATATCTAAAAACATAAGGATACCTTGTATGACTACGGAATCTAAGCTTATTTAGTTTTTAATGATGAAAAAATTCTTTTAAGATAATATTAAAGATTTTTAAGACCATTCTTAAAACAGTAACTGTCATGCAAAACTGTTATTTTTAGTTTTACGTTTAAGACAATGGTTGAAAGAACAATAACATTTCAAATGTTTCCTTAGATAGATTTGTTTTTACAGTGAATGATTAAGATTTCTATTTCCAACGTTAACTATAACATTCAACAATAGTAATTTCAACAATAGCTGTATTTTAGTATAGTTATTGATATGTAATTCTGATCTAAATTACAACTCTCTATCAAACTATCTCTATCCTTTTCATCTAATTGGTATTTCAGTCATTACATTTTTCTGATACTTGGTTACTCTTTATTTTTATTTATTTCCACTATTCAAATAATTCTTTAATATTTAAAACGATAATAAAATCAAACGCTGGCATTATCATTAGAAGCATATAAATGCATTAGAAGCATATAAACAAAACAACTTAAATTGGACAGTATTAGTGGACTTTGTTAAGGCACAGTACTGCTATTGTAGTAGAGTAGCAGCTAAGAATGGCATTAGATGAAAGAATAGTAATAAAAATGGCCAAGGAGGCTGTTAGTGTGGTAAAGTAGAGGAATTAATCCAGAGGACAAAAGCAAAAGAGAAGTCCTGAAGAGTTTTCCCTAAGTGTCAATAATAGAAAAACACACACTGAACACATTTTATTTTTCACTGCAAGAAAGCAAGCCTCAGTTGAAAATATAAATAAGCAAATAAATACATGAGGAGGGGTGGAAAATATTCATTGATGTAAACAAATGACACTGAGAAGTGCAACACCACATGTAAACAACTGCAATAATTCAGTGCTGAGTGCTGAGAATGGTGGCAGCAATTCAGTTGAAAGTTTTGAATGTCATGGAAAAAGTACATTGCAGTCTCCATCACCCTGGAAGATGCCATTGCTAATAACTTCCCTCCCTAAAGAAGACAGCAGAATCCTAATTAAAAAATAGTTTAATTAAAAAAGGAGGCCATTAGATTGAGGTGGCGCTAATGCCAAAGCGACCTACAGAAGCAAACCAAAATCTACGCCTGTGACGCCTCAAGATTACACGACCAAACGCTTAGGATAACTGATCACAAACAGCCAGTTAGGATTTAAGCTACAGCCAATCAAATAATTTCTCTTCTTTGCTCCTGCACTATTTCTGAGGGTTTCCCCTGGCTCCTATGGTGGAGCACTCCTGACCACTTCTGGTTTGGCATTGCTCGATTTGATTTGATTTTTTCAAATAAACTCTTACAAAATTTTAATATGCCTCAGTTTATCTTTTAACACTTGTCTCAGAATGAAAAAAGCAAATAGGACTTACTATAGGTATTGATTATGATAAAGTACTTCTTGACATGGAACAAAGGCTTACTTCTTCGTTTTCCCCACAGTCACTACCACTAGGTCCCTTACTCTCTAAAGTCAGAAGTATCAAAATATGCTAATTTGGTTTGGGCTTCAGCTAAAGGCAGAGGGACAACTGACTACATATATCCCTTCTCCTCCAAATAAACAAAAAAGAAAAGCAAAATGAGGAGACCGAGTTATGCTGAGAAGAGGGTCACAGCAAACTGAATAGTCCATTGAGAACTTACGTCTATAGAGTAGCAGGTATGCTCTGTGACTAAGAGTCTGTCTTCAAAAGTCTCAGTATTTTCTCTTTTATGAATTATGCTGATATGAATAAAAGTTTCTTCTTTAGTTATTTCATGTATACAAGGTAGTATTAAATTCATCAAGCAAATACTGATTATTAAATTAATAAAGGTAGGTATAGATAATATTAATCACATCTCTGTCATCTGTTTATTCAACTGCAGTCCATCTGTTGTCAGGGAATTTGGGATGTTTTAGAATGAACATTCTGTTTTAGTAATCCAAAGGTGCTATATTTCCATCAACATATATTTGAATCCTTTAAAACATCACATTAAAATTCATCTCTGTGATCTGAGTACTAACCAGGCTTGGACCCTGCTTAGCTGCAGAGATCAGAAAAGATATCTGGTGCATTCTGGGGGTTGGGGGCAGGGGAGAATGGGGAGTTGTTGCTCAATGGATATAAAGTTTCAGCTATGCAAGATGAATCAGTTCTAGAGATCTGCTGTACAACATAGTGCCTATAGTTAACAATATGGTATTGTGTACTTCAACATATGTTAGGAGATGTTGAAATAACTTTCTAGATCCGAGATGGACCCACATCAGCAAACCAGACCTTAGGTAACTTAGGTAACTCTGTCCTTGTAAATGCTCTTCATGACCAGAAAAGCAGCATATCCAGTCAGTCAACTCCAAACACCAAGCCAACTCTGGGCCTTCCCACCCATAACAAGGTGAACAGTGTGGGCCCAGACAATCAGATATTTTCTATTTTTCTCTTCCTTGTTCTTTATTCTCTATCTTATAAAAGCTTCTTGCCTTCCATCCCATTTTGTAGTTTTCTGAAAAGAGACTGTCCACTTCACAACGTGTTAAATAAAGCTGGTTTGTATCACCTAAATTGTTTTCTTTCAATAATTTTTTTTTTTTTTTTTTTGCGGTATGCGGACCTCTCACTGTTGTGGCCTCTCCCGTTGTGGAGCACAGGCTCCGGACGCGCAGGCTCAGTGGCCATGGCTCACAGGCCCAGCCACTCGGCGGCATGTGGGATCTTCCCGGACCTGGGCACGAACCTGTGTCCCCTGCATCGGCAGGCGGACTCCCAACCACTGCGCCACCAGGGAAGCCCTCAATAATTTTTTAATGGAGGATAGATCTAATCTAAGTGTTCTTATGACAAAAACAAAAACAAAAGCAAAACAAAACCAACAAAAGAACACAAGGACCTTTTTTGGAGGTGATATATATGTTTATTACTTTGACTGTGGTGATGGCGTCATGAATGTATGCATATGTCCAAGCTCATCAAAATGTATACTTGTACAAAATGTACATTTTTTGTATATTAATTATACCTCAATAATGCTTAAAAAATCAAAATGGCCAACAAGCCTATGAAAAAAATAAAATAAATCTCTTTGGAGATGGACTATACTATTCTTTCAGCACCATGAAATTTGACCTCCTCAGCCAGGCAGGGCTAATACTGTAAGTACATAGTTGAGGTTTGTTGTTGTTGTTGTTTTCCTCCAATCAGGGCAGAAGTGACAAAATTATAGGCTGTGTCCTGGAACAATTCCTTTTATCTCTGTTATGCTAAGGAAAAGAGTCTTAAGGGAAAGAAAAGCATTTCAAAGTGCTTGAAAGTACTTGAGAAAATGTAGAAGGCAGAAACAATATCCATTAGTCATCCTTGCTTATAAAAAAGCAAGCCAGGGCAATAAAAAGGCTTTATCCACTGAGTTCCTTCCTTAGAAATCACAAAAGCAGCATACTAAACCCATTATTCTGAACAATTCTTTTTAATGTAATCCATTTGCTTGGGCTCTAAAGGTAGTAATCTTGCGTTATATTCGTTTGCACGCATTACAATTTTATTTTTATGTGATTTTTAAATGTGTACATATTATAAAATGCCAGAATGGGAAGGGTCCACAACTTATGTGGCCTTTATACCTTATTTTTATGGGTGAAGAAAATGAAGTTTACAGAGAATGAATGGTAAGCCTCTTCCCATCCCCAGTAAATTGTCACCTGGTCAGTCCCACGGTGGACACACACTCCACCTCTCCAGATCTCAGTTCAATCATCTTATTAAAATGGAGTCGAACAGTATCATGGCTAAAAAGATCAACGTCAACATCAATAACAATAATATTTACTGAAAGATACTTCGTGCCAAGCACTTTTAAGCACTCTACATGTGTCACCTACAAACTGACACTTGCCATCGACACTTGCCATCTACCTCTACGAAGATTAAATTATGAACCACTGAAGCTGCTGACCTTCAACACCCCGTGAAAGGAGTTCAGGGTGGAGATCAAGAATGAGGCACTCTGTGCTCTGGGAAAAACTGGCAGAACAGGTCTTCAGATCGTTAGATATTTTCAGGAGAAGATTTTATGAGCCCAATTCTTGTACCTCCTCATATTTAGAAAAGCACTAAAATCCTTCATGGTGATATCTACTCCTCGTGACTAGCAGTAACCTTCATGAAACTAGCAGAAAACTTCTGTAAAAAATATGTACTTGATTGCAGGTACTCCCCCTTCACCAAAATCACATATATATTGACCTTCCCGCCTACCTCTTCGGAGCAGTTTCTTAGAGCTATCTGAAATGCTATCTCCTGGGCTATAGTCCTCATTTTGCCTCAACTAAAACCTAACTCACAACTCTCACCTTGTGCATTTTTTTCAGTCGACAGTGTATTAACTCATTTAACCCTTACAACAACCTGATGAGGTAAATTCTATTAGAGTTGAGGTAATTGACGCAAAGAGGTTATAAGGAAATCGCCTGTAGTCACAGAGCTAGCAAAGAGCAGAACCATTTAGGGGGAAAGTAAATACCCAGGTGTGGTGGTTACAGCTCCTGTTTGGAGTATGCTTACTCCTTTCCTTTCTTGTCATCAGCCAGGGCAGAATATATTCACAGCACCCAATTGAATAGTCTAGATAGAATGATGGTTTTGTACTTGCCACTTTCTCTCCACTTGCCCACACTAACTTCTAACTGCTTCTTACTATCCACTTCTCATAGAACATTGCATATTTTTGTCTCCTTCTTTCTACCGTGATACATATCCCACTGTGTTGTAATCTGCCGTTTATGGATTCTATGTCCTATATTTATGTTATATTTAGATCAAGATTCTTATTAACAGTTCAACATCATCGTGATGCTTCCTTAAAATGCAGATTTCATTAAAATGGAATCTGCGTTTTAATATTCTTCCAGGTGACCATTATACACCCTTCAGTTTGAGGACCAATGCATGTGAAGTCTTCAAGTACAGAGAATTTTTTTCTTGCTATTGCTGTACCGCAGGTAGAGGCAGCAGCCCCGTGAAAGGCTGCTGAAGGCTGTGACAGAGTAAGCCTCTAGGACATGACCTAAGTGATCATGTAGTGCAGGGGTGGCCAACTACATCCTCCAGGCTGCCTATTTTTGTCAGGCCCACAAGATAAAAAAGGTTTTCACATTCTGAATGGTTGAAAAAAAATCAAAAGAGGATAATACTTTGTGATACATAAAAGTTAAAAGAAATTCAATTTCCATTGCTCATAAATAGGTTTTTACTGGAACAGGGCCAAGCTCGTTTATTTACATAATTGTCTGATTGCTTTTGCTCTATAATGGTAGAGTAGTTGTGGTAAAGAGCTTCTAGCCCACAGAGCCTAAAGTATTTACTAGCTGGCCCTTTAAAGAAGTCTGCTGATCCCTGGTATAGTGGCCCACGTCCATCTTTTTCTTTATAAACTGTTCAAATGGACTCAGTGAAAGTCAGAATTATAACTCTACTTCCTGATTTTTAGACTTATTCTCTCTATTCACTTTCATACATTATTTCCAATTTCACTTAAATAAGTAGAAACATAGAATAAATTATCCCTGAAATGCAATTACCTGATGAAGTGGATATGTTTTTTTCACATGCTCTTTGCTAAACTCATGTCTAAATAAGAATGTTTTAGATGGCATTGGTTAATACTACAAAAGTAAGAACTGAGAGAACACAGAAAAAACCTAAAAATAAGTGTGGATTATATTTGCAGTGCTTTCTATCCATAGCTCTGTGTAACTTGTTTTATAGAATTTTTCTCTACCTAAAATTAACTTTAAATCAAAAATTTCTAACATAAGCTCTTTGAGGGCAGGGAGTTACTTCTTACTTGGTTACTGGTATGTCCTCAAGACCCAAAAAGTACTTGGTACATGTCCAGTAGATTTTACAGAGTACTGATTAAGATCATGAACTATGAAGTAGAATTCTGGTTCTACCACTTTCTGACAGTACGAACTTAAGTTATTTACCTTCTCTGTGCCTTTTTCCTTTTCCATAAAATGATACTATTTGTAAAAGTCACATAGCTTGTAAATGGCAGACTGAGTCGAACCTATGTTTGTCTGCTTCAAAGCCCATGATTTTTCTCTACTATAGTTCTCAACTATAGGCTCAAATCAGAATCATACTATATAATTTTTTTAAGTGCAGATGGCCAGGACTCATGCTAACAATGGATCAGAATTTCTGGATACATTTGTATTTTTCAGATGCTCTACAGGTGAGGCAGGTGTACAGCCAGGATGGAGAACTAGTACACTAGGGTGGACAACCTTTCTATTTCTCCTCTTTACGAGAGGCTTCTGTGTATTGGAAAGAATACTTTTTTTAAAAGGATATCAGTAGATTTCTCTTTTTCTAATATTGAAATATTAACTTATTTTCCTTCCCTGTCCTTTTATTCTTGATACAACAGAAACATCAGTGAGAGTGCAAATCCATCCAATCCCTTGGATAGAAAATAGCTATACCTCTGCGAATCAGTGGGAAATAATCAATACCTTGTGAAGAGTTTTTAAAAGTAGGGATCTGAAGAAATGGATAGACTCAACAAAAGAGCAGCTGCTCAATTATTTACTAGCTGTGTATTTCAGGTGAGTTACTTCAAGCTTTAGAACCATGTTTTCTGCATCTTTAAAATAGTGACAGTACATTCTGCCTATAAGGTGATGAGACGTTAGCAGGATCTCAATAAACTCTCTCTGTTAATAACAGCAAATATCTCATAATGTGGGGATCCATAAACCTGAAGGTGAAGAGAGGTAAATGACTGAAACTTCCTGGAAGCCTGTGAAAACACAGCACTTAAGTGCTTGACCCGGCCCAGTGCCCCAAAACAGTAGGTGCCCCCAAAATATTTCTGACACTATAATATAACTGTATTGCAATTTTCTCTTAAGAAAACTATATTTTTCTTTCTCCCACTCCCTTCCACACGTCTCTCCCTCTCTCTCTTTCTTGCTCTCTCTCTCTCCCTTTCTCACTTTCTCTCTTGTTAATTGATCTTTTAAAACTTCCTCAACACATATCTGATTCCACCTATAGGTTTTCTTCCTCCTTATCTCCCAATTACAGTGTTTTCTGAGTGGAAAATAACATATTGGCTTTATCAGCATGTTATTAAATAAGGAGGTACTATTAACACTAAGTGTTCATTAAAAAATCTTCAGTTAGGATAGCCAGTTAAGATGATCTCTAGCTGTGTAGTAAAGAATTTGGCTTTGCCTGAAGAGAGGTCAGGCCTTTGCCTTCAGCTTTTGGAGGTAATCTGCAACATACCCGATACGAATGTTTTCGTTTAGGGCGAGGTCTAATTACGGTGGATCTTAGGATGGGGCTGGTCACACTTAATAGTCTTAAATTGGGACTGGTAATGTCAGAAAGACCAACCATATGATTTAGGAGTCTTTGCGTCTCGATCTAGAGGCTGAGATCAACCACACGGACAATCAAACAATCAATTATGCTTATGTAATGAATAAAATAAAACTTAATAAAAACCCTGGACAGTCAAAGCTTGAGTGAACTTCCCAGGTTGGAGAATTATCTCACATTCAATTCAAGGAAGGTAATGCATCCTGTGGACAGTGGAAATTTAGCATTTGGAACCGTCCCAGACTCTGCCCTGTGTGTTTCTTTCCTTGGCTAATCTTGATCTGTATCACTGCCCTGTAATAAGCCATAACTGTAAATGCAATAATTTTTTTCAGTGAGTTCTGTCTTTCTAGTGAATTATCAAAGCTAAGAATGGATCTGGGAGCCCCAGGAACTTTCAGTTGGTGTCAGAAGTGAGGCAAGTCTTGCGAACGACTGTGCCCTGGAGCTTCGCAGTTTGGCTAAATGCTGGTAATGGCGTTATGGATTGAATGTTTATGTCCCCCTCCACCAAATTCATATCTTAAATCATAACCCCCAATGTGATAGTTGTAGGAGGTGGGGTCTCTGGGAGGTGACTAGGTCGTGAGGGTGGAGTCCATATTTAATGGGTTTTAGTGCCCTTATAAAAGAGACCCCAGAGGTCTCTCTCATTCATTCTGCCAGGTGAGGACACAGTAAGAAGGCACCATCGGTGAACCAGGAAGCAAGTTCTTATCAGACACCAAATTTGCCAGTTCCTTGATCTTTGGCTACCCAGCCTCCAGAACTGTGACAGATAAATGTTGGTTGTTTAAGTCACCCAGTCTATAATAGTTTGTTTTAGCAGCCCAAAACACTAAGACAAATAAATAGTATATGGTAAATACAAGCTGATCAAATTTATGATGTTTTCTGCTATCAACTTTTTATAAAGTAAAATCATGAGCAGTCAAGTTACTAATTACACACACACTCACATACACAAAACAAGATTAAAGCAATTTGTGCATTCTTTTTGTCCATACATTTCCTTTTAGCATCCCCAAAGCTCACCAATTTGGAACTTCCAAATTTCTCAACATTTGAGATCCACTGTTCTTCCCTGCCAAAATGAAATGGGAACAGAGAAGTGCTGCCGAAATCCTCTGATATTGTTTAGTAGAACTTGAGGTCTCACATTTTCTACACTGAAAGTATAGGGACTAATACAATGCTATCACGCTGTTTATTTCAGGACTTCAGGCAGCATCACCCTGAAGTGTACACCAAGGGAAAACATTTAGATGCAAAGTTTAAAATCCAGTAATTGAATTTATCCAAATAACTGCAAATAGCATCTAGATGTTTTAATGTATCTTTTCTGTAGAGTTAAATGTTTAATTTCAACCCAGTATATGGCAGTTGAAATGCAGGTTAATTTAACTAGTTGATTTAATGCGTGTCATTAATTAATCCCTATTTTATCTTTCTGTCAATATAGTGAAGCTATGATCCTTGAAGTAATCCACAGAAATACAACAAATATAAAGATGTCATGATGAATTTAAATAACTGGTAAAAGTTAAACTGTTGATTTGGAAACACAGTTTTCATATATAAAGAAAGTTTGCTATTAAGAGAAAGGCCAGGCAGCCTTGTGCCTACTGTTAAACACTCAAATTTGGAGTCTGATATCCCGGACTTGGATTGCTACTTACTAGTGATAACATGCAAAACAATTCACCTAGTTCTTTGAAGCCTCAGTTTCAAAATGCTAGTAATAATTACAATTCTCTCAGATGTTCATTGTGATGATTAACTGAAAAGTGTGTGTGTGTGTGTGTGTGCATGTGTGTTGCGGGATATGTACAGTGCTTAGCCAGGCACACAATAGTCTCCCTCAAATTTGTAGATGCTATTATTTTTACAAGCTGCATAAAGGAGTGAATTGCAAAGTCATTTATAAAGTGCATGTGCTACAGAATCATCCTATGAATAATAAGGTTTTTGTTCCTTTAATAAAAGGAGATTTTGTTCTGAGTATAAAATAAAGTACTGTTATTTTATCAGCATGTTCAAATTGTCAACAGAAGAGAGTTTTCATCTACTTAACTAATAACTACCTGATATTCACCTTTTGAATGTAATAATCGCAATACAACTTTAGTACTTCAAGTTTACAAAGTGTTGCCTTGTATATGATTTTATCTAAACATCATGACTTCTTTGAAAGATAGGCTAGTCCAAAATTTATTAATATTCCATTTCACAGATGAAAAAGCTGAGGTGCAGAGAGGTTAAATAAATTGCCAGGGATTATAGAATCAGTAAGTGATAGATATAGGAGTCAACTCAAACTGAAATCTTTTGACTTGAATTTAATATTCTTTTTTATTTTTACTTTGTACCTTGTATCTCACTAAATTTCAGTACTCTACTTACATTTTTTAAAAGATAAGTAATCTCTCAAATATTTAGCTTTAAAATTAATAAGACTACTCTAATAAACACATGTGTAAAATAATCGTGATGCTTATGATCAAAGTATTAATATCAAGCATGATCTTGCTATTAATAGAAAGAGAAAAAAACAGTTCATGATCTCCATGTGCAAAGATAAAACAACCAAGTCTGCCATCACAAGAAAAACAAACCTTATACTTTCCTTAAAGAAAAGATTCTAACCAAAACAGGAGAATTTGAAAAGACTTACGAACAGACTTCAAAAGTCTCATAAACAACAGGAGACAATTTTAAACTATATTTTAAACAATTGCTTCATAGAGGTCTTGGAAATAGTAAAAACAGTGGAAGTAGCAAACAGCAATTTCTTTAGCTCTCTTTTCACTGTTGGGTTTTAACATACATTGTCATAAGGTGTCTTGATTTCTTTCAATGTGGGAAAGATTCTTTGTACTGGAACAGTACAATTATCAACAGCAAAGAAGACATTTTTCTATTGATGATAATAATTTGGGTAATTTACAGTTTCTACACTTATTTTTATAATGCAGTATAGTAAAGAAACATCTAGAGGTATAATGAGGAACCTTAGGCCTTTGTAAATAACTATGGGTTTGACAATGTTGAAACTTCGAGTTTATCAATATAAAGCAAAAAAGGACATCATTCAACTATGATTAAACTCTTCCATTAAACAAAATCAATTAAGAACTATACAATTTTCTAACCCAAAATGATACAACTCCAACAGGAAGAGTAGGTTCCCAATAAGTGGCTTTATTGGAGACTCGTAACATTTTGGAGACTCCTAACTCGTAACTTTATTGGAGACTCGTAACATTTGGCTTTACTGGAGACTGGTAAAGAATTTTTCACTGTCTTCAAGGGATGTAAGTTTGGAGCTGCAAGGATGCCCTTACCTTTTGCAAACACTGTTGTCATTTAAAAAAATACTATTTTTTGTTAACTTGAGCCATGGTGACTTGCTTCAATGTTAATAAAGCACAAAACTTATATTTGACTTTCTGTTAGAATGTTAATTCACAGCTGGTCATGGAATATACTAATAATGAAAACAGTTTCATACAGTTACTAATGATGAAACTAAATTAACCAGCTGAATTGTGATGTGTGGTATACATAAACATGCAGGAAATTAGAAAGCTGTTGTAAGATTAATCATTTTTTAAAGGCAGTGAGAGACATAAAGTATTAAATCTGCTTTTATCTCATAGAACAGGAAAGAAACAGAATTAAGAGAACCAAAGAAATGAGTAACTGGCAAAGGGTCTATCAAGATAAATAATTATCAATTTTAGGGTTCTGAAATAATTTAACTTAAGAATTTTTTCCGTGGTGTCTTTTTCTACATCTGGAATTTTCCACTGACAGATATGGCAGTTTTAATTTGAAGAAAAAAATTACTTGGTCATTTCATTAATTCTGCAAATAAGTGATCCTATAAATTTAGGTGAGTATTGCTATCAGCTCCCCCAAGGCAAATTTTTCTAATAATTACTGCTCAACAACTTTTCCACTTTCCACATGTTTTTCTGGATCATCTTTATCAAATATCTTTCTAACTATTTAAATATAGAGTTGCTCATGGATTTCAGAAGCTTCCTGATTTTTACCCCTGTCAAGTTTAGGGAAACATTTTACCTCTGGACCAAAGTCATCTGAGACAACGTTAGTTTCATATTTGTATCTCTTCCTTTCAAATTATGATGAATAACAGAACTTCATAGATTAGATAAGGAAATACCATGGTGAATCCATGTTGCTTCAGTTCATAAGTTCTGTGGAAACTGGCTTTATTTAATTTGCCAGGGTAATGTAATGAGAACTTCCTCTGGGTCTACCATCCCACCCTAAAATGTCCTTGCTTAGTCTTATTGACTCTTTGCCATATTCTACATTATCGTATTCTTAGTCTCCTTAAACTCAGTAAGGAGAATTTCCACTTCCCTTATCAGATAACCCATTTCCTCGGCAAGACTCTCTGATAAAATTGCTATGTCTTCTTTCCTCTCCAAATCAAAATCTTCATTCATCTCTCTACTACACATTCTGTTCTCCTTCCTGCATTTCTCAGAGGAAGGAGTTCCACTACTTGCCATTGATCTCCAAATCACGCTTATCCTCTTCCGTGTTGTCCATCAATAATCCCTTCTCCTTTGTCTCTTCTTCCTTTGCATCGGCTGTAAGCATTTTCAACAGGCCGTCTTTCAATATTGCCTAATTATTTAGCTTTTAGCCTCCTCTCTCCTTCATTGCCAAACTTCTCAAATGAGTATTCCTCACTGTCTCCCATTTTTAGACTTCTAATTGACTCAAATTCTTTTCATCACAGCTATTCTCCTTTCACTATAGTTTACTAAAACTGTCTTTGCAAACATTTTCAGTGACCTAATTGTAAATCTAATCACCTCATAGTAGACATATTCCTACATGTCTTCATGCGACATTTAATACTGTCGACCACATCCAATCCCTACACTTAAAACTCTCTCTCTCCCTCTCCCTCTTTCTATCATTTCTTTGCTTCAGGGACTCTTGACTCACTTGAGTCTCACATAACATCTCTCGTTGCTCCTTCCCTGCCTTTTATTTGCTTTTGGGGGTAGGTTCCACCTTTGCCTGTATCTATTTACCTTTTCCATATTTCCATTCATTTCCATGGATTCAACAGAGTACTAGTTCTTAACTCAAAAGACTGTTGTGATGATTAAATGCATAATGTATTTAAAACAATGGCTGTATTCCGTAGTCCTATAAACCCCCAAAATGTGAATCTGCTGCCTCTAGCTCCCCTCACCATCTTGATCCAATATTCTTCTGAATATGAATGATACCTGGTTTGCCCATAAAGTTCTTTAATTTTTCCTTAGGAAATTAGACTTCAGGAATGAGGTAACATGAAATGCTAATTTCCTTAAGAAAATTCAAATTGAAAGTTGATAAATTCAGTGGTTGGAATAAAAAAAAGCAAAGAATGAAAGCAACATAAAAATATAGTTCAGTCTACAATTAAATGTGCCAGCTCTTTTTTATATATAATACAATCATGCAGAAAAGCTTTTAAAATACGTACAGCTGTGTATTCACTGAAAATTAGTCTGTCAATTGAATATTTACTGTAGCTTCTGAATAATTCATTTTGTCTGGTTTAATTAAATAATTAAAAAAGCATATGGGCTTCTGCTAAAGGAGAACACATTGTTAGAAGGTAATCTATTTATTCCTCTTTATTTCCTTTTACTGTACATTTTTTGTAGTTTTCTAATTTTAAGCAGTAACAAAAATATTCTGCGAGAAATAAAGACTTGATTGTATTTTCTCTGTCTAAATAATCTGGACTCACTTTTCTAGGACAATGGCCTGGAAAATGTATTCAGTGCTAACAATACAATCTGCCCTTGCAGGGCTATTCAAAGAGGCATAAAATGACAGCAAATTTCCATTATGTATATATATTTATTTACAATATTGTTTTGATTCTTTCATTTATATCTATATTTCCCACTACTAACAGAACATAAGAAATGCCAGATTGTTCAAGTTCAAGTTCTCTGTGCAAGTTCTGTATTTTGCAACACTAGCCCTTTCTTTCAAGAAACAGTAGTGATTTTTACAAATCTGAACTATAAACACAGTACCTTGATTAGGATATATATTTTTTCATCTTTAAATTTTATACACTGGTCTGCAAACTTAAAAATCTGGTTATATTTCTTCCCTTTAAAAAACCCTTTGCTGACCCATCATTGTCTACAGGACGAAGCCCAGGCTCTAGGCATCCCTAACTCAGATTTGCCTTTCTCTGCAGCCTCGTCCCCATCTCTACTACTGCCTGCTTCCCTTTTCTTCCTCCACCTCCAGCTGACAAGCTCTTTGTAGTCACCCTTCAAATTCTAGGTAAATTTTTTGCTCTAGGAAGATTTAAAATTTTTTTTCCAGCTTTATTGAGATATATATAATTGACAAATAACATGTGTAAGTTTAAGGTATACAATGTGAATATTTGATATATGTATATATTATGAAATGATTACCACTATAAGGTTAACTAACATATCTATTACCTCACATAGTTACCATTAGTTTTTTTTAATTTAATTTAATTTTTTTATACAGCAGGTTCTTATTAGTTATCTATTTTATACATATTAGTGTATGTATGTCAATCCCAATCTCCCAGTTCATCCCCATCCCCATGGTTACTATTTGTGTGTGTGTGTGGTGAGAACATTTATGACCTACTGTCTTAGTAAATTTCAAGTATACTATACAGTGTTGTTAACTATAGTGCACATACTGTACATCAGATCCCCTAATTTTATTCATTTTATAACAGAAAGTTTATATTCTTTGACAAACATCTCCCCATTTCCCCCACACCCCAGCTTCTGGCAACCAATCTACTCTGTTTCTTTGTGTTTGACATTTTTAGAATCTGTATATAAATAAGATCATACAGTATTTGTCTTTCTTTGTCTAACTTATTTCACTTAGTCTAATGCCCTCGAAGTTCATCCTCATCCATGTTGTTGCAAATTGCAGGAATTTTCTAGGAAGATTTTTATAACACCATCTGCTTTTCCTCATTCATGCCCATACAATTAATTACTCTCCTTTGTAATACTACTAAAGCTTGTACTTTCATTTTCACTTTAGTCTTATTGTATTGTAATTACTTTTTATTGTGATAAAAGGTATATAATATAAAATGTACCATTTTAACCATTTTAATTGTACAGCTAAGAGGCAATAAGTACGTTCACATTGTTATGCAACCATCACTGCCATTCAACTTCAGAAATTTTCACATCTTCCCAAACTGAAATTCTGTATCCTTTAAATAATAACTCCTTATTAAAGTTACTTTTTACCATGTTTATCTTCCATAACAGACTTGAGAGAATTGTTGCTTTATTAATATCTTAGTTTATCAATATGTTTATACCCAGTACTTAATGCAATGACTGACAAACAGAAAATGCTCAATAAATGTCTGTTTAATTGACGCATCATTATCAAAATCACATATCAGATGACTATGTCAGCTAGCCATATCAGATTGTCAACTTTCCAGCTCTACTCCACCCAACCCCACAGTTCACAAAAAGAAAAAAAAAAGAACATACTTTCAGTGGATTTCACTTTACCAAAACCAAAACCCAAACCAAAAAACAAAACACTACAAAACAAAAACAAAACTACACCTTCAGAGCTTTCTCGTTTCATAAAGTATAAATTCCAAATTCTGAGCATGGCATTCAGGGTTCTCTAGGATCTGCATCCTGTCAGCTCTCTACACTCCTATATCTTTTCATACCCTAATTCTTACCAATACAATATCATCCATTATCCCTAACACAGGCAATTTTAGGTTTCCTTAATCATACTGTTTGCTCAGCTTGAAATGTTTCTCCACAGTTTTGAAGCCAAATCATTGTTTTCCTTCAAGGGTGAAGCCTTCTTTGATACTTTGGTCTAGAATGAATACCTTTCTCTCTGCTCTTTTGCACTTTGTTTGGGTCTCTATTTTATATTAATTTAGTTCTGTACTAAATTACATCTTACTTATATGTTTATATGTTTGTCTCCATCACTGGAGTGCAAATTATATAAACATTTGCATAATGCTTTAGTAATTATTTTATTTTTTTCTATTTCTTCCTGTCAGGAACTCACAGAATTTTCTGCACATAGTAGTTGCTCGATAATTATATTTTGAAATAACAAACAACTTAATTTAATAATATGATCAGTGTATTGCTGTTTATTGAGCATGCCTCAGGTTGTTCAAACTATCTATTAAGGGGATAGCCAAGGAATAATGTGAAAACACCAGGTAGAATGAACTCTATACAATGCAATCTGACAAATATATGTTGATCACAAGGTTTATATCACTGTACTGAGTGAAATAAGCACAAATAAGCAAGACATAGCCCTCTTTCTCAGGGAACTAGGCTTAGACAGGTATATAATTAACTCTAATACTTGTTGAACAGTCATAATAAATGCTGAAGCAATGAGATTAAGCAATTTAAACTAAGAAGCAATGACTATTGGCAAGAAATCATAAAAGAGTTCATGTCATAAAAGAGGTGATGTCTGAACTTGAGTTTAAATGGGAAAGTATGATTTCAGTGGGTGAATTGGGGTTGTGGAGACATTCCAAGAGAGACATTAGCATAAGTAAGATTTAGAGTCAGGAAGAATGTTGGCTGCTTTCAAAAACAGTGAATATTATAACTTAACAAGAACTTAGAATGACTCAGAGTAGCAGGGGTAATAGGAATTAAGGGTGATTTTTAGGTTAGGACCACTGAAGAGGTGCTCAATAGTATATTACAGGTCTAGTAGTAGATACCATTATATTTTAACATATATAAATATGTAAATTATATTATTATGTTAGTAGTATATTAATATGGCATATGTTACATTATATTACATGTCTGAAAATATTATGAAAAATAATCAATATGATTGGAGCTTTGCTTAGCTGTTTTCACCCTGAAGAATTATATAGCAGAAAACATACTGTAATATCCCAGTTGAGAATAATGAAGATCTGAACTACAGTAGTTTTAATGTATATAGAAAAAGCTGAGGGTAAATGGATGTAGGGTAGACTGTGGACATAGTTAAATGTATGGATTGGAATCACCTGAATACATAGAGCTAAGATAAATTCAAAGATAACCACATTTTCAAGCAGGAGAGAACAGTGGTACATTAAGAGAAATAACCTCTCTGGGCTCACTTGTAAAACAATAGTAGTACCTAACTTCCAGTATCATTTTGCTGATATATGTGCACTTAGACTAGAGCCTAGAGATTTAAAGCACTCGGTAAATATTAGCTATCATTATTATTAATTTATCAATAGAATAATCTAATATGGAAAATGGCATCTGACTCTAAAATATATTTATTATTTCATTTCTTTATAAGCATAATGAAAATTTATTAAAAAAATCAAACACTATAGAAATATATAGTACATATTTGCAAACACCAAAGACAACTAATAATAACAGTTTGGTATTTATATCCAAAATTTATTTTTCCTAGTCCTATAATAATGTGTTATTATTACTTGTAATTGTGCAAAATTGGGAGCATTCTCTGCAACTTCTTCCTTTGTGTATAGTAGAACATTTTGGATCTTTTCAGAACAGAACACATAGTTATCTCATATTCTTTTTAAGAAGACTGATTATTTCACTGCATTAATGTACCATAGAGAACCTAAGGGGACACAAGGAAAAATTAAGTGGAGATCCAGGCCCATTAGCACATATGGTGCCTTTGTGTAAACTAGAAAAATTGGTCCCTATAAGTGGTTACAGTCCCTTTAGTGCATGTCTTCATTATCAAACCCTAAGCTGGTTTTTAATCCTTGATTAACCCCTGCTGAACACGTGTGTCAGAGAACAATTTATACAAACATTAGCAAAGCAAAGTCCTGTGGAGATGCCAAACCAATGTTTACAATCTTTTGTGGAGCTCAGAAAAGAGCATGGACTTTGAGCTATAGATTTGGTTTCTTTTTCACCAGAGTCATCATTGAAACCTTGGATGGATGAGAAATGGATGAAGTCTTCATGGAAGAGATTATATAAAGAAAAGTGTTAAAGGGTGATAACTCCAAAACCATCTGTGAGAATGGGAAATTCATTGCTCAGTTTAAATTGTTGAACCTAGGACAAACAAAAGCCTATAGAAGCTCGTTTAATTGGCCTAGCTTATTTAAAAAAACTAGGGAGTTTGTACCAACAAGATTTTTAGCATGGTTGAAAATGTGTGTTTGTTTATGTGTGAAATGTAAATGTAAACATTACTTTGTTAAGAATCTCTTGGTAAGACTTATAATTAATGACACTGGCCTCCCACTTTCTTAATTATTTAAAAGTAGGAAGTTATTACTAAATAGTTTTAGTAACAATAATACCCCCATTTGCATTCCTGGAATAAACACCTGAAAAAGGTAGCCTTGTAAATAATCTGAGAGAGGGAGAGAGAGACAGAGGCAGAGAGACAGAGAGAGAGAGATGGGGCTATTTTAGTGCCCTATATACATTTAATTTGAGATCTATTTATCTATCACCTATTCACCTATCTATATCTTATCTAATGACCCAAGTTCATTTGTAGACAAATAACCAAAGAAGTAAAATCTTCTAAGGAAAAAACAACTCTTTAAATCCCATGGATGATTATAAAATACTTTCTTAGAGTTATGAATGAGAGCAAAAGAGTGGATTCAATGATGCCACTAAACATGGGAACAATGCTTCATCTGTAACATTTTCTAAATTTAACAGATATTTGACGTGTTTTCCAGTTTTGGAGCTGTGTTTTACTTCTCAAAAGGCCCGGCGTTCTGACTGCAGTCTTTCTAAATCCCCACCTCACTAGCTCTCATATCACTAGCTCATGCTAATTCTCCTTTCATCTCTTAATGACAGATCTGAATCACCAGAAATCAGAAAGCATGACTCTGGCAACTAGTTTTAACAGGTCTTGTTCAGTGGCATATACCAAATGTAATTTATTTTTTGTGACAGCTTTAATAAAAGTGACGTGAAACACAAGGGATATAAGGTTAGCGATATTGCACCTCAAAAGAGGAGAAAGTTTGGTATGTTACCTCCTGATTAGCAGCAGCTAGTTCTTCTTCCAGTGCAGAGACTCTTTCTAAAGAAACCCTCAGTCGCTCCCTTACCTAGAAGAAAAACCAAAATATGTGCAGTAATGTACATCCCATACATAGTAAACTGTGCTGAATCCATTAACATTATCAGAGACAGTCACATTTGTAAAAGTATTAAAGTATATATAGCCTTAAGTGCTCAGGAATACTATGACTACATTGTCACTTCATAGTATGACTGTATTAAGGGATTTTCTTGTAAGCAAGTCCTTCTAGTGTTTCGTGACAGAGTTTACAATGGGGTTGAAGATCAACCCCTCTTGTTCTGAATTCTGATTCATAGTAAGTGGAGGCAAAGTTCAAAAGTTTATTATGAATTCATTTGAAAAACAGTCAATGATTAAGCATAAGATATAGGCAAAAAACTTTCTACTTCTTTAAAATAATAACTATGTTTTCCTTTGACATTTAGTACAAAATAATTTGTCTAAAAGCAAAGGATTCTTAGAAGCTGAAAAATGTCCACTGCTCATGAAATTAATTTTGTATTAGTTAGAGGTCTACATTGTTATTGAGGGATTGGAAAGTATATATCTACTCTGGAATTCCTAAATACTTTTCAGATACCAAAGGTTAAACCATTATATTTTATAGAACCAAAGACTGCACATTTAGTTTGAAAGTAATGATTTCCAAATGTTTCATACACAAATGAAACTCAGAGAAGTGTTTCTTTGATCCTTGCTTTCTTAGAACTTCTAAAATTGTTTTAGTTATTATATGTTCAGATCTATAGGTATGCTCCATATTAAATTTGTCAAAAGTAGAAAAGTTCAGAGAAAGAAATTTGGTTAAACTAAAATAAATGACTACAGCAATTTAATTTTCCTTAAAAAAAAACAACAAAGTTTATAGCTTCAATTCAATATGGAATTCATGGTGAGTTTTAGATTATTTATGAATTAACATTGATTTACCATGGGGATATAACCGTGTGCATTTTAATTATAGAAATAAATTATTTAAATGAACATTCATTTTAGTAATTTATTAATGGTATATTTTAATTAATGGTCTTTTTCTTTTTTTAGCAAGATTTAACTGGGACTATAAATACATAAAATATCTAAAAACCTAGATACATAGTAATTTTAAAATTGAAGTTACAAAATTATTTTCTAGTTAGCAAAAAAACAAGTGATATCCTATGAATCTAGAATCTAATTAGAAATTTTAAAAAATCTCAATTATTTTAGTAATGTATAATGATAACTGAAATATATTCAGGTGACTGGGTACACTTAACTCCTGAAATACATCTTGAATAAGAAAGAATTAATGCCTGACTGGAATTTTAATATTAATTATACTTAGGTTCAAATTCTCTGAGAATTAGTAATACATATATAAATGGACATTTCATATCAAAGATAATCACAGAGGATCCTTCATGATATTTAAGTATGCCAGATGGGCTGCCAGGTACCAGTGCTGTTAGACAAATATCCAATTGTTCATAAAAATGCATAAAACTAATGCTGATTCATAACCGAACAAGAGCTTCTTAGAAGGAAATCTTTAATGATTTGACTTGGGGAATACTTTTTTCATGAGTGCTTGGATAGATGCAAACAAAGCAAACATCCCAAAGGCATGAAAATGAGGAGGATTGCTGATATGTGGAATGCAGATATCAACAAATATCTTAGTAGATGTCCTTGTTATTTAATAGAGATGATTATAAAGTTTTATGTCCACTTCCTAAAATAGCAGCTATAAAATATGGGTATTCTGATAAAAATCTAAGAATCCTAGTTGATGAGAAAAGCAATATGAAACAGTCTAAATATAAATTAATCTCAACATATGCAACATAATCAGATCACATTTAGACTGCAGTAAAGAGGTTAAGGCACTATATTTAAAGACATTCTGATGCATTGGGATGTTCCTAAAAGAGTCATGCAAGCCACATAAGGAGCAATTGAAACCAGGCTATACTGCGGGTTAAATGTCTTCCTTTCTTTGTTAAACTGAAAATCACAGAAACTGTTCCAAACTGTTTCAAATTTACCACAAGTTAAGCATGTATATTCTTATTATATTGAGCCTTCGAGCAGTAAAAATTATCAAGCTTTTCAAACAATATGAAAAATCACCCCTCAATACATTTATAACAGATTTGCAACTTGAAATTATATTATATACAAAGTAATGAACCTAAAACTCTCTTCACAAGAAAATAAAAACAATTGCTGAATATATTTTGAATTCATGTTATAAATGTAAAAATTGATGTTCCAAATATTAATACATTTATGATATGAATGCTTTATTCACATTTATATGAGGAGGAAGTATTCTCTCTGTATTTATTTCTTGGGTAAGACTCAAATGAATGAAACATATTTGCTTCCTCTTGCACTAATCTCTGCTAAACTTGGTAAAGGAAAAACAAAGGGAGGATCCAAAGGAGTAACCTTTCTAGAGTATAAAGGAATCTAACATTTTATCTTGTCTATATAACTGGAACTCCAGTGGTAAGAAAAAATAGTATTTCTGACAAGGCTTGCAGCTTTTTGCACTGCTCTGAGCACAGCACCAGCAGAATGCCATAATATCCTTATTTTTCTTGTTGAATTTGGTGTTCTTTTGAAGTTATCTAGACAAGAAAAAACTATAGTTTTAATTTTTTCCTAAATATAAGTACACAGTTGATGGTCTTGGCTATATACTTTACTTTTTCTAGTTTTTTGCTATTCAATTACATTCAATTAATCTATTGTCCACATAGTCTTTAAGATATATTGATTGCTTATTTATAGAGCTATAGTATAACATCCCAAATATATTTATGTACATCTAGAATTTTTGATTTCTAATTTCATGTCACATTTATTTTCTTCATAGTGGTATGAAAAAATAATTAAAGAGAAAAACATTTTCCCCAAAAAAAGATGTTTCAAGAGAAATGTTATCCCTGAGGATTAAAATAAGTCCCTAAGAATGACGAGTATGTTGCAGGATAAAGGACTTGGGTGGAAGAGCATACATTTCAAATTTAAATTAAGGTATGGCAGGGGTTTATTTTGGAATTATCAATCCTGCAACAGAAAGCATCGTGAGGGAATCTTAGACCAGACGTTCAAATCCAGTTTGGGCACTGTGATATTAGATCACAGGAATATATGTGGAGTGTATGTAACATGAGTTTTGGTTACATTTCCCATGCATACCCAGTATATCTTTTAAAAAAATACTCAGTGATATCTGAGTGATTGAAAAACACATGTATACTTCTCATTTCCTCCAGTCCACAGAATTGGTAAACATGTTGGAGACTTACGTCAAAATCACTGCTGGTCTTAGATAATTGTGTAAATTCTACCCTACAACTCAGTGGATATGTAAATAAGGACATCAATAATGAACACTGCTAGTCATTGTAACTGTCCACAGCTATGCTCAATCTTTTGTATTTTATTTATCTCTTCCTGTGTTCTAAACCTTCTGTGGTAAAGTTGGTAGTTTCTTGCCCTCGATATGATTAATTGCATCTTCTTCTGATATTCCACATATGTTTTAGCATAATATCCATAGCACTTAAAATAGAATATTATAATTACTTGTTCATATGTCTGTCTCCTTACCTCTCCTGATCTACACAAGAAGCTGTGAGCTATTCTTAGGGGAATTGTTTATGAAGGTGCTTAGGCACATATTAACCCCTTAATAACTAAATGAAATGTTAATTTAAATAAGCATGTGAATCAACAGTGATACCAATATCTTCACTTAGTTTGAAATTTTTGTCAAATGCTGAAATTTATCATTAACGATAACATTCATTAACATTTACTGAGCATTTGCCATATGCTAAGTACTGGCTAGGAGCTTTGCGTGTCAGACAATGCTATTAGGTAGGTATTAATATTATTCTCTTCATTCAAAAGAAGAGAAAACAGACTAAGAGACAATTAAGGTACTTGTCCAAGTCTGTCTAACTCCAAAGCCCAAGATCATAATATTTTTCCTTCAGGCTGTTAGGTATTACTTAGTTGATAATCAGTTCTGTTGCCCCGAACTCACCAATGTCCAGGGCACATTTGGTGAGTTACTAAACCCTATTACAATTCCTGGGGTCACAGTATGAAATACTTCATTTAGTTATGCTAAGTTCACTGAACATCTATATACTAAATTACTTTTAGATCCTAAATTGTACTACAACCATTTTCTTCTTAAATGTACTCACACCCATTAGGTTATTTGTCCTAAATGCTGTTTATTGCCTTCTATTCATTTTTTCATAAAAGCATCCCTCACCTAAGTGATGTGGGAGCACATCTAGGGAACATCTCAAATCACTCATTCTCAAGTCCCTCATTCAAGTCACTCAAAACTGTTAAGTTTTCTCTGAACAGGCCATGTTCTTTTCAAAGCTCTGGGTTAGTTCACATATTGATCATATTGCTTACAGTATGTTTACTTCTCTGCTTAAAAAGTCCTTACGCAGTCTAATACCCAGACCAAATTTCACCTCCTCTGTGAAGACATTCTTGACTTTCTCATCACTTCTTCAGGAAAAATTAGTCACAACTTTTCCTGTGACTCCATATCACATCGTATATATCTCTTCTTACCACTCCCTCTTATTGACATGTGAACTCCAGAACTATGAACTCCTCATTTGCAAAGAACATGTCTTATTTATCTTTGTGTGCTAAATATATGCCAAGGAGTCTGACACATAATAGATATTCTATAAATGTAAAGTCTTGCAAATTCTTAATAATGCAGTTTTGTAATAAGAAATGAAATATAATACGAAAGTAAACTATATTAAATTATTATTTGACATTTGATATTAGTTGATATTATATTCATCAGGGATTTTTATATAATATCCATTTCTGTTTTACTCAAAATTATTCATAAACTATTTGCCTCTCATACTAAAATTAAAAATAAGATACAATTTCTTCTTAATAATCTAGAAGACAGAATTATAGATATGCTATGCACATACTCCACATAAATCCCCTGCTGTAAGAACATCTGAAAGACTGATGATAAAAATATATATGTATATAAATATTAAATAGAGCAAAAAGTGTCTGTATGCTCAAAACCTATATATAGCTGAGTAATAATCCTTAGTTTGGATTTTAATGCTCAGAACTTGTCAGATACTTTACAATGAAGTGCCCCAATTCCCACTGTACAAAATCCTAAAGCCTTATTAATTTTAAAAAATTCATTCTTTGAAATTTTACAGAATTGAAATGATGTCATAAGCCTTACTAATATCCAAAGAATATTATCATTGTATTGGTTTATTGATGTCCATAGAGCTTATTTGAGTAACAGCTAAGAGAAACTTACAGTTACTTTAAAAAAGACCTAAAGCAGATTTTTCTACTAATACTTTATGCTGTTACCCGCAGAAACTCTTAAAACTGTGTTCAGAACTAAGATATTAGAAACCCCCAAAATAAAACTGTATGCTTCTAATATGAATCTCTAAAGGTTAAAGTATTTCCAATTTACACTTCAAGGTATGTTTTATTGTCAGTTAATAGTCTCCTATGTTGGCATCTATAGCCACGCACTTCAGAGGGATTAGGGAGGATAGAGACGGTGGGGTGGGGAGAGAATGAGAGAGAGAGGGAGAAACAGAAAGGTTAAATGACAATATTAAATTTCAAATGGCCATCTGGACTAGGACTCTCATGTGCCGTAATAGAAGTCTTGATAAACCATAGATTCAGACGTATTAAAAGAAGAAAATGTTATGAATAATATAATGAATGATGAATAATGAATGAATAATGAATAATACCAATATACATGTAATAGTCAGGGCGTGGTTTTTTTTTTTAGTGATTTTTCCTATAGTTCAAATGTGTTCCTCTGAACTGACTGACTTCAGCAGCCAGTAAGAGTCATGGATGAAGACAAGGAGCTTGATGCTGATGACAAAAGCACAGTTAAGCCTGAAATCTTTTGTCAATACTATACCCTTTTTCCAGTAGTTTTTTAAAAAAAATTCAGCTTTATTGAAGTATAATTGACATAAAATTAGAACAATCCTTTCACAATACTATACCTTTTCATCCAAGGCCTTGTGGTGCTCAAATAAAGATTTCAGCGCCTTGAGAACCTCAACTTCGCTGGACACTCCCGAGGGGGATTGGGCTTGTCGCTTCACCACCGTCATTCTTAGTGACCTTTCATGTCGTGACACAAGGCACTCCAAATGCTCCAGTAACAGCTATTGGGTTTAACAGAAAATGTAATTATCTTATGGATACAAGTCACTAATACATACAGATGATTTCCATTTTAGTAGATTTCAGATTTATATAGTATCTAATGATAACCTCAGATTATACTACAGATAGCATCAATGAAGCACAAATCTGAGTTCATGAACCAGGGTTCATAAAGTATATTAAAAGTAAATTGCATTTCTATCAAGTAACAATTTACTGAATTTAAAATATAATGTGAATTATATGCATTCTTTTAGAAGATTTAATAATTTCAGTTTAAATTGAGGAGAACTAGAACACACCATAATATGATCCAATAGGATAATGACTGAAGAACATTGAACAAAGCATGATGATTTTGTTAGAGAATAGAACTGAAAGTCAAAATTAATTTCACTTATATCTGATCATTTAAATTTGAAGGAAATGAGTATAATCACCATGTTGCTTTAAATGTGATTATAGTTATAATCATAGGTTGTTATAGCAATTATAGTGGTAACACTAATGATTTTATTCACAATTAAATTCTTAGATTACATAATAGAAAAATATATGTAGCCAACTGGAATATGGTAACTGAGACCAGCAATAGTCATTTTGAGAAAAGAGGTTAAAGGACATAATTTTTAAACTGTCTACTCTGGAACCTACATTCACCAGTCAGTGTCTGGTGCCATGATAGAGACTAGGGGAAAGTTCAGTGAACAATGTTTCATTCTGGTTCCAGACTCTATGCTCTAACTCTTCCCAGATAAATTTTGCTTTTAAATATTCTGTGAATTGGAGTTTCACCTTCATTTTATTTTATAAGTCAGTTCTGCAACTAAAAGCAAAGATATATGAAAAGAAAATTAAAAACTGTTATCAGTTATTAAAATTTCACTAGTGAAGAATAATATATGACTAGTAAGGAGGGGAGATTTTCAGAAGGCTAGTGAAAAGCATAGGCTAACAAATGATGTCTAGGCAAAATAAGCAGGAGTTCCTGAAACAATAAAGTAAAAAGCAGATATAAGATACTGAGGTGGAAAGAAGTAAAGAAAAACTATTTTCTTTCAAGATTTTTCCTAAAGCTTATACTGTAAAGAAAATTTGTTTTTAACAATGCTACCGTTAATTTCAGTGTCACATACTAGTATCATATTTCTTAGTTCTTTATGAGTTAATTTTGCTATATTCACTGTCACTAATTATGGTTCAATGTGTCAGAAAATTTTGCCTGTTATTAACACAAAAACCCCACACATATCTGAGATCCTAAAGGTATATAGATCAGTCGGCCAGAGTCATATGTAAGCATCAAAATAATATTAAAAGTTCTTCAATATGAAGTTGATACAATTAATATTTTCAAAGAGCTTTTCTTTTATTTACCAATCTCTGATTATATTCATGGTATTCTACTCTCTTGATTTCTATAGATACATGTGTGCATTGGTTAAATCCAAGCTGTTTCACATAGGTTATAGAGATTTGCCTATTTCTCCAACTTTATCTGCTGTTAGTCTTTCTCTGGCAAACTCTGCTCTAACCATGCCAGCCTACTTTCAGTTCCTCAGTCTTCCAAGCCTTTGCACGTGCTGTACCCTCTGCCTGAAATACTGTCCTTTGGCTCCTTAGTTGGTCAGCTCTTTCTCACCTTTAATTAAGTCTCAGTTTAAATATCACCCTCTCAATAAAGCATTTGCCCACTACTCTAGGTAAAGCATTTGTAGGTCTCTCTCTTCCAAGTCTTCATAACTCTCTATTTCATTCTCTTGCTTCATTTCTTCATATGATGTGTATAATTTCTTAAAAATAGTTTTACTAAATTTCATTCTATTTCCTCATTGAAATATAAGTTCCATGAGGATAGGCACCATGTCTGTCTTGATCTTTTCTGTATTTGAGTATTGGCTCAGTTCCTGGCATTTATGCATATGTAAAAATATTTATTGAATGAATAGAAAAAATTGATAAATTAGGTAAATTTCCCAGTGTACATTCTGGCCTATATCAAAGCTAAATCTGCAGCCATGGTTAATTGGCATTATTTCCTAAAAGCTTAAGCTAATTAACATGGTTAATATATATATATATATATATATATATATATATATATATATATGTATGTTTTAGGTAGATGATATACTTACAAAGAAACGACATAATACAAGAAAACTGGTTTCTCTAACTGTAAATTAGAGATGTCTTCATCTATACAGTAATTTAATAACTATTTGAGCTTCTAATATTGCATGGGAGTAGGTAGGATACAAAATTGTATAAGATATAATCTGTACCCTCTAGGCAAGAAACACAATATGAGTATTATATTGAAGCTATAAAGAACATCTGTTATTGGAGATTATCTAAATCTTTCAATCACACTCTTTACATTTGGTAAATTTCTCACAATGTTAATCCCACCTTCTCAACATAGAGTGCAAAAAACTATAATTCTCAGTGTTTGGTGCCACAGAGGTTCTATTAATTACACACATGCAAGAAATGAGCGGTATAAATAAGTTATAAGCCATATAAATAAGTTGGTGAAGGTATCTAGTATGCTCAATGGGAGGTGGAATCATGATTTTGCACAGAAAAGGAGAAAAAATCTGTTTACCAGCTTTGCAGTGAAGTTCTAAACTTTTTGACTGAAAGGTTAGGCTACAGACTGTTTTGGGTAAGAATTTCTTAATTACTGTTAAAAATCACTGTCGTCTACTTAAACTAGATAGAGAGTGAATTCTGTTATATGCAAGTAAGAATGCTATGACAGTACATCAGGTCATACTGACTGCTACCTTTCATTGTAACAGTCATCTGCCATACCCTGGTCATTGTTCCTTGAATGTCTTAGCAACTAGATTATTGTCATTTTTCCAGTGTTACCCCGGTTGTAATTCTTGGTGATTCTTATAACTCATTTAAATATATGAGTGATAACTCATTTAAATACATGAGTGATAACTCATTTAAATATATGAGTGATAACTCATTTAAATATATGAGTGATAACTCATTTAAATATATGAATTAAAGATGCTGATTTCTCCAGCATATTGGCATCTAAATTTCTAGACTTTGTGTACTCCAATGGTCTCAATTTCCCCCCTATTTCAGTAACTCACAATTATGGTTTCATGATAGATTCTACTGTTATCAATAAATGTGACTAATTTCAGTTTTTATTATACAACTCACAAATCATTAGTTTAGTTCAGTTATTTAAATGCTCAAACTCTAAAAATACTTGCACCTTCAATCTCTTTATCGTAGGAATTTATTACTACTTCTCACCATACTCTTGCCTTCACTTTCTTCTTACCCATCTTAAAATTTATAGTTCAGTCTTTAAAATCAATCTTTTCCATGTTCCTACAACTTCCAGAATCTAACCACTTGCCACTGAACCCACTTGCCACCTGGGCCCAATACCCATTATCTCCCACAAATTATTATAGTAGCTTCTTAACTGGTCCTCCTGCTTTCATCCTTCCATCAGGTTATTCTCAAAACACTATTTAAGTTAAAATGGAAGCCAGGTCATTCATACCTCTGCTCAAATCCTCATGGTCTTCTCATCTGGCTCAAGTAAAAGCCAAAGTCCTTAAAAGTACCAAAGGGATCTCAATTCTCTGAACTCATCTCCTATTCTTCTTGCTCACTCCAGTCTAGCTGATTTGGTTTCCTTGTAGTGTTGTTTTTTTTTGTTTTAACATTATCAGACATCCATGCTATTACATCAGGGCCTTTGTGCTTGCTGTTTTTTTCTGCCTAAAGCACTCTCTTTCAGACATATGCATGCCCATCTCATTCCACTATCTCTTTCGTGGTTTTTGTCAAATCTCACCTTTCAACAAGGCTTTCCCTAGTCACCCTCTGTACGAAATATCTCCTTTCCAGTTTGTTTTTCCCCCTTGGCATTTGTCTATATCTAATTCACTATTTGCTTTATACACTTATCTTGTTTAAGTCTGTCTCCCAAAACATAATGTAAGGCCCATGAGGAAATGAAGTGTTTTTATTTACTTTTTTCCTATTTTGTCCATTGCTGTATCTCTCAGTGCCTAGAAGATTGGCATAGTAGATGCTTATAAATTTTTGGTTGAATGAATAAATGAACCCTGATTAAAACAGTAGTTTTTAACAGCTATGGCTATAAGTAACAACTCTTCAGACAAATGGGAATATGGGATATCTGACCCAGACAGATTTGACAAAGTAATAAGTAGATTAACGTCAAAAAAGGGGCATTGTCTCCCGTGGTTCATGGATAGCTGCTGAAATGACCACCTGAGTTATCCTGAAATGGGCTGTCTCTGACAGTAAAGCTTTGATGGACTGAGTCATATGTACAAAAGACCATTTTGAAGGGCAGGAAGAATATAAGGACAATGAGGTGAGCTGGGTGCTTTGCGTTGCATTGAAGAGTTTAAAGAAAGAAAATGACAAGCATAAGGTTTTAAATTTTAGGTCAAGGCTCAGAGAACTCAACAGTTGCTATGGCTGCTCATAACAGCCTCTTATTGAGGTCCCAAGACATAACGGAAAAAAGAAAAAGAGCCTGATCTAGGAGAGGTCATTGAACTACAATGTATGATGAATCCAGAGCCTTGCCAGGTGTCTTATTTGGAAATGTTGGCACTACTATGAAAATAAAAAGGTACCACCAAGAATTAGAGAAAGGAAATTTAGAAAGTTTCAGATGAATCTGATTTACCTTATCCACCAAATTCCAATGGGTCGCCCTGCTTCACTGATAAGTGTCATCTTATTTGTCTTGACAACCATGTATGACTCAATCATTAAGTAGGTGCCTGGCAAAACATAGCCTATGTTCCCCCCTCTTGAATCTGGTTGGGCCTGTGACTCTTTTGATCAACCTGTGTTGTATGGTGACGGTGACAATTTGTGACTTTTGAGTCTAGGTCCTAAGAGGCAATGCAGTTTCCATCTAGTTCACTGGAGTACTTGTTCTTAGGTCCCAGAGCCACCACACAAAAACTCACTACTCTGAGACCACTGTGCCACAGAGGTCATATGGAGGTTCTCAGATATAAAGTCCCAGTTAAATGTGTCTGTCCTTCAGTCACTCCAGCCCAGGTGCTAGACACAAGAGCAAAGGAGTCACCTCACAAGTAGATCTTTCAGCCTCCAGATATTTGAGTCACCACCTGAAAATCATATGCTAAAGCTGGTCCATACTATCTTGTGAGAGAGGATAATTTTCAGAAATCTTGTGAGCTGGTAGTTAAGCACAGTTATTGTTGAAGCTTAAATTATGTAAACTTATGATTTAATAAAATGTTTTTAAAAGATAGTGAATGCTCAAAATATATCACTTCCTAATTATCTTACTATATTATACTATTACTCATGCCTATAGGGTTGTTTACTTCAATGGTATTTGATAGTAGAAAATATTATATAATGGTTCACTACTGTGCATCTTTTCCCAACTCTGCATTGAGTGACATGTTGGAAGTTTGAAAACAGCCACCGTGGGAGTATTAACACCACAGAAATTAACAAACAGTATATATCAGTGCTTTTTGCTTTTTCTGATAGAAATAAATCATCTACCAGTCACTAGCCATCAAGTCATCCCAGCTGAGAGCCCAAACCTTATGGAGCAGAGAAGGGCTGTCACCACTGTGTCCTTTCTGAATCCCTGACCCACAGAACTGTGTGTATAGTAAAATATTGTTTGTGCCGTTAAATTTGGGGGTAGTTTATTATAAAGCAATAGATAATCAGAAAATCTTCCCTAAAGGGACCTGTGACCATGTAGCATGGTAACAGCTAAGGAAAATAGAATACAAAACTGTTTTGGCTATTAGCTCTAAACTAGGACTATATCTTTGGTACACACTGGTATAAACGCGTTCAATAATCTGGTAGACAAAATGATTCATCCTCTGGGTATTGACTTATTTCTTTGGCCACCACAGCATTTGCTCAATGGGCATAAAATAGTGACCATGGTTTCTGGGATAGAAGTTATTCATTGACCTGACAAAATGGGCCTCTCATCATTAAGGTTGATAGGGTTACCACCCCAGCTGAATAGCCAATTTACTTGCTGTAGCCATCAACCTTGAAGTCCTGACATGGTGCAATATACCTAGAAACAAACTACTCATCTTGAATCAAGCAGATTACATCAAATCCCTTCCATCAGGGAGGCAGCTGTCTTTTGCTACTATAATAAAAACTTTTTCTGGATATGGATTTGCCTTATCTAATGGCTCTGCCTCTACCAGCAACACCATCTTATTAGAATTTTGCTTAAAATCCTGTTATCATACACAATATTACTTCTGCCCAAAAAAACTCATCTTACAGTGAAAGGGCTAATGTAATTGACTGATGCTCCCAGCCCTGGTTTCACCATGCTATCACACGTTCAGAAGCAGATGATCCTAAAGAATGGTTAAGTGACCCAAGGAAGAATCTATTTTAATTTAAATTGAGAGGTAACACATTGATAGGTTGGGATGCTATCACCCTGGAATTAGTATACACTCAGAATTAGTGATGGAAGTAAGGTTCAGTTTCTCTCAGTTTCAGACCTGATATATATGGGTATAGACCCAGGTCCAGGAATCAAGGTTTAGAATTGGAATTTATATTTGCCAATAGGACCTTGTAACCAGTTGGAGAAAATAGGATCTTTCTATTTTTATTGTATCATACACATAGTATATATTATTTTCCCATTTTCTTGTTATATTTTTACCCTTTTACTCTATTTTATATTGGTTATATTGATTCTGATGAACATTTAAAGTAGTCCATAGGTTACAGAATATTAAGATAAGATTGTGATTTAATGAGAGTAAGACTGTACACACTGAAGAAACCCATGAAGCTGGATGCAGTTAACTAGAGGTTATGAACCTTCTTTTTTGATAAAGGGTGATTTTATTTTTGTTTAAGAAGTCTATTTGTATTGTTGGATAGATACATATCAGTATTGCTGCTATTTAGAATTTTAATATGAAAAAAGGGTATGATTAAATCTGGGTGGTAGTGCAGACTGCCATTTCAGGTTGCCCCCAAATCTTTTGAATATACCCTCCATGTTTGCTAGGTCTCCACATTCTGAATGCCATCTTCCCACAGTAGGATTCAAGGAACACTTCTCAGGCATGTTTACCACCAGGTGGCAGACATGTGACTTAAGAGCCGGCCAACCAGAGCTCCCTGCACAGGACAGATTCTGAGGGGATCCAGATGAGGAAACATTCTGGGCATGGGGCATCGATTTTGCTGGCACAGGTATTAGCAGACGCTGCATGTTTCTGGGACTTGGGGTGTAAAATAAACTTACAAAGCTAAGAAACATGGTCCTAGAAATTGTACCTGAAAGTTCAGTTTAGAGATTTCTTATATGCTTTAATTAATGCCTTCTTGATTAAAATAGCAAACTGTGTTGTTTTGTGCAATTAGGAACTCTCATCCATATAACAATAAAACCAACTGTGTTTTTATTCATATAAAACAGACTCCTTAAGGGCTTAAAAATTTATTCTGAATACTTCTCGATGCCTAGGAAAATATTCTATATAATATATGCTTAGTACTTGTTGAATTGAACTAATAATGAATGTACATTATGTATATTGGAGAATGTGGGCAAAAATGTCCTAACCTAGCATGTTTCTATAGCTTTAAACTTCAAGTGAAAATAAAAATAAAAAGGAACTTACCTAAGATGCCACTAACATTCTACTACTTTGTACACCTTCGCTGGGAGCCAAACTTTAATCGAATGTTTCATAAATCTTGCAGAAGGCACTCTCTTTGGTACACTCAAAGGACTGCAGGGACCATGTGAGTGGCCATTCATCTATGTTGGAATTCACTTTAAATGACCACAGCCTATATATGTATACACACAAACATATAATATTGTATATGCATATACACATACTGCCTCACTGGGAATTTTTAAGCTAAATTTCTAAAACTATAAATCTTTCCATTAGATATGAATTCAACATAACCTTGTGTGCAATTATTTTCAATCACATACAGCTTTCAAGTAGAAATGCATTCTGCCCTGTAAATTAATTTGGCCTCTGTAATATGGTCACATAACACAATACTAACATCTGAAAATGAAAACCTTCAAATTGATTGCTTTCATGATCAGTCCACTCAGCATCCTTTACTCTCAAGTACGGTTTAGATAACCTATGTGTCTTCTTATGTATGTGTTTGAGTCCCACATTGAAATAGCTGTTGGGAGGGTATATGTCCTATCTTATTCACTCTTGTATCAGTCATATCTTGTTGTAGCACTTTCATAAATAAATATACATGAATCCATACATGCACGCACATATCTTCACCTGCTTTCAACTACTAGGGTCTTCCTTTCTCAACTGGATTGTATGTTCTACTCATCGAGGAAATAAGTTTGGAGGGACTTTGTTAACTTGTATAAACAGGTTTGTCAAGAACGGGAAGCTTTTCTTTATTAATGGCAGGTGTCTGATTGTATTTGAACATTTATTTAACATAATTATTCTGGCTCAAAACAAAAAGGCATAGTAAGGAATGTTTCAAATTCAGTCTTTCATTTGAACTAAAGATAACTGTCTTTTTTTTAGTTTATAACCTATGAGATGAAATTACAGTGTAATGATTCATAACTGACATTAAGACTAACTCTTGAAACCCTAACTTCTCTTTCAAAGTCATACAATAGTTGCATTATGAAACACTGTTAATAATATAAACCATCCTTTGAGATCTTCAGGCACAAAAACAGTTGAAACAACAAAACAACAATGAAACAACAACAAAACTTTTCTACTCTGATGTTAAGAAATAATTATATTAATATTTCTAGTTTTCCTTTACTTTTTAATTAATTCAGGTAATTCTGACAAAACATAAGTTTTAGTAGTCAATTTGAGGATGTTGAAATAATGGCAGGAATGCTGTTTTCTGTAAGTTTAACTTGCCTAGGTATGGTCAGAGAAGTTTTAGGAATAATAAAATTTGTTTCATCATTTTTTCTACATTTTTGGTAGTGTGGAAACGTTAAACAATAAAGCTTGGTTGAATGTTTCTGTAAATACCCACTACAATTTATGAAGTTTTTATTTTTGTATAATCATGAATAACATTAGGATGATTTTATTTGAATGTTCTCAATCTAATAGGGCATTATGGAGGAAGAAAGAAGGTGGTCTGATTTTCAGCCCTGGGTATTTTTGGGGTGGTGGGGGAGGGTGAGAGGTGGTAATGTAACTTAAGAAGTTATTATATAATCAATATTTTGCACAAGGAAGGTTTCATAAATCTATTTTCCTTGACATAATGAACAACAAAAATCCTCCACATCATTGCTTTAGGAAAGGTAGAAAAATGTTTTCCAGCTTGATTCATGTTTTCAAAGTAGTTATGATTCACGTTTAAAAATCAATGGCTTCATTTTCTATTACCCTAATGGAACTTAATATTTGTACTTCTCTCACTTTGATTCCTGAATGGGTATTTCAAGTACAGCTTGCCTTGCTTTCTTTGTTACCCCAAATTCCTTTACAGATGCAATAACGACAGGTAGTTCCAAGCTTCATGGGGTGTAATGTGATGAAAACTGTGAGGATGCTGTTGCCAAACCTCCCAGTCTCTGGAATTAGTCACAATCAAGAAGGCATAACGCACTCCATACTACCGTGGTCTACTCTTAGGCAATGTTTCCCCTAAACTGTAGTAAATCTTTGAGTTTCTTCATGCATCTAACTTGAGTAATTGTGCTGATGGCCTCATGACTAAGGGCACAGGCTCTGGAGTTAGTTTGTCTTAGCTTTCAAATCCCTTCCCTGCTATTTACTAACTGTGTGATTTCTGGTAAGTGATCTGCCCTTTTCTGAGCTCAGTTGCCTCATCTGTAAAAAGGCGATAATTATAATATTTCCCTCATAGGGCTGTAGAAAGGATTAAAGGGCTGTATAAAGGAGAAATACATACATGGCTAATAAAAGAGTTTCTGTTGCATTTTAAATAAGATTAGTTGGAAGTCTACTGAGAAGTTTGCATTTCCCTCCATTTTTAGCTTCCTGTTCCTGCTTTTACATTTGGCTATGTTGAGTTACTCTAGGGAATGTTGCCTAAAGCATTAAAATAGAAAATAGTGAAATAGGGCAGAATAAATCTCATGGCAGAAATACATTTTAAATTTGTATGGAAAAAGTATAATTTAAAAATCAAGGGTGGGAAAAATATATAGAGGGAGAAAGAAACAGAAAAAAATAATCTGACACCTGATAACACGATCTAAATTGCTCTTGTTATGTCCTATAAGAGGCAGTCCATGTGATTGGCTCATCAAAGTCTCAATGAAAACCAATCCCTTACGTACATACCCTGTGAATTCTCTTTACCATAAAGTAAGACCCTGAAAAATAAGAAACTGAGTTTGATCATATAACTATTATGCATGCAATGGTATCTCTCATTCCATGGGCACAAGCTCATTCCAGGGGCACAAGCTGACTGTTTGTGGAGCTGTCATTTTTATATTACTCTCTAAAACCAAGCATGCAATGAATATACAGTTAACTGTAACTTACCTTCTCAGCATGAATCTGCCATAGCTCTAACACTTAAAATATTTTCACCTACTTCACATTGAGATTGAACTATAATCACACCAAAGTGGTTTTTCTCTACATTCTTTTACTAGAGAAACTTCTCTTATTTATGGGTAATATGGCGATTTATATATTTTATGAAATTTAATGAATTTTTCTTCTGAACTACAAAATATAGCATCTTTGATGAAATTTTAAACTTTAATGTTACATGGAATGTTATGAGATTAAACAAATACATGGGTTTCCAAGAACAGAATATTGTAAATTCCATCAGGTTCATAAAATCACAATATCAGAACTGGAAGTCTCCTTAATGATCTTCTAAAATAGAAAAGGTATGCCTCTTTTAATTAGGAGAGTCCTGTTCCAGTGGTTTTATGTTTTTAACACCTTTTAAAAAATTGTTATTTTTCTGGGGTGAGGTGAGGATGAATGTTAGGTCATTCCCTCATAGCACCCCAAAGTCAAAACTCATGCTCCCCTCTCAAACCCATTGCCCTCCCCCATCACCCACCACCAGCTTCTGAAGTATCATTGCCCACCTATTCCAATGCAACCTATTCCAAAAATTTCACTACTGAAATACAACCCTTCTTTTTAAAGTCGAATAAAGCAAAGACCAGAAGAAATACTAACATTTTTTAAGGCAACATAATGATTTAGTAGCCGAGACTGTAATTTAGGTTTCCTGTCTTCCTGTTTTGACTTTTGTAGTACAGTAAATTCTTCTTTAATTTAAGTAACAGACCATGAGTTGGCGTCTGCTTAAAGTCTTGCTCAAGTTTTTAAAGGCCTATATTTCTATGAGTATACTAGAGATAAGGCACTGAGCTATACATGGAATTAATTCCAAGCAGAGGCAGTTTTATACTTACTCTTGTATTGTTTCTTTCAGCTTTAAGTTCAGAAATTTCTTCTTCCTTTTCTAGAAGTTGTTCTCTGCAGGCATTTAATTCTTTTGTCAGTGCAGCAAATTCCTGAAAGAGGAATAAAAAATTTTGAAGACATATTCCAGATTAAAAAAATGTATTCCAGCAGGAAGAAAAAAAAATCAAAATATAAACTTTTGAGTGTAGAGAATAGAAAACATGGCCTAGATGACTATACATTGCTGTTATTTATATGTACATTGCTGTTATTAAATTAACTTGGGTCCAACTTTAAAAAAATGCTAGTACACGGTACTTAACAAATACATATTATAATACGCTGCTCAGATGAGTGTATAAAATATATTTCAAAATGTATCAGATACATCATATTGAATTTAACATTAGTATGATAGCATATTGATAATATAGAATAATTTAAATTTGGCTAATTTTGTGAACAACTCCAAAGATCTCATACTCTCGTTCCAGATAGCAATGTTTAGACTGAGCATACTACATCATAAGAAAAAACCAACAACCACCACCAACAATCAAAAAAAAAATTCTTAAATATACTATTTAGAGATTAAGAAGTTTACTTATTTAATAGGAGGAAGAAAGAGAATGCACTTGTATCTTACAAAATAATAAACGTATCTAAGAGTTGATAACATTATCTAAGATTCTCTTATTAATTTATGCATTTAGACACAATAAAGTTTGCTTAAAAAGAAGGGTAAGACACTTAATTCAACTATTCCGTTACTCCAACTTACAAACAAATATTTTTAAATAATTTTGGAAAATAGTAAATAGTAAAAGATCCATATTAACATTAAATTCTTTACAGTGATTCTCAGTAATAAAATTGATGCTTGTCAAATGCATGTAAGTATTTGGGAAAATTTGGCACCAGGCTGGGAAAGCACTGTCAGAAGATCAAAAAGAAAAGCAAAATGAGGAGACAGGTTTGGTTAACCTAATCTCCACAAAGGCAAATTTAGCAAAAAGTAAATGAATATGATGATTATGCAAAGCTGGGAAAGGTTTAGGGTTTATATTTTTGTTTGCTTCAAACCACCTATTGTGCTAAGTTTCTCTGAGTGGCTTCAAACCAAGTGGGTACTTCAAAGACCTCAGAGTAGACTTAGTGTAGAATCAAGATGAAAGAGTTCATTGTTACATTTGGCTGGCATTACAGATAAATGTTTTCTCCTCTGATTGGTGCCTGCTTAAATGTTGATATTCTCTGAGTATATTATTTAAGTGGAGAATGGAAATAAGCAACAAGTAGAAAACAATAAACACTTCCATAAAAAAATTTTCTTCATATAAATGGCATAGTTTTGATGGAGAAAAGAAGAAAGTAACAAAGATTCTGCATTGTATATTATTAACATATATATTTAAAATTAATCCTATACTCATGAATATTGTAAGGCAAAATATTAATCAAATCTGTACATTTAACATCATACCATTTTTAAACAAAACATGTATCTGGTTTATCTTTCTAGAGATTTAGCTTGCTATCTACAGAAAGAAAAAAAGATCAGAAGGAAATATTTCAGAATATTAACATTACATATTTCCAGGTGGTAAAATTATCAGTGAATTTTGTTTTTAGCTTTCTGCTACGTATTTGTCATCAAAACTTTCTATAATAGAGAAAAATGCTTTTATGCTTAGTGAAAAAAGGAAATATAAATCTGTAAGTGCACTGAAACAATCATGTGTTCATAACCAACGACAGAAATTAGTCAAGATATTATTGGTGACAGATGACTTTGCATTTTTAATTCACTATCATGGCACTGATTCTGAGCAAACTATTTAGTGACTCCATATATTAAGATTAGTCTTACATTTATTAACTTTCTAGCAAATTTCAGGCACTATCTTCACATTCATTATTTCATCTTGCTCTCTAAATAAATAGTGAGGGAGTCTCATTCCCATTTTATGGCTGAGGAAACCGACTTATCAAGATATAAGTTGAAGTTCATGAAGCTCACAACCCATAGAGAGTGAATTATGCTGTGAACACTGTTCTCCAGACTGTGTGTCCAGTGCTTCTGCACTATACCATTTTGACCTGTTTATCAGGTTTTTTTTAATTTTATACAGCAGGTTCTTATTAGTTCTCCATTTCATACATATTAGTGTATATATGTCAATCCCAATCTCCCAAATCATCTCACCACCAACCCCCCTGCCCCCGCCAGCCACTTTCCCCTCTTGGTGTCCATACGTTTGTTCTCTACATCCGTGTCTCTATTTCTGCCTTGCAAACTGGTTAATCTGTACTATTTTTCTAGATTCCACATATATGCATTAATATATAATATTTGTTTTTCTCTTTCTGACTTACTTCACTCTGTATGACAGTCTCTAGGTCCATGCATGTCTCTACAAATGACCCAACTTTGTTCCTTTTTATGGCTGAGTAATATTCCATTGTATATATGTACCACATCTTTATCCATTCGTCTGTCGATGGGCATTTAGGTTGCTTCCATGTCCTGGCTATTGTAAACGATGCTGCAATGAACACTGTGGGTGCCTGTGTTTTTTTGAATTATGGTTTTTTCTGGGTATATGCCCAGTAGTGGGATTGCTGGGTCATATGGTAATTCTATTTTTAGTTTTTTAAGGAAACTCCATACTGTTCTCCATAGTGGCTGTATCAATTTACATTCCCACCAACAGTGCAAGAGGGTTCCCTTTACTCCATACCCTCTCCAGCATTTATTCTTTGTAGATTTTCTGATGATGCCCATTCTACCTGGTGTGAGGTGATACCTCATTGTAGTTTTGATTTGCATTTATCTAATAATTAGTGATGCTGAGCAGCTTTTCATGTGCTTCTTGTCCATCAGTATGTATTCTTTGGAGAAATGTCTATTTAGGTCTTCTGCCCATTTTTGGATTGGGTTGTTTGTTAAATATTGAGCTGCATGAGCTGTTTATATATTTTGGAGATTAATCCTTTCTCTGTTGATTCATTTGCAAATATTTTCTCCCATTCTGAAGGTTGTCTTTTTGTCTTGTTTATGGTTTCCTTTGCTGTGCAAAAGCTTTTAAGTTTCATTAGGTCCCATTTGTTTATTTTTGTTTTTATTTCCATTACTCTAGGAGGTGGATCAAAAAAGATCTTGCTGTGATTTATGTCAAAGAGTGCTCTGCCTATATTTTCCACTAAGAGTTTTATAGTGTCCAGTCTTAGATTTAGGTCTCTAATCCATTTTGAGTTTATTTACATGTATTTCATTCTTTTACATGTAGCTGTCCAGTTTTCCCAGCACCACTTATTGAAGAGACTGTCTTTTCTCCATTGTATATCCTTGCCTCCTTTCTCACAGATTAGTTGACCATAGGTGCGTGAGTTTATCTCTGGGCTTTCTATCCTTTTCCATTGATCTATATTTCTGTTTTTGTGTCAGTACCCTATTGTCTTGATTACTGTAGCTTTGTAGTAGAGTCTGAAGTCAGGGAGTGTGATTCCTCCAGCTCCGTTTCTTTCCCTCAAGACTGCTTTGGCTATTCAGGGGTCTTTTGTGTCTCCATACAAATTTTAAGCTTTCTTGTTCTAGTTCTGTAAAAAATGCCATTGGTAATTTGATAGGGATCGCATTGAATCTGTAGATGGATTTGGGTAATATAGTCATTTTCACAATATTGATTCTTCCAGTCCAAGAACATGGCATATCTCTCCATCTGTTGGTATCACCTTTAATTTCTTTCATCAGTGTCTTATAGTTTTCTGCATACAGGTCTTTTGTCTCCCTAGGTATCCTAGGTATTTTATTCTTTTTCTTGCAATGGTAAATGGGAGTGTTTCCTTAATTTTTCTTTCAAATTTTTCATCATTAGTGTATAGGAATGCGAGAGATTTCTGTGCATTAATTTTGTATCTTGCAACTTTACCAAATTCATTGATTAGCTTTATTAGTTTCCTGGTGGCATCTTTAGGATTCTCTATGTATACTATTATGTCATCTGCAAACAGGGACAGTTTTACTTCTTTTTTTCCAATTTGTATCCCTTTTATTTCTTTTTCTTCTCTGATTGCCATGGCTAGGACTTCCAAAGGTATGTTAAATAATAGTGGTGAGAGTGGATATCCTTGTGTTGCTCCTGATCTTAGAGGAAATGCTTTCAGTTTTTCACCATTGAGAATGATGTTTGCTGTGGGTTTGTCGTATATGGCCTTTATTACGTTGAGGTAGGTTCCCTCTATGCCCACTTTCTGGAGAGTTTTTATCACAAATCGGTGTTGAATTTTGTCAAAAGGTTTTTCTGCATCTATTGAGATGATCATATGGTTTTTATCCTTCAATTTGTTAATATGGTGTATCACATTGATTTGCATATATTGAAGAATCCTTGCATCCCTGGGATAAATCCCACTTGATCATGGTGTATGATCCTTTTAATGTGTTGTTGGATTCTGTTTGCTAGGATTTTGTTGAGGATATTTGCATCTATATTCATCAGTGATAATGGTCTGTAATTTTCTTTTTTTGTAGTATCTTTGTCTGGTTTGGGTATCAAGGTGATGGTGGCCTCATAGAATGAGTTTGGGAATGTTCCTACCTCTGCAACTTTTTGGAAGAGTTTGAGAAGGATGGGTGTTAGCTCTTTTCTAAGTGTTTGATAGAATTGACCTGTGAAGCCATCTGGTCCTGGACTTTTCTTTGTTGGAAGATTTTTAATCAGTTTCGATTTCATTACTTGTGATTGGTCTGTGCATATTTTCTATTTCTTCCTGGTTCAGTCTTGGAAGGTTATACCTTTCTAAGAATTTGTCCATTTCTTCCAGGTTGTCCATTTTATTGGCATAGAGTTGCTTGTAGTAGTGTCTTAGAATGCTTTGTATTTCTGCAGTGTCTGTTATAACTTCTCCTTTTTCATTTCTAATTGTATTGATTTGAGTCCTTTCCCTGTTTTTCTTGATGAGTCTGGCTAATGGTTTATCAATTTTGTTTATCTTCTCTAGAACCAGCTTTTAGATTTATTGGTCTTTGCTAATGTTTTCTTTGTTTCTATTTCATTTATTTCTGCTCCGATCTTTATGATTTCTTTTGTTCTACTAACTTTGGGTTTTGTTTGTTCTTCTTTCTCTAGTTCCTTTAGGTGTAACATTAGATTGTTTATTTGAGATTTTTCTTGTTTATTGAGGTAGGCATGTATAGCTATAAACTTCCCTCTTAGAACTGCTTTTGCTGCATCCCATAGGTTTTTTTTTGTTTGTTTGTTTGTTTTTGCAGTACGCAGGCCTCTCACTGCTGTGGCCCCTCCCACTGTGGAGCACAGGCTCCGGACACGCAGGCTCAGCAGCCACGGCTCACGGGCCCAGCCGCTCCGCAGCACGCGGGATCTTCCCGGACCGGGGCACGAACCCGTGTCCCCTGCATCGGCAGGCGGACTCCCAACCACTGCGCCACCAGGGAAGCCCATCCCATAGGTTTTGAATCATCATGTTTTCATGGTAATTTGTCTGTGGTATTTTTTGATTTCCTCTTTGATTTCTTCAGTGATCTCTTGGTTATTTAGTAACGTATTGTTTAACCTCCTTGTGTTTGTGGTTTTTCCCTGTAATTGATTTCTAATCTCATAGTGTTGTGGTCAGAAAAGATGCTTGATATGATTTCAATTTTCTTAAATTTATTCAGGCTTGATTTGTGACCCAAGGTGTGATCTATCCTGGAGAATGTTCTGTGTGCACTTGAGAAGAAAGTGTAATCTGCTGTTTTTGGATGGAATGTCCTACAAATATCAATTAAATCTATCTGGTCTACTGTGTCATTTAAAGCTTGTGCTTCCTTATTAATGTTCCCTTTGGATGATCTGTCCATTGCTGTAAGTGAGGTGTTAAAGTCTCCCACTATTATTGTGTTACTGTCAATTTCCTCTTTTATAGCTGTTAGCAGTTGCCTTATGCATTGAGGGGCTGCTATGTTGGGTGCATATATTTTCATAATTGCTATATCTTCTTCTTGGATTGCTCCCTTGATCATTATGTAGTGTCCTTCCTTGTCTCTTGTAACACTCTTTATTTTAAAGTCTATTTTATCTGATATGAGTATTGCTACTCCAACTTTCTTTTGATTTCCATTTGCATGGAATATCTTTTTCCATCCCCTCACTTTCAGTCTGTATATGTCCCTAGGTGAAGTGCATCTCTTGTAGACAGCATATAGATGGGTCTTGTTTTTGTATCCATTCAGCAAGCCTGTGTCTTTTGGTTGGAGCATTTAATCCATTCACGTTTAGGGTTATTATCGATATGTATGTCCCTATGACCATTTTCTTAATTGTTTTGGGTTTGTTTTTGTAGGTCCTTTTCTTCTCTTGTGTTTCCCACTTAGTAAAGTTCCTTTATCATTTGTTGTAGAGCTGGTTTGGCGGTGCTGAATTCTCTTCACTTTTGCTTGTCTGTAAAGCTTTTGATTTTTCTGTCGAATCTGAATCAGATCCTTGCCAGGTAGAGTAATCTTGGCTGTAGGTTCTTCCCTTTCATCACTTTAAATATATCATGCCACTCCCTTCTTGCTTGTAGAGTTTCTGCTGAGAAATCAGTTGTTAACCTTATGGGAGTTCCCTTGTATGTTATTTGTCGTTTTTCCCTTGTTGCTTTCAATAATTTTTCTTTGTCTTTAATTTTTGTCCATTTGATTACTATGTGTCTCAGCATGTTTCTCCTTGGGTTTATCCTGCCTCGGACTCTCTGCACTTCCTGGACTTGGGTGGCTATTTCCTTTCCCATGTCAGGGAAGTTTTCCACTATAATCTCTTCAAATATTTTCTCAGGTCCTTTCTCTCTCTCTTCTCCTTCTGGGACCCCTACTATGTCAATGTCGTTGCATTTAATGTTGTTCCAGATGTCTTAGGCTGTCTTCATTTCTTTTCATTCTTTTTTCTTTGTTCTGTTCCATGGCAGTGAATTCCAGCATTCTGTTTTCCAGGTCACTTATCCTTTCTTCTGCCTCAGTTATTCTGCTATTGATTCCTTCTAGTGTATTTTTCATTTCATTTATTGTATTGTTTATCTCTGTTTGTTTGTTCTTTAATATTTCTAGGTCTTTGTTAAACATTTCTTGCATCTTCTCAATCTTTGCCTCCATTCTTTTTCTGAGGCCCTGGATCATCTTCACTATCATTATTCTGAATTCTTTTTCTGGAAGGTTTCCTATCTCCACTTCATTTAGTTGTTTTTCTGGGGTTTTATCTTGTTCCTTAATCTGGTACATAGCCCTCTGCCTTTTCATCTTGTCTATCTTTCTGTGAGTGTGGTTTTTGTCCCACAGGCTTTTGTTCCACAGGCCGCAGGATCGTAGTTCTTTCTTCTTGCCTCTGCTGTCTGCCCTCTGGTGGATGAGGCTATGTCCATCAGGTTTATATGGTTCAGATTTGGAGTGCATTTAGCAATCCTTTTTCTTTTAACTGGAGAATTATATAATCATTACTTATAATTACCGTTTAGGATTCTTCTTCATTAGTCCAAAGGGAGTGTGGAGAACTAGGAAATGGGGTACTCCTTCCATTCAGAGCAACAAGTGTTAGACAAGAACATCCTGCATATCTAGGACTGCAACAGGTGCAGATGCCTCGTTTGGAGTTAATCATCAAATGTTTTTACAGTTTTTCACTGACATTTCTCTCTCCGGTACCTACTCCTCCATCCATGCTATCACATGAACTGAGCATTTTTTAAATCAACTTTTCCTAGATACTAGTAACAGTAAAGGTAGTTATCATTGACTGAGCCCTTACAATATGCCAGGCACTCTGCCAAGCAATTTATATTAATTATCTCATTAATTGTAATGAAACTCTGTAACACAATACTAAAATCTCACTAAACAAAACTAAACACTCTTACCATACAATTCTGCAATCTCACTCCATGGTATTTCATTCCAAAATAATGTCACTCCAAAGAAAGCTGAGAACTACGTCTGCACAAAAAACCTGCACGTGACGTTTATAGCAGTTTCACTCATAACTGCTAAAACTTGGAAGCAATTGAGATGCCCTCCAGTAGGTGAAGGGATAAATAAACTGCAGCACATGCAGACAATGGAATATTATCTAGCGCTAAAAAGAAACAAACTATCAAGCCAGGAAAAAACATGGAGAGACCTTAAATGCATATTAGTAAGTGAAAAAAGCCAATCTGAAACAGGTTACTACTGTATGATTTTAACCATATGGCATTCTTGAAAAAAAAAATTATGGGGACAAAAAAAAATTATGGGGACAGTAAAAAGTTGAAAGGTTGCCACAGGTGTTGGGGGTGTGGAGGGATGAATAGAGCACAGAAGATTTTCAGGGCTGTGAAAATGCTCTATATGATATTTGATGACAGATACATGTAATTAAACATTTGTCCAAACGTATAAACATACAACACCCAAAGTGAACCATAATGTAAACTATGGACTTTGGGTGATAATGATGTGTCAATATAGGTTCATCAATTGTAGCAGATGTACCACCCTGACGGGGGATGCAGATAATGCTGGAGACCATTCATCCGTAGGGCCAGAGGGTACATGGGAAATCTCTGCACCTTCCCTTCAATTTTGCTATGAACCTAAAACTGCTCTATGAATATAAAATCTTTTTAAAAAAATCACTGAGGCCTAGAGAAGTTAATAAAATTTCAAAAGTTAGACACTTTGTCAATGGTATAGCTGGGTTTTGAATCCAGATAATCTGTTTCATAGTGGATGACTGAAATAGATTGTTGTTTTTTTTTCCTCTCCTGATTACAGTCTTTCCCCTTCTAATTTGTCCTTCCTCAGTCTTTAAAAAATTATATTTTCCTGAAGCTCACAAAACTTTTCAGAGCTTCCTACTTTTAAGCACATCAAATTTAAACAGATTTTAACTTTTAAAATCCAAACCATCTAAAACACGGCCCTTTCACAATGAATTAGCTTTATTTCTCATTGAAAAATAGCAACTACCATTTTGAGCAGAAGCCACTTTGCTCTGCCCTGAACTTAGTATTTTATATGAATTACTTCATCTCTTTCCTACTTTTCAGATGAGAATACTGAAGCTTAGCATGGATGAATAACTTGCTCATGGTCACACAGCTAAAAATAATCCTCCTTGATTCCAAAACTCTTTTATTTCTGCAACACTGCTTTCTTCTCACTGAAAATGGAAAATCATCAAATTTTTCAACAGTAGCAATTAATACAAACATATCATCTCTCTAACTATCCATACATACATACAACATTTATTGTGCATCTACACATACCAGACCCTATGTTAAGTGCTGTAGATATGGAGATAACTTAGGCATAGTTGTTGCACTTGACCTCATAGATCTTTCAGAATTCACATTTGAGGCATATCAGGAATTTTCATCACTAATAAGCACTCAAAACCCAGCACCAAAGTGCCACACAGGAAGAAATATTAGTTTATGTGCTTACAGGCACTGTTGACTTACAGGTAACTCTTCCTCTCTAATACCTTCTTCTTAGTATGTCTATTGCATCTGACACAGATTACTTCTTCCTGTTTCTATCTCCACCTTTCCATTTTCTCATCTCTCTTATTTTCTATTTCCTTCACATACTATTTCCTTTACCAGGAATACTCTTCCCTATCCTATCTGCCTGACTTATTTTTAAAGCACCAGGTTGCCTTGTTAATGATCTATAATACCTTGTTCAAGGTCTATCAATGCACTTACTGCATTTTTTCATAATAATTGAATTACGTACTCATCTCCAAATAAACAGCATGATCCTTTAAGACAATTTTGTTACCTTGTTTATTTATTTATTTTTGCGGTACGTGGGCCTCTTCACTGTTGTGGCCTCTCCCGTTGCTGAGCACAGGCTCCGGAGGCACAGGCTCAGCGTCCATGGCTCACAGGCCCAGCCGCTCTGCGGCATGTGGGATCTTCCCAGACCGGGGCACAAACCCGTGTCCCCTGCATCGGCAGGCGGACTCTCAACCACTGCGCCACCAGGGAAGCCCCCTTGTTTATTTTTATAGCCTCAGGACTTAGCAGAGTTTCTGACAAATCAAGGATATTCAATAAATCTTTGTTGTAACAATATGCGAATGGTTCACTTTCCCTAAACTTTAACTTTAATATCAAAAACATTTTTTAAAAGGTATAATTAATTAGAGTTATTTCTTTTTCTGAGTGAGATTGTTAGAATTTGCTCAATATATAACATGCCCGATATTCTTTTTGCTTTGTAGCTGTTGTTTTTGCCAAATCTGAAATTATACCATATTATATTTGCCTATATCTGAAATTATATCGTACTACATTCTACACAGAAGTGGCATTACTGTCTGCTATATTTTATTGCACATATATGAAGTAAAACTATTGTTCCTAAATAATTCATGCATTCAGATTTATCATTTGTTCATGGGACATTATTTTTGTCCCATGAACAAAGTTCATTCTCAAAGTAAAAATGCATGTTTAACTCATATGTTACTTCTCTAATCTAGAGTTTCTCAAACTATATTCCATAGAACAGTATTTCCACAAGCTCCCCAGAAACAAAGCATGGCCAAATGGATTTGGGAAATGATGCAAGGTTCATAATTTGCTCTTGAAAGTATACTATAGACATCAGAATATAAGAGATTCTGACGAAAGCTGGTTTTGTGGCCAAGAATTGGAAACAACCCAGGTTTCCATCTATAGGAAAATGGATGAATCAAATATAGTAAAAACACACGATGTAATATTGTGTAAAAGGCAAAATAAGTTGGCTAGATCTTTATATAACAACATGGAAAGAATTCAAAAATATGATTTCGCATTAAAAAAGGTGAGAAACAGAACATTATGTGTAACACAGAGTATTGTCAGAAGCTGAAGGCAGTGAAGGATAAATGTTAGAGGAAGATTTCATTCATGCCTCACCATGTCTGAATTCAAAGGAGTCTATAAGAAGAACTGAGTTTGCTTTGAATCACTGAGACAGAATTAGTAGATCAGTTGCCAATCAGAAACCATATTCAACAATTTTCAGACCATTTTGTTCCACAAACACAGCCTGCCAAAATTCTTACTTTCCCAATAACCAAAATGACTTTCCCCACTCTGTATTTTTTTTCTTGGAATTTTAAAGAGTGGTCAGGACACACAGTGCCATAGAAATATCCTCAGACAGAAGGGAGTGCCCTTTTCTTTCTTAGCATGTGTTCATGAACACCACACACACAAACATTCACATGAGCACTCCCTATGTGCTAGGGAGATGACAGTGAAGGAAGCAAGTTAAAGTCCCTACTCTCAAAACGTTTATACACTTTCAGGCATTTACCACTCAATGTACTTTACTCAGAGTGAATCATTTCTAGCTACATTAATCCCCCTCAGTACTAATTCAACTCATGACATAGAGCAGCAGTTCCTTTAAAAAGAGAGCAAATTAAAATAAATTTCTTCCTGTTAGTAGTTTTTAAAAAATTGAAGGTATCATTTTTTTTCTTGCCTTCTTGTTTTCCTTCTTTTTAAAAAAAATTTTATCAGATTATATTGATTTATAATGTTGTGTTAGTTTCAGTAGTACAGCAAAGGAAAGCATCATTTCTTACAAACGAACACAAGTCGTCTAATTTCTGTGTCCTCCTAATTCTAAGTTACAAGTCTCATAAATTGCATAAAATTCAAAGTTTCTTTATGGTCAATTTTTAACTCTTAGTGTTACCTCTTTTCTCTCCTACCCACCGCATCCTCTTCTTTAAGCTATCGTTTCTTGAGCACTTATTATAGGTTAGGGATATTGTTAGGAATTTTACATGTTATATCATTTATTCATCATGACAGCCTTATTCTCCCCAGATAAGAAAACTTGGATGAAAGAGATTAAGTAACTCTAGCAAGGCCCAGGCTAGTATACAACAATGTCAGTGCTGGCAAGTGAGCTAAGGGTGAACTTGAATAATTCAAGTGCCTGAGCTGCTAGTATTTCAGTTAACAGCCCTTAAGTTAGTGGGTTGTTCTCAGTCAGTTTAGTGGAAAGAAACTTCTCTTGTTTTGGGCCCTCCATGTGTATTCTCAAAGTGAAAGATATACCGGCAAAGTACAGATTGATTCAGTTCTTGTGCCTACTTACACTCTATAGAGACATCCTGGTCAGGCAAACATTGTATAGATTCAGAGATTCCTCAGGCAATCCTTCCTTTTTCCACCCTGTAAATCACCACAACCTACCAGGCTGCCCATCTTCACACAGATATGGAAAATTCTATTCTTATACACGTTCATCTTTAAGTGCATTTTCTGGTATCTAATATTAAACATGGAAGGACGGAAAGAGACTAACTTCCTGGCCTCACTTCAGGATGGTGTTGCTTACTTGAGGAGGTTATTTGAAGAAAAAAGGATATATTTTCTCCATTAACCATAAGCTTGAAAGGCCTTGACTTAATAGATGAGTCCTCACCTCATAAAAGCAAGTCAGCAGAAGCTGCATGACAGAAGGGGAATTCAACCTTTTAATTTCAAGACATTGACACCAGGCAGTAGTCTCCAGAGTAATCTATGACAATACATTCATCATAATTACAATTTTAACACTCTTTATCTTTCAATTAAACTTGCGTTCTGTGGGCCACTTAATTAATGAACTGACAATGGCCTTATTTCTGCAACCATATATCTGAGTAAGCACTGGCTGAAAAACCATGAGTGTAAATCAGTCAGAAAGAGAAGAGAAAAAATAAAGGATGAGCTGGAATTCAGCTTTCCTAAGCACCACCAACACCCTCACCAACCACAAAAAAGCATCTTTTAAGTTTATTCTCCAACCATCTAACATTTGTGCAATTCAAAAATAGCTCTGAGGAAAGCATATGGCAGGAAAGCATGCTAACTTGACCATCTAGCATTTAAATTAGACAATTAATTACTTCAACATGTTTTTTATAATGACTTCCCTAGGCTGTGTCCCCACTCTACTATATTTTGGTGTCTCATCTTTTGAAAATTGAAAATTCTTCCAGCAATTCTATTTGTATTACTTGGTGGAAAGCTTTGGATTTTAAATTTATATTTATTTGGATATAAATAGTCATAAATTTACATGTATAAAGATACCCATCTCCTTCTCCACACCATAGAACATACTTTCTAGAATTAATAACAGAAGTATTACATTGGAGAGATGAAAACAAAGCAGCTAAAAGACTTAATATATTCCCTAACTTTTGTATGTATACATATCTCAGAATATTTGTTGTTATAAATTCACAAGAGTCTCTATAAATTTAGTTCGGAAATCATTTAGGTTGGAAGCAAAAAAGCATTTGTTTCATAGAATCAATACCCTATCCCTCCCTCTCTACATATATTTTTTCCTATTTTCTCATGTTATATAATCAAATGCGGTATTAATGACCTCTGGTCTTATAATTGCCTCCTAAACTTGCATGAGCTCAGGGAAAGCTGTCATCCAAAATTACTGTGTGAAACCGCTGTGCCTCATGGTCAGCGCCGGGCTAGACAGCTCGAAGGTAGAGCTGCCTGCATAATAATACAATTTGACAGGCACAACAGGACTTTTAGAGTTTTCACAGAAATTGTTGAGTAACGCTGCCCAATTTAAAAGGAAAATGAGATTTAAACGTTATGCAAATACTATTTTGTGTCCCCTTGATTTTTTAAGTATCCATATTCCAATAAGACAACTGTTTTGTCTTTTTGCTAAAACTGCGTAATAGAAGATTATGTTAATGTAAGAAGATTATGTTAATAATGACCTGAGAGATGCAAGTCTGTTTAAAATCAAACATGCTACAAGAGACACTTCATGGTATAGATGTGGCCATAGGTACTGGGTAACTTTGTTTTCAAAAATCTTCCAATCAAGGTAACTGGCATCATACAAAAAGTATATGCTTGTTGAGTCAAATACAGGTGCTGTCAGGCAGCCTCAGGCTGGCCATCAAGTCGTGTTCCTATCATGCCTCGCTTGCTACACACCCACTGAAATGTGCCCGTTTTATATCTTATCCCTCCTCTGCTTTCCAGACTTTAATTTGTCAGTGTGTGTATAGAGCTGCCCCAGGTATCATGTGCTCTTTAACAACATTTGTTTGACATAATTTGGCTTTGTGGTTGAATTTTGGAGAGCAGGCAATGTTATCATAGATTGTCAGCGAACACATTTAGAGGCACTTAGTTTTTCAGAACCCCAAAATTGATGACTCTGCCAGCACTGCATTATGTCTTCTGTGGGCCCTATGTAATTTTGCCTTTGTGGGCCCCTCTGTTCATAAAAAATATTAAAATCTTTATTTTATGGCTGTGCTGATATAAAGATTAATATAATACAGACTGAATTATATTCATTTATTTTCTTTTAATTTTAAAAGTAATCGAAACTTTTCCAAGGGTTCCTAAAAGTATCATGAGGTCTAAGTGGTGCTTTCATTGTGGCTAATGGGTAAATTGGCCTTATACTCTGCCTACGTGGAAGTCACGTGTGGCTTGGTCCAAACAGTACCGACTTCAGAGTGAAACGCTGCTAGGTTAATATCTAGGCCAATAGCAGTGAACTTTTTAAGCCTCAGTTTTATATCTAGGAAATGTAGGTGGCAGTGCCTTCTTATTGGGTTAGTGTGGGTAAAAATGAAATCATTAGTCCGTATGACCCAGTAATCATGCTCTTTGGTATTTCCCAAATGAACTGAAAACTCATATCCACAAAAATCACTGAACATGGATGTTCACAGCAGTTTCATTCATAATTGCCAAAACTGGGAAACAACCAAAATGTCCTTCAATAGGTAAAAGGATAAATAAACTGTGGTACATCCATACAATGGAATATTATTTAGTGCTAAAAGGAAATGAACTATCGAGCTGTGAAAAGACATAGAGAAACCTGAAATGCACATTACTAAGTGAAAGAAGCCATCTAAAAAGACTACATACTGTATGATTCCAACTACATGACATTCTGGAAAGGTTAAAACTATGGAGACAGTAATTTTTACTGTCAGTGGTTACCAGGGGTTGAGTTGGAGGGGGTTGGGATGAAAAAACAAAGTACAGAGGATATTTAGGGCAGTGAAAATGCTCTGTTATGATACTATGATGACAGATACATGTCGTTATACATTTTTCCAAACCCATAGAATGTACAATATCAAGAATAAACCCTAATGTAAACTATGGACTTCTAAGTGATAATACGTGAATGTAGGCTCATCATTTGTAGGAACTGTACCATCTGATGGGGGTTACACTGATAACAGGAGAGGCTATCTGTACCATCTGATAGGGGCTATATTGATAACATGGGAGGCTGTGCGTGCATGGGGGGCAGGGGTATATAGTAAATCTGTGTACCCACCAATCAATTTTGTTGTGACTTTAATACTGCTTTAAAAAATAAAGTCTTAGAGTAAAACAAAAAAATGAGACATTAGTAAAAATGTGACTAGCATAGGTCCTGGTTACAATAGATGTCCATAAATTATATATACTCAGTAATTTTTGAGCTACATGTAGTTATTTGACATACAATTTTTTTTTCTTCCAAGACCAAATTTTCCATATTAGGATGGGATATTTCATTAGATGCTTCAGGAAATTAAAAAAAAAAATTGTGTAGTTTTTTTTTTTCTTTATGTTAACTGAAATGTAACTGGAGAGGCACATAACTGACAAATATATCACTTACATAAATCTCATTGCTAATCATCCATTCCCTCTTTTTTGGGAAGATCCTAATATCACTCCTAATGATAAATCAGGGACAGCAGGATTGTTCTCAAGAGTAACAATAAAGAAGAGAGGGCCACTGTGTCATTAGTGGACTAGAATGTTAAAAAATTATCAAAAGTATTGTGATAGAGTAAAATCAGCACATTTTTATAAGAGAAAATGACTTACCTCTTTGTTCCTTTGCACTTAGTAAATTCTTGCTGATCAGTTAATTGGGTTATTATTACCTAAAACACATCAAATAACACTCTATGTTCTCTTATTAAACTAAGCCATAATATTAATGGCTGTAAAGATAGAAACTATGAGGAAATTCTCTGGACATCGTAAAACTTCTTTAAAGTGCCGTAGAACACATGTCTCTGATCTTATCTGCTATTATTCTCTCCTCACTTCTCTGACTGCATCTATAACCATTACCCTGGGGCTTACACAACTCTCAAGATATTGTCTATCATCAGATATGAAATGACAGGATAAAACATATTTGAGGAGCTTTCAGTGAATCCTTGTGCTGGCTGCTATGAGATGCTGTTTGTGAGGAGCCCAGCTGCCTGTAAGAATTCTGGCCAGAATCCAGGTTTTCAGCCTAAAGCCTTTTATAGATTTCCTAACCCAGGTGATTAGGATGAACCATGTTGAATGAAGAGCCCTCCCCCTTGGCCTCTGACTAAGTTTGAGTAGCTTCTGTAACTCCCAGATCCTGCCCTCTGCCTATTATTACTGGAATGAGAAACACAAAATCAATGGCCTAGAACCAAGACTAAAGTTACCCACTTCAAGTGTCCTTTCCCTTTAACCTCCTCCAGTTCCCAGTGTATTTTTAGCCAAAAAAGAAAAAGCCCTTAGGCCTGATCTTATTGTATCAAATGTATGGAAGAAGAGAGAAGAAGGTCACCAGAGGGAAATCCTAACAGACGAACAAAGGCTTTTAATTCTATAACCCAATTAATGATCTTGTCCTTGATCTTGACTCAGCTTTATGGAAAGAAAGGGAAAGAATCTTTTATCTCTACCAATGCCCAAAAGATATCTTTGCTTATTTGGTGCATAAAAAAATTGGAAATTTATTAAAACTCAACATTTTAAGTACATTAGTAAAATCACCTGGCCCAATAGGCATTGTAGCTAAAGCATGTCAGGGCTGAGTCACTGCCAACCGAAAACCCTGTTGGCAGGAAAAGCGAATTTTCAACAGCTCTGACAGTGTAAAGCAGGAGGCATGTTTGACAAGATGCCGCGTATTAAATTAAAAGGCTTTAGCATCTGGTTAGGTAACACCTGCTGTGGCGAACACTCCCAGGCACACAAAATAGCATTCAAGCTGAATATTTAAATCTGCCAACATAACCCAACAAAGCTCTAACTCTAAATAAAACAGACTAAATCATGTCTCTCTAGCAATCAACAGAGTTATAATTATATAACCAAAAATATTCGGGCTATGGCATTGTTTGCTATCCACTGAGTTAAAATGTGGTAGTGGGTGCTATAGAAAGTTATAAAGTTATAAAGTATATTAAAACGTGTTGCCCTGCCTTGGAGAATTTTACTGTGTGCGGTATTTAGAAGAGGAACAGGGCTCAGAGAGTAACACTTTGTGTCCTATTATGTTGTATTGATATATAATTAAAGCAGAAATTGTCAGCGAGAAGGGGGAGATGATGGTACCAAATAACAGAGAAAAACAAGCCATAGGAAAAGAAGAGCTGGCAGAGCTCCTCTAAGGACTTTGTCTTTGAAAGGGAGTCAAGGCTCAAGGATTAGAGTCATCAGGGATGGGGGAGAGGCAAGTGTATGTGTGTTCTGGAATTGTCAGGACACACTACCATGACATAGTACTGTTAAAAGTTCAGTAACATGTTCTGAGTCTATGGATACCAAGAAATATTCTTAGAATAATTGAATTTTCTGTGTAGTTTCCTGCAGTGAGGAGATTTGTCAGCTCAGTTTGTATACCAGGTTATTTGACAATTCTATTTCTCACTGTAAATTAATAAATTGACATTCTGATAATTCCTTTATTAACTCCACAAAATATTATTGAATGTCCAACATGCAGGAGATCCTGTAATTTTTTTCAGATATTACAACATGTACAATGGTGGAAAAAACATAGTAAACAAAGGTAACTGAAGCAATTACAGTACAATGTGGGAAATGCTATAGTGGAGCTATAACCAGCATGTTGAGCATGCCCAGGCACAGTTCAGCTAACCCCTGTAGTGGGTATGTGTATGGAGGGAGCATCATATGAAAAATGAGTAAAAGTCAGCCAGACAAAATATCTGTTGAGTAAAAACACTTCCAGATTAGGGAACGGCATAAACAATTTCCTAACGTCCAAAAAACCATGAGTACGTTAAAATTATAACACTCTCAGAAAAAGCCGCAGGGGTAAAATGTAATCTTGGATTAGGCAATGGCTTCTTAGAGACGACACTAAAAGCTCAAGCAACACAAGAAAAAACAGATAAACTGGACACCATCTGCTATGGCCTGAATTGTGTCCACCCAAATTCATGACCCCCAATGTGATGGTATTTGGAGATGGGGTCTTTGAGAGATGATTAAATTTAGATGAGGTCATAGCAGTTGGATTATTGCCCTTTAGAAGAAAACAAAGGGGCAGCAGAGGTTTGTCTCTCTGCCATTTGAGGAGAAGCAAGAAAGCAGCCATGTTTAAGGCAGGAAGAGGACGTGGCCATGCTGGCACCCTGAATTCAGATTTTCAGCCTCCAGAACTGTGAGGAAATAAATGTTTAAGCCACCAAGTCTATGGTATTTTGTTATGGCAGGCTGAGCTCACTAATACACTATCAAAACTAATAAATTGTGCACTTCAAGTGAAATCGTCCAGAAAAGACAACTGATAGAATGAGAGAACATTTTTGAAAATCATGTATCTTATTATAAGTACTTGTTTCTAGAATATATGAATAACTATAACAACTCAAGAATAAAAAAATAACCCAGTTTAGGAGCTTCCCTGGTGGTGCTGTGGTTAAGAATCTGCCTGCCAATGCAAGGGACACAGGTTTAAGCCCTGACCTGGGAAGATCCCACATGCCGCGGAGCAACAAAGCCCATGCACCACAACTACTGAGCCTGAGCTCTAGAGCCCACAAGCCACAACTACTGAGCCCATGTGCCACAACTACTGAAGCCTGCTCGCCTAGAGCCTGTGTTCTGTAACAAGAGAAGCCATGACAATGAGAAGGCTGTGCACCACAAAGAAGAGTAGCCCCCGCTCACCCCAACTAGAGAAAGCCCGAGCACAGCAACAAAGACCCAACAGCCAAAATAAATAAATAAATAAATAAATATACTAAAAAAACAAAACAAAACCCAGTTTAAAAGTGAGCAAAGAATCTGAGTAGACAGTTCTCCAGAGATGTACAAATGGCCAATAAGCAAAAGAAAAGATGTTCAACATCATTAACTATCAGAGAAATGCAAATCAAAACCACGAGATACCACTTCACATGCACTAGGATGGCTATAATCAAAAAGATAAATAATAAATGTTAACAAGGATGTAGAGAAACCACATCCTTGATGTGGAGATGTAAAATGGCACAACTGATGGAGATGTAAAATGGCACAACTGCTTTGAAAAGCAGTCTGGCCATGTCTCCAATGGTAAAATAGAGTTATCATATGATCCAGCAATTCCATTACTAGGAATATACCCAAGAATATGGAAAACATATGTCCACACAGAAATTTGAACATGAATGTTCAGAGCAGCATTATTCATTATAGCTAACAGATGGAAACAACTGAAATGTCCAACAACTGAAGAATGGATGAAAAATGTAGTATCTACATAAAATGGAATATTATGCAGAAATAAAAGAAACAAAGTCCTGATACTTGCTATATCATGGATGAACCTTGAAAATGTTATGCTAAGTTAAAGAAGCTAGTCACAAAGGACAATGTATTGTATAATTCCATTCATATCAAATGTCCAGAATAGACAAATATATAGAAACAGAAAGGAAATTGGTGGTTGCTAGCACTAGGGGAGATGGGGAGATTGGGGGAGGTGATAGCTAAGGAGTGCAGGAGTTCTTTGGGGTTAATAAAATGTTCTCAAATTGATTGTGGTGATGGATGCACAGCTCTGTGAATCTACAGAAAGCCAATGAATTGCATTTTAAGTTGGTAAATTAGATGGCATGTGAATGATGCTTCAACAAAACTGTTTAAAAAAGGCAGTTCAGTATGGATTCAGTGTAGTGTAAGCTATGTTAATTATTTTGGTCTTTGGTGAAGGGCAATGGGAGCCGTGGAAGGGATTTAAGCAGGTGAATGACATTATTAACATTATCTTCCTTCTTATGAATTTAACAACCACTCAGAGACATTGAAAGCAACAAAATTCTGGACTTGCCAAACTAAGGGTAGGATTCTAGGCCTTATTAAATTTATCAAGGCAATAACACCCTGGCATACTCCTTTTAATAACCATTCAGTCTTCTTGTAGACATCCAATTCTTTTAATTTCAACAGCATTCATTTATTGTTGCCATTAGAAATTTTTCCATTCCTTTTTGACAATCTTGATATCCCTTCCCCAGTAACAAAACAAAAGATGTTAAAACAACACTGTACATAAGAAATATGTCATTTTCCCTTTTCCTTCCAGGAAACTTGCCCTAACATCTGAGTATCTTTCTGGTAAATAGAAGCATGAAGAATCTCAGAAGACTCTGCTTTCTTGGGAAGTACCCTTCAAGATAAATTTTTCAAGAAGGAAATATATGGAAAATAACTCACATATATTCTTAACCTCTTCAACTGCTCATAAGAAATCTGCAAAGACTTAGCCAAAGTTAGGAAAAACTCTTGAGTTCCCTCTATCCTACAGATATTTATTCATTTATAGAACAAGTCTTAGCAATACTGAACTGCTACATAAACATACATGTGTATAAAATTACATATAGAGAGTGAAATGTATAATCATGTACATAATACATTGATTTTTACTGTCTTATACTGTCTTTCTACAGCTTCATCAAATAAATCACGTGTTGGCACTCTATCTTCCCTCGCCTGAGACAACGTGAAATAATCACTTATTTCTTGAAGCAGCCTTGTAAAATTCCTCTATCTGAACTTTAAGTAGCAACTACTTAGTAACCCAAACTGGCACAGGAGATGAACCCTATTTGCCATCCTGTTCTGAAATTGTATTTTTTTTCACATCTTCAAAAATTAATGCTTTGCAAATAGTCCAAGTTATAAACTTCTGTAGAAATTTTTTTCAACTGCAGAACCATGTTTTAGATTATTATCTTTTGTTTACATGCATAAATTGCATTAGAATGATTGACTCTTGTCCACATTATGCAGATAAAGCAACACAGGAAAGTCACTTTATTTGACTGAGAGACCATAGCACTCTTTACTTGTTTTTAAGCTAATGTTTCTTGGGAGAATGGACAACAGCTATGAGTCAAAGTATATACTCAGATGTTCTTTTTTTCTCAATTTTATCTTTCGTTGTTGAAATAATTTGTTTAATAATGTACATCAAGAAGAAGAACATATTTTATGAGTAAGAATTTTATACAGGAAGAAGTAAAAGGAGATTATTTTTCAGGGAAGAAAACATTTTCAACACTTTCTTCGTGCTGAGTTTTTACATTTTCTTTAACAGCCCCACACTATTAAATACATACTAGCACCCAGTCTCATTGTGCAATAACTTAATTACTCTTAAATTTATTATTGCCTTTTGCTTGTGTTGTTTAAAAACCCTGTATCTATACTTCACAAGTAAGCAAAAATCAAATTAGCTTTTCTAAATCTCTGCTTTTAATGCATTAAAGAAGGTTCAGTCCTCTTCTAATTAGCCATGAGTTTGCTAATTTTGCTCTGTTGCTTTGAAAAAAAAATCACTCTTAGAATCATTTGAGTGGTGAAGTCAATGGTACACACAAAAGGAGGACCCTGATTGGTTGAAGAATCTTGACAGATGTTGAAATATGAATTGTTTAGAACACAATAATACATAAAACATTAAAATTAATGAGATGTTTAGGTGAGATATCTCTCATTTTAAATTACTCTTTCCACTCTTCCTGTGATTTTTGTTCATCAAGGTTAGTAAATCTTCAGATCCCAGTAAGACAGAAGACTAAAAGCTTTTTATTCTAATCCAATATAAATAACTGCATCTAGATGGTAAATTCTGTGAGGGCCAGAACTAAGACTTTCTTGCCTCTGTTATATTGCCAGCTCCTCACTCTAGGTTTGTCAAAGAGATTACATTTGTTAAATAAAGACAATGTTAAACTGTTCACATTTAGTAATGAAAACTTTAATGCAGATGGATTAGCATTAGAAAAAACATAACTAAAATATTGTTCCTGATAAAGCTATTGAGGTATGAATTTTAAAACATGCCATACCAGGTTCATTCTTTTAGAAGCACTATTCTTTTTTTTTTTTTTTTTTTTTTTAATTTATTTTTGCATGCATTGGGCCTTTGCTGCCACACGCAGGCTTTCTCTAGTTGTGGCGAGTGGGGGCTACTCTTCGTTGCGGAGCACGGGCTCTAGGCGTGCGAGCTTCAGTAGTTGTGGCACGCGGACTCTAGAACACAGGCTCAGTAGTTGTGGCGCACGGGCTTAGTTGCTCCGTGGCATGTGGGATCTTACCGGACCAGGGCTCAAACCCATGTCCCCTGCATGGGCAGAAGGATTCTTAACCACTGCGCCACCAGGGAAGTCCCTAGAAGTGCTCTTCTTTAAACATTTTAAACTTATATTATGTGTATTATAATCCTGAAATTTGATATCCTTGGAAATAAAATTTGCTACTTATTGTGTCTTCTGATTCTAGCACAAGGCAACTTAGTTCTTCTTGTGATTTAAAATAGAAATTGCAAGCTCATGTTTGGTTATCTTAATGTGTGGGAATTCTGTGAGGTCTGGCTGAAAGAACTTCCTTCAGAAAGAATATATTTTTCCTTCTGTTAGGCACTGTGAAGCAGGGACTAGTAATTTAAAAATTTGAACTCAAATCCTTTTCAAGGGCAGCATGGTGGTAATAACTTTTTTTTTCTAAACCTTAACTCAGGTTCATACTGATAGTCTGACATCTTTTTGCTGACGGCAGAATTCTTCAAGGCAATCCTGTCTCTGGGAGTGTAGTCCTTCAGTGGTTCTGGATCTATACAGGGGTTTTAGTTATTCTCTTTCTTCCTAGATTCAAGGCCCTGTCTCCTCCCCTGCTCCCAGCATACCCCATTGACATTAAACCCCGAGTTTTTAGTTCTTGGGATCAGCAAATGTCACCAGGCTGCTCAAGTCTTCAGAAAACACTGCACTGGTTTTTCAACAGCCTATTTGTTGCATTTTTCCAAGGCTTTTGTACTGTGAAGGTCTTTCAGACTTTCATATTTGCCACATGAGCAGAAAGTGGAAGTTGAACATGATAAAATATTTAGAGATGTTGATTTCCTATACTGAATTAACATGATTCAGGCTATCATGGAATTATCCTTGGAATTTTTTTCTCTGTGAGTTACCTAGTTTGTGAGACACATGATTAAATGTGACATAAAAAAATTAATAAGTTCATAAAAGAAAAACACAAGAAATCTAGGTTTATATCATATAAAATATGAACTGTATTTAAAATAATTCAGTCAACTAAAAAATTCACATTTCATCAGTGAAAGTGCTTTCTGTTAAAGATGTTTGGTCTGAAGAAGAAAAGCAAAACCTCAGGATAGACAGGAGAAGAGAGGATGAGAGCTACCTTCTAGCTAGCTACCTACCTAGCTAACCTTTGAAAGCCTTTCACTTGGAAGAATTACTTCACAGATGGAATTATTATAAGGAAGTCAGAAAAATGTTTTTATTAAATTATAAATTCACATCACCATTTATTAATTCAACATTTTTTATGTGATTGTCATGTGTCAGAATTGTGCTGGCATCACAAAGCTGGATGAAATAGGTTTCAGCTCTAAAGTTCTGCTTACAGTCTAAGGCGGTGACAGACATGTTCCAGATATACTGTGATATATATTATATTGTGATAAAAATTGAAATTTATTCTAAAAAGTGGAGACAATTTTTCTGCAACTCAACTGTGCATCATGAAAAGTTATATAGAGCATTTATCATTGTTGGTGGGACTGCAAAATGGTGCAGTTACTTTGGAAGTTTGTCACTCCCTCAGAATGTTAAGCATAGAGTTACCAAATAACCTAGAAATTCCAGTCCTAGTTATATACCCAAGAGAAATGAAAACACATCTCTACTCAAAAACTTGTATATGAGTGTTCATAGCAGCATTTTTCATAATAGCCAAAAAGTGGAAACAACCTAAATGCCCATCAGTTGATGAAAGGATCAACAAAGTTTTATCTGTTGGATGGTAGATCCATACAGCGGAATATTATTTAGCAATAAAAAGAAATGAACTATACTGATACATGCTATAACATGGATGAACCTTGAAAATGTGATAAGTGAAAGCAGTCACAAAAACCACATATTGTGTGATTCCAATTATATGGAACGTACATGAAATGCACAGAATAGACAAATCCATAGACCAAGAAAACTAGTGTAGTAGTTTCCAGGAGCTTGGAGGAGAAGGGGAATGGAGAATTAACGCTAATAGGTACAAGTTTTTTTTCTTGGTGGGGATTATAGAAATGTTCTAAAATTAGATAGTGGTAAAGGTTACACAACTCTGTGCATATGCTAAAGATCACCGAGGAGTACACTTCAAAAGAGTGAATTTTATCTTAATAAAGCTATTAGAAAAAACTATAAGGGAAAGAAAGCTACATAGAGTTTTTAAAAATCAAAATGGAAAATGACTTTCATAGAAGACAGCTTTTCCATTTTCGAGATCTAATATTTTCAATTCTATAGGATATAGATTTCAAGTTTAATTAAATACCTTGCTGAACACTTGGGAATTTATAACATTATAAATGTAATAATTTCAAAGTACTTGATAGAATCACCCCCATCCCCTTTTTTTTGGTTTGATGAACGTATAAAGGTAAATTGGTTCTTGTCTTCATGCAGAAACTTGAAGGGTCTTTGGGGTAGGAATCATTTTTAAAAGGCCGTACTGCTTCATCTGTGGCAATATATTCTTAAAGGACACTGAAAAAAATTAAATGCCGGGTGCCTGAGTAAAAGTCATTTCATTATTAATAACTCCATTGCTTTCTAGTAATTCTTGTTTCATTTTACTGCCTTATATAAGACCAAATAAATAGCCTAAAACCACCAGGGTAAGAGTCAAAAGCTCTTGAGGTACACATAATGCACAAATTCAAAAAATTAGTCCACACTATTTTAAGCCCGGCTCTCTGCTAGACACTTTTGAATAAGATGTAGTTTCAACCACATTAATGCTGATTATCTAGTGGGGAAAACAAAGCATATAGTTATATACAGTGGGACAGGACCTTATGATTAAAAGTGTGCAAAGTGCTATAGGAACACTCCAGAGGAGTGGGATTAATGGTAAGTGTGGGAGCCAAGGTTGGCTTTAAAAGATATTGTTTTCATATTGTTGAATATATTCAAACATTTAACAGGCTTTGTTTGCTATCATGCTTCCATACTATTTAAATTCATACTTTCTGGGGCTTCCCTGGTGGCACAGTGGTTGAGAGTCCGCCTGCCGATGCAGGGGACACGGGTTCGTGCCCTGGTCCGGGAAGATCCCACATGCCGCAAAGCGGCTGGGTCCGTGAGCCATGGCTGCTGAGCCTGCATGTCCAGAGCCTGTGCTCCGCAATGGGAGAGGCCACAACAGTGAGAGGCCCGTGTACCGCAAAAAAAAAAAAAAAAAAAATCATACTTTCTAATTTATTTACACTTCGGTATCTTTCAATACCAAGTTTTTACTGAAGGAAATTAAACATTCTGAAAGAACATTTCCTCTTTAGGCTTCACATTTCAGTCAGTTCATTGTAGATAATTTCTATTATCATACATTTTCGGGGTAGAAATTAAATTAGTTTCTAGATACAACACAATTCATATGATCAATAATAAGAGCACCAAACAATAATTTTCACTATATTTCAAGCACTGTTCTAGACTGTTACATGTGTTGACTTATTTAATACTCAGGATAATTATTTGATCTTGCTACTATGCACATCTCATTTTGTATGAGGGGAAATGGAAGCACAGAGAATTTAAGTAATTTCCCCAGTGTCTCACATGTCTTAATGCCTTATATGGAAAGGTTAGTACTTGAAGTCGGTTGTCTGGTGTCAATGTTCTGTTTTTAAAGCACTACACAGTACTGCCACTCTCATTCATTATTACATGGACACTGTAACACAATCTTTTCTTTTCTTTTTTTTTTTTTTTTTTGCGGTATGCGGGCCTCTCACTGTTGTGGCCTCTCCCGTTGTGGAGCACAGGCTCCGGACGCGCAGGCTCAGTGGCCATGGCTCACGGGCCCAGCCACTCCACGGCATATGGGATCTTCCCGGACCAGGGCACGAACCCGTGTCCCCTGCATCAGCAGGCGGACTCTCAACCACTGCGCCACCAGGGAAGCCCCACAATCTCATATATAGTACAAAGCAGAAACTTTAGGATATAAGCTCAGAGAAAGGATAAATAACCGCTGTATTTCTAAGAAATGCTATTATCAATGCATAGTCAAGCACAAACTACTTAAGAAATATTCTATTATAAACATATTAATATTTTAACATTGCAGATTCCTAATGATAACTCTATTCAATAAATGTACACAAATATTTTCAAATTTGGTTGCTTAATCCTTAAATCTGCTAGTGATTATATCTTAAAAGTAATAAGTATGCCATGTTTAATTCATGTAACTCTTTCTAGTAACAACAGGAAATGAACTATACATCTTCAGTTTAGAAGAGTTATATATTCACTCTTGGCTAATAGTAACCATTATAACAATAATAAATAACATTTTTAGTCTGTCTAAATGTATTGTTTTTACATAACTGTCAATTCCAATTTGTTGAGGAGAAAGTGCAAGTGAAATTAAAGAGAAATATGTCATCTTTTAGCTAAATATTAATGTTTAAGTAAACCTGAAAACATATGCCAGTCAACTCCATGTTCTTATAGTCAAATGATGAATCATGTAAAACCCTGGGACTAGATTTCTTTATAAAAATTGTATATATTGATTCCTTTATTCAATGGATATTCATATTTTGTAAAACTTAATGTGATTTCTGACCTTAGGGAGCTTCCCTTAGGGATGAAAAACATGTGAACATGCACAGCACCGTGTGTTAAGCTTGAAGCATCTGTAACATCCAATGGCCATGACTGCGCTGATCTAGAATGTCTGTTGGGGGTGAGTCTGTCATTAGTTTATTCACATGAGAAAGAAAGGTGACTTCTGGGAAGGTAAATCAGGTAAGTGGTTTAAGTGTCCAGCTCCGGACACAACTGCTTTTGTTAGAATCCCAGCTCCATTCCTTTAGCAGCTGTGTATCCTTGGGAAATTTACTTTACCTTTTTGTGTCTCATATGATTCATCTGTAAAATAGGGATGAATCACAGAACTAATCACACAGCCTCATTAGGTGGCTGTGAGACTTTACTAAATTATTCATGTAAAGTGCTTAGCAAGTATAAGTACTTGCTGATTAACATTATTATTATTAATTTTTAAAATTATTATTCGAACACACAGCTCATATCTTTAAGGACAGGAAGCTCATGTCACAGGTGATTCTAGGAGTAAGCCATTTATCCCCAAGCCCCACCTATCTATAAGGACTGGCACTGTCACATTAGTTATCAGCTTCCATGGATGATATTTCATATCCAGGCTCTCAAGTTCCCCCTCAGAATTCTATGATAGTCAATTCCAGTTATTTCTATTATGGAGAGAAAAAAGTGTCATTTGGACCTAATATCATAATAATGACAGTTGTTTGATGGCCAGCCTGATGTTTAAAGGATCTGGACAGAACTGGACAGAAAAAGCAATTAATATAAATGACCATAGAAGACAAAAGGTAAAAAATATATCAGACTCACAAATAATTTGGAATGTGTGTGAGGGTAATGAGTCCCATAAGCTGAGTTTTTGATTAGCATTTGCATTTTGTTTAAATTTTTATTCATTTTCACATTTAAATTAGCGATTTAAAATACATGTTACATTGTAAAATACTTTGTGAATACATTAATCATTGCTGAGAATCCCAGCACTTGTCCAAAGAAGAGTTCTGTTATGTAACAATACTACACAAAATAAATTAGAAAGTTGAAATTTCATTGTCTTTTCCTATCATTTTATTATTCCAGGTTTTTAAAAATATTTGCATTTCGAGAATAGGATCAGACAAATGTGAAACATTTGTCACATACAGAGGGTATGGCCATATTGAACCAGAATCCACTCCAATTTTTATCCGCAAATGAGTAAAATGCACTACTTTGTCATCTGTTTCCTCCCACCAGCACTACTAACGATTGTCATCACCTGCCATTTTGACATTTCAGGATTTTTTAAAATTAAGGTAGAGTTAACATATAACATTATACTAGTTTCAGGTATATAACATAATGATTCGATATTTGTATATATTGTGAAATAATCACCATAAGAAATCTAGTCTAGTCTACCATCTTAACAACTTTCAAATATGCAATACAGTATTGTTAACTATTGTCACCATGCTGTACATTACATCCCCATGACTTATTTCTTTTATAACTGGAAGTTTGTACCTTTTCACCCCCTTCAACCATTTTGCCTATCTCTCAACCACCAATCTGTTCTCTGTATCTATAAGCTCTTTTTTTTTTAAGAGTCCATCTGTAAGTGAGATCATACAGTATTTGTCTTTCTCTATCTGATTTATTTCACTTAGCATTGTGAAAATCACTTGCAAGTTCCATTATGACAAATGGCAAGATTTCCTTCTTTCTTATGGCTGAGTAATAGCCCATTGTATATATATATATATATATATACCACATTTTCTTTGTCTAGTCATCCATCAGTGGACACTTAGGTTGTTTCCATATCTTGACTATTGTAAATAATGCCACAGTGAACACAGGGGTGTACATGACTTTTTGCAGGATTGGTTCTTAAAGATCACATGCTATCCCTCCCTGTTCCATCATAACTGGGAGCAGTTACCACCAACACACACACGTACAAACACACAAATTAAAAGAGACAGAGACAAATTAACACAAAGATTTCTCCTTGTCTTTCTGTCACAATTTCCAACTGACTATCATGTTTTGTCATTCTGCTTTTTTGATATCTCCTGTATCTATCCATCATCTCTTTTTCCAATACCACTGTTTTTTATTTTTAAAATTTTTAATTGAAGTATAGCTGATTTACAATATTATATTGGTTTCAGGTATATTTTTATTGATTATAATTCATTTAAAGTTATTACAAAATAATGCCTACATTTCCCTGTGCTGTACAATATATCCTTGTTGGCTATTTATTTTATACATAGTAGTACCCCTATCTCATGCCTTACCACTCCCCACTAGTAACCACTAGTTTTTTCTCTATAACTGTGACTCTGTTTCTTTATTACTATACTCACTCGTTTGTTGTATTTTTTAGATTCCACATGTAAGTGATCCCATAGAGTATTTGTCTCTGTCTGACTTATTTCACTAAGTGTAATACTCTCTAGGTCCATCCATGTTGTTGCAAATGACAAATTTCATTCTTTTGAAAAAGAATTTCATTCTTTTTTATGGCTAACATTTCATTGTATATATATACAATGTATATATATATATATATATATACACACACACATACACACCACATTTTCTTTACCCATTCATCCATCAATGGACACTTATACGTTGTTTCCATAACTTGGCAATTGTAAACAATGCTGCTATGAATATTGGGGTGCACATATCTTTTCGAATTTCTGTTTTCGTTTTCTTCAGATTTACACCCAGCAGTGGATTTGCTGGATCATATGGTAATTCTATTTTTAGTTTTCTTGAGGACCTCCATACTGTTTTCCATAGTAGCTACACTAATTTACAAACCCACCAACAGTGCACAACAGTTCCCTTTTCTCCACCTCCTCACCAACTTCTGTTACTTGTAGACTTTTTTTTTTTTGTAGACTTTTTAATAACAGCCATTTTGAAAGGTGTGAGGTGGCATCTCATTGTGGTTTTTGCATTGCTCTGATGATTAGCAATGCTGAACTTTTTTTTTTTCATATGCCTGTTGGCAATTTGTATATCTTCTTTGGTCTATTTAGGTCTTCTGTCCATTTTTAATTGGGTTCTTTGTTTTTTAATATTGAGTTGTTTGAGTTGTTTATAAATTTTGGATATTAACCCCTTATTGGTCGTATCATTTGCAAATACTTTCTTGCATTCAGTAGGTTATCTTTTTGTTTTGTCCATAGTTTCCTTTGCTGTACAAAAGCTTTCACATTTAACATGTCCCATTTGTTTGTTTTTGCTTTTCTTTCTTTTGCCTTAGAAGACAGATGCAAAACGAAATTGCTATGATTTATGTCACAGAGTGTTCTGCCTATGTTTTCCTCTAGGAGTTTTATGGTTTATATTTAGGTCTTTAATCCATTTTGAGTTTATTATTGTTTATGGTGTGAGGGAATGTTCTAATATCATTGTTTTACATGAAGCTGTCCAGTTTTCCCAGCATCCCTTTATTTGGGCGGGGGGGGGGGGCATGCCATGGAGCTTGTGGGATCTTAGTTCCCCGATCAGGAATTGAACTCAGGCCCACGGCAGTGAAACAGCCAAGTCCTAACCACCGGACCACCAGGGAACTCCTCAGCATCACTTAACTGAAGAGACTGTCTTTCCTCAGGATTGCATATCCTTGCCTCCTTTGTTGTAGGTCAATCAACCATAAGTACATGGGTTTATTTATGCATAATTTCCTCTTGATATACTACCCATCTTTCAAGATCCATTTTGTATTCTACCACTATAGAGAAGGTTAGTCAAATATTGCCCCAGTTAGAAATAAATGGTCCTTATATTTCTCTCTCATCCATCTATCTATCTATTATCTTATATCATTTGTTCTTACTATTATAGTCTTTATTTTGAATATATGTCCAGTTTCCCCATTACAAGATCTTCCCCATTATAAGACATAACATTTGTCTTGGTATCATGAATAACCATCTTAGCAGTGTTGAGCATACGGTAGATGCTTAATAAATTCATATTGAATTAAACAAATTAATTGGTTTGGAAATACACAACTCAAACATATAATGTCTGTTGATTCACAGATAGGTCTACCCAGGGAATTTTAGGAGCTATGTGGTCACCTTTCAAAAAATTCTGATTTTTGTTTGTTTATTTTGCTTTGTAGGATATTTCTAGAAAGGCAGCCCACTGAAAATTGCAAAGGCAAACATTAGAAACTCAGCATAAACATAAACACCTACCTTGATGGAAGCTCATAATTGTCAGAGAGAAATGCATCTGGGCTATCAGCATCAATCTTTTCCATGGTTCTCTCTATCACAATTTTGCCACCACTAATGTTCCTAAGTAAGCAACATACTATTTATTCTAAATTGGAAGTTTATGTTTAAGAAAATGCAAAAGTAAGAGCACTAAATGCAATTAGAGATTTGCTGAAGTTTGTATATTTAGATCCTATAACGAAATCTGGGTGCCAGATTCACATTCATCAGATGTAAGTAATTTTTCTTAAGTAGCTCTGTGCAATGGAAAAAGCAACAAAAACTTCTTCAGACTTCTTAGACTTCCAGACCCTCAGACTGTCTATCACAGAACCCCCCTCTGCGTTTCCAATGTGCATTTTCCTTCAGTCTCACCAGTCTTTTCCTGCTTTGTTCTCATTTTATGCTGCTGCTTTGGGCACTTAGGCATTTACTTATACATGTTCCATTGATTTCACTCATGTTTAACACCCTCAATTCATTCCACTTTCTTCGATGCATAACTCCTCTATTAAGAATCTTTCAATGAAAGCAAATGGCAGCCTAACTTGCCAACTGTAAGTGGTTATCTGACTTCATTTCTTCAAGGCCTCTGACAATTTCTGGCTTCATCTCCTGCCATTTCCCACTTGAGCATAATGCTACTTTTACCCATTCCTCTATTACATCAGTCTCTTGCCTTAAGATGGACTTCTCATTTGCTTTTCTTTAGGCCTGGAAGGCTCTCCTCTCTTCAATGCCATCTTCTGAGAGAGGGCTTCTCTTTTCACCTACTCTAAGTTAGGTTTCTGCAACCCTTTCTTACCAGTTACTATCTCTCTCTCTATTCTTTCATGCTTTTGGAAAATTACCTTCTGATATTCTCGCTCAATTCAGCATTAATATTTTTTTGCTTTATCCCCACTCTACTAAAACCCAATTTGGGTTCTCTACCTTCAATCTTTTATGTTTAATTCATCTTACAGCTAGAATGCACTGAAACCAACACCTTGTTTGGCCATTTCATTCCCCCATTCTCCAATCAAAATATGCCAACCCAGTATTTGATAAATACCCCATGCCTAGAGGATAAAAGTCCTTAGCGGTTTGTTCAAGGTCACCCTGTACAGCCTCTACCTACAGCCCTAAACCATAACTCCTACTACTCCTTTAAAAGGAATGCTCTGCCTCAGGGAATAAAAAATCATGTTTACATACATTCCTGCCTGGTCAGTTCAGTTTCACATCATTTCTCTTGCCTATTTCATTCTCTCATTCACCCTTCTACATTTCTAAATCTTTGTTCTTTATTTCGGGCCTAGGTCAAGTTCTAGCACTTCAGTGAACACTTCTCCAGCTGCTACAGAATTGAATGACCATTCCCTTTTTTTTCATACTTACTCAGATCTAAGCAGAAAGAGTTTTATGTTAAATGCTTCAGAATTTAATGACCATTCCCTTTTTCTTCTTACTTACTCAGATCTAAGCAGGAAGAGTTTTATGTTCCTGACTATGAAGACAATTTAAACTAGTCTTACAAATTGTTGTATGAAAGAAGCATCTTATAAGTACTATACGGCTTATGTTTGATATAATAAAGTTGCAAAATGAAAAGCCAGAAAATCTCTCAATTATCATTGTTTTCAAAAACTCATTACACTCAGAAACACTGAAAGACTTTCTGGTTGAGGATCCAGCACTCTGTCAGAAAATGGAAACATAGTAGGAGACCATATTCAGTCAAAACAGACAAAAGTCCTTGCCATTAGGGAGCTTACATCCTTGAAGGGCTGGTGGTGAGGGCTGAGAAGACAGAAAATAAAGAAGACAAATAGGCAAATATAAAGAATAGTAGATGGTGGTGAGTGCTAAGGAGTAAACCAAAACAGGGAGGGATGGGGTTGCAATGTAGATAGGGAGGGCAGAAAGCACTCAGGGAGAGTGTGACATTTGAGCGAAGGCAGGAGATGATGAAGGAATAAGACGTGAATATCTAAGGGGTGGGTGCAGTGCTTCTGGTATGATGGAAGGGCAAGTATAAAGGACGGAGTATTCTGAGCAGAGTGAACAAGGAAGAGAAGGAGACCAAGTCCCAGTAGTAACTTGGGCCTCAGGCATGTAGGACTTTATAGGCCATTGTGAGGACTTGGCTTTGGGGAAGCAACTGGAAGATTTTGAGCAGGGAAGTGGCATGATGGGATTTCTGTGTTAATGTAATTCTTTGGGTAGCTGCTGGAGAGACAGATTGAAGTGTGGCAAGAAAGGAAGCAGAGAGATCAATGAGAGGGCTCTTACAAGAATCCAGAGAGAGGCAGTGGTGACTTGGACCAGACTGAAGCAGCCAGTTTCAGTAGCCAGTGTATATATGAACATACTTTAAATATGTTGTAAAATTATATGAGGGTGTGACATAAAGAGGAAAGTCAAGGATGATGGCTGATGATTTGGAGAATTTTGGCCAAAGCATCTGGAAAACAGAATAGAGATCTGGAAAATTATGAGAAGGGCAGGTTTGGAGCAAGGGGCAGGGAGTTAGGAACTAAGTTTTCGATGTGTTAAATTGAGATGCCATTTAGAAAATGAAGATGTATTATTTTGAGGTCTGGAGTTTACCGGAGGAATCCACCTTGAAGACGCTAATGTGGGAGTCATTACTTATAAAATGTACTCAAATCTATAATTCAGCCAAGATTACCAAAGGTATGCGATAAAATGAATAAAAAGTGAAGAGGTTCACAGACTGAGTCTGGTGTGCTTTTCAGTGTTTGGATGTTGGGGAGATGAGGAGGGAGCCAATAAAAGAAACTAGGAGAGAGTGGTCTGAGAGGGAGGGGAAAAAAAACATAGAAATGTTATTACTACAAGGCTGGAAGACGTTGAAAGCAGAGAGTAATCAACTGCCAAATACCCCTGGAGACTAGAAACTAATCACTGGATTTGGCAACACAGAGATCACTGATGTCCTTGATATTATCAGTTTCACTGGAGAGCTGGGGGCAAGAGCCTGAGAGAATTAGAAGAAACTGGAGACAACGAGCATTCACAATTTTCTGAGTCATTTTGCTGTAAAGGAAATGAGAGAAACTGGGGTGGGGAGTGTAATTAAAGCCACAAGTGGAGTCAAGAGAACTTGTAAAAATGTTATTATTAATATTGGAAAATAACAGAGTTTTGAACATTGATGGAAAAGAAAAGCATAGAGAGAGAGGAAGATTATAGAAACCATCTGAGTAAGCAAGAGGGAGCTGAGGAAGGGATTGGTCTTTGCCAGGAACAGGGCAGGTTTTTCCACAGTAACAACAGGGAAGAAAGACCATAGCGGCATGAGATGCAAGGGGGTGGGGAGATGTGGTGATGGGAATTTCTGTTTTCTCTGAGTAAGAGGCAGTCAGCGACTGAGAATGAGGATGGGAAAGGTGGTGTTGCAAATGTGAGAGAAAGTGAAGGTGTGAAAGTATTGTTTAGGACACAAGTCTTCAAATGTATTTGTTCAATTACCCCCTAAAAGAAATTTAGAGAACACACCTCCTCACACATCTTTAGTGACATATAAAATTTGCTACTCTATGTTAAATTGGGAGCAAAGTATGCAGTTTTTGATATATTGTAAATTTTGGCCTATTAAAAATTTCTGCAATAAATATATTTAAATAAATTGAATCAAAAATGTGCAATATCATAAGGCTCCAATTTTTAAACCTTCCTTCTAGCTTGAGTTCTCATGAACTGCTGTTAGTCAAAATTATTAGTCAAATTATTTTTAGTCAAAATTATTGACTAATTATTATCAGTCAAATTCCTATTCAAAGAAAAGCAACATACATATAATAAAATGTTTAATTATAAAATACAGGAAGTAAATTTTATTTGCAATGCGTAGCATAATAAAAAAGGGAGGAAATATTGTAACTTGATTAAGGAAAACTTCACAGATGCCAATGCATGTTTTGTCTTATTGTTTTGTGTCTCAGAAGTTTTTCTAATTTAGAGCAATGTACCATGAAAAATTTGGGATGGATGAAAGTGAGGTATTGCCTCTCTCCCCTTCCCCCTCCCTTCTACCCTCTCTCCCTTCTTCCTTCCTTCCTTCTTTCCTTTCTTTCTCCTTTCATATTTCTTTCTTTTATAGAGAGGGAGATAGGTATTTGAGAAACGGGATGTGAGAAAGAAGAATCAGCTTGATTCTTCAATAGGCAAATCAGTTTGAGGAAAGGGAGCTCATGGAAGATCCAATCATGGATCAATGTGTGATCCTTGATTAAATTCTGGACTGAATTAAAAAGCTACAAAGAATAAGAATATTTGGGGGAGAACTGGAGAAGACTGAATATAGATTATTTCTTCAATAGCATTGTATCATGTGAAATTTCCTTGGTGTGATAATAGTACAGCAGTTATAACGGGAGAAAGACATGCTAAGCCTTTAGGGGTGAGGCACCATGTTATTTGCCACTTACTTTATAATGTCTCAGAAAAAAGTCAGAGAAAGAAACAGGTGAAACAAATGTGCAAAGTAATCAAATCTAGCGGGTGAAGGGAAAAAAACTGGTAACAATAAACTTTGACTCTACACACTGTGTCAGCTTTAATACACATGATCAGAGTTCAATGTTTCTAGCACCGAACCCTGTGGGATAATTCAACAGCCAGAAATGAAACAGAAGGGATATGCTGAGTATATGTGTATCATGGGATGTTGATGATGTTATGTTTATATGAGTAAGACTAGAAAGACGGTTTAGTACGATAGAAAAGGAGACAGATTTGAGGCATAAAAATAAACCCGAGAAGGTGGTATATTATGCAACATACCACAGCTTGCTCTTCTTCTTGACTATGACATGCCTCAGAGCAAACAGAGCTTACTTAATAGACTTTAAAATGGCTTTAGCCCTACTGGAGCATCATTTCCCTGGAGAGTGGGGTTACAGACTGTTCTTTAAAATTCAACAATCAGTAATGAAAATCTGCCATAATGAATAGTCCCAAATCATAAAGGTCAAAATATATGTTCTAACCCATGCTTAGTTCCTCATGCATATGAGTTGTCTGGCAGCAGTCCCACTTCCCTAGAGACAACCAAATGCTTTATTCACCAATGACAGTTGTGACTACAGAAATAATCCTCTTAGAGATTGTTCTTTGTGATTAATAAAAATGAAAACAGAAGCCCTTGCACCCAGGCTACATTTTCAGGTCATTCCATGATTATTTTTGGCTCAACAATATTGAAAATTAAGTATCAAAAAAAATGAGATGCCTTTGAATTCCTAGATGAGACTGGTGACAATATCTTTTCTTACCAAGATTATTTGTAAATTAATCTTCTTTATATTAATTTTCTTTTGAAGAACACAGGTTTCCCTATATGTTTTTGGCATAAGGAAACATAATAGGGAGATCCCATTTAAATCTGAGTACCTATGAGGTGAATATTATTTTTCCCTATTTTACAGATGAGGAGAGTGGAGTTCAGTGGGATTAAAAAAATTCTTCAAAGACAGCCAGGTAGTAAGGGGTAAAGACCAAAGGTCCCTCCCTTTCTCAGCTGGAGGTATAAATCATGCACACTCTCTGAGTCCAAGGTTAAAAGGCATACATTTTCATGATATCACCAATCAAATCCAGTCCTGATCCCATTCTTCTGGAGGGTGGGTACTCCAATCATTACCCTGAGATATTTGGTAATGGCTATTTCTGTGGCTCTGATCCCTTTTAAAAGGCAGAGATGATGTAAACAGTGATATCCATAGCACACAAGGGTTTCACAAAGTTCGTATTCGATTATATATAGACTGGACCCTATTAGAGGTCTGAGAAGGATTTTGTTTATCTCCCTTAAAGAGTTTAGTGCCTCCCCTTTCATATGGCTAGTCCTACTCTAATATAAATGAGTATTAGAAATCCTGGAATCCTAAAGTACAGACAAAAATGATTTCCCTGTTTCTGATGGCTCCCTGTGTCACACTCAACAATAACTAAGAATTCCTTGTAGGAATGTGGCAAAATGAGAAACTAAACACAAAGATTCTGACCTTTACACTTGGCTTTAACATTATTTATCTGTAAAGATCCTGAATTTACAGAACAAATTTCTGCATGCCCAAGGTCTTAGGACTCTCTATTAAAAATGAGAAGTCCGGCTGATCACATAACTCTCATGGCAGCATGGGCTGCCCAGCACTTCCTGGAAACTTTTCATCTCTTGTGAGATCCCGTGTCTGGGTCTCTGATTATTCCTCATGCCTAAGTGCCTACTTGATAATCCCTCCAGAACACTACGCTTCCAATACTCTGCATTGCTATTTCCAGCCCTTACCAGGAAACCTTAAACCTAAGGACATGATCCTCCTGCACTGTCTTACTTCAGCCAACACAACACTGACCAGTTCCTCAGAGAAGGGAGCCATCTGTGGTTGTCATTAGAGATGCTCACAAATGTTCCAGGTCTTCTTTTCTTTTGGGCACATGGCAACACGCACTTCTCTCCCCTCTACAAAGTTAGCTGTGGTCATCTTCAAATCCTAATTCTTCCCTTTGCTGGTTAAGTGACCTGGACAAGATAGTTAAAATCCCTGAACCTTAGTTTCATGAGGAACACATACTTAATTCAGAGGGTTGTTGTAAGGGTTAAGTGAGTGTGTAAAGCACCTAGAATGGATATTGCAGGATTTCCCCTTTCTCATTACTGTAAACAGAATCAACCTTTACCTTCTTTCCACTCTACTCTCAGGGCATGTAACTTACAGGCAGCTTTAGGAAATACACATTCACATAGTTTAACAGTTGATTTTTACAAGTTGCTCTTTCTCATCATAGTGGAAAAGGGTTGGCAAAGATTATTTCTTATAAAGTTTTGCAGTTCCAGCACAGTTCCAGGATATAGCATACACACAATAAATGCATATTAATTAAATGACTGACAATGAATGAATGACGACCTCCACCTGGAAACTCAAATGCATTCTTCAAAATCCGGCTTATTGGCTCCCTCTTTAAATCTTTTTTGATTCCTCCAGATACCTTTAGTACTTTCTTCCTTGCGATCACATTGAACCATCTATCTATCTATATACTATCCAATCTATTTTATAACACATAACATTATGAAATGTAGAGTTTGATATCGTAACTTGTGAACTCTTAAACTCAGACAAAAAGCAGCAACAGAGCAACTAGCATCATTAAATGAGTCATTATTATATGCTTGACTCTCTGCGAAGTACTTTATACAATCATTTAATTTAATTTTCCATCAGACCTATAATATAAAGCAGATATGCAATCACCATTCACATTTGAGGAAACTGAGGTTTAGCAAGATTAAATTACTTACTCAATGTCATAAAGCTACCAAGTATCAGGGTTGGAATTCTAGTCTCTTTGGCTCAAAGCCTGACCTCATAACCACTGCAGTATATGCCCTCTCTATCCTATTCATCCCTGTGACATCCACCTCTGCCCAGTCCCTGCTTGTAGTAAGGTGCTTGGAATACAATGAGCATTCCATAAACTTCATTGCATTAATTAATTTCCATAAGCTTTTATTTATTTTGAGTTCATTTATACATTTTACCCCAAATTTTAGCCATTTCAGACTGGAAAGCTTCCAGATCAAAGAGCACACTCCACATACAACACTACTTTTGGCAAATAGATTCCAACATCTTGTCAAGCTAACAACCTGCCGCCACTGACACACAATAGAAACTGCTCAATTTCTATTTCCAAAAAAATACAGTAAATTATTTGTTTTAAAAATATAACTTAAATTAACATAATCAGATTTTTGTCTTACCTGGGTATTATATTAAGTAGCATTTAAGATGCTATTTATAAAAGTAGCATTTAGGGTGTCAAATGGTCACTCATTCATTTGTGCTAATGATGTTCAAGTCCCGACCTGCTATATGACCCATATCTTTGAACTGTGGGCTTTTCTGAATTTTATCTGTTAATTTGAGCCTGATTTCTCAGCCGCTGTTTCTGTTTGTCCATGGACTTAACTCTTGTACTCCTGACTTCTCCTCTTCATAATCAGATAAATTCAGATAAAGCTGCTTCAGGGAAGAAGTCAAAACCATTGCCAATAATAGCAGTTGCCCTACTTCAGTCTATTTTCAACACAAGCTGGGAGATTCTGTTCACACCAAAGTCAGACCAGCACCACCACCCACTGCTCACAATCCTCGAGGGGCCTCTTACCTCGCTCAGAGTAAAAGAAAGCCAAAGTCACCGCTATTGCCTACAATGTCCTGTGCGATCTGCATGCCTCTACTCTGATTTTATCACTGATTATTTTTTTCCCTAATCTATTCTCTTATAGCAGAATTGTCCTTTTTGCTCAAACATGCCAGGAATGCTTTCACCTCAGAGCCTTTGCACTTGCTACTCTCTTTGCCTTTTCCCAGAGAATTTCTCCCTCATGTCATCAAGGCATTCTCTGCCACCTTACTTAAACTTGCAGCACCCTTCTTTGCTTTATTTTCAACCAGGATATTTATTGCTATCTAACATACTATATATTTGCTTAAATTGTTGCATTTATTGTCTAGCCCCCCTGAACACTATGTAAGCTCCATGACACAGGCACATTTCTCTATTTTGCCCATGTTATATTATGGAGCCTAGAGAAATATTTGGCACATAACAGATGCTCAAAACATATTTATCAAATGATTGAGTAAATAAATGGACATGTCATTATCAGCTTTTGCAAATGTTTGAGGCATGGATTATTATTACTAAATAATAGTTACTAAACTAATAATAGTAATTAGTTTTTAGTAATAGTTACTAAACTAATAATAGTAATTATTATTACTAAATAATATTACTAAACTAGCCAGTTTATAGAAGCTAATATATGGTCTTGTTTCACTAAATCTTTACATTTATCATTAATATTTTTATTTTTTAATGAAAATTTTTAAAGAATATGCTAAAGACAATATTATTTCCAAGATGAAGATTGACTCAAGTAGATTTAGTGCTTCTAATACTCCTATTGTCAATTTGCTGCTAAGGTAGATCAAAGAACAAGAAACTGAAAGCCAAGGATGCATAGAGCTAAAGACATTAGTGTGGCTTTGAAGAGAAAGAGATCTGAGCCCTGGCACTGAGAGGAAGTTGCATAATAAGGAACATTTTCTCTCAGAAAAAGGGATGTGCATTTTGGGGGCACTGCTTTGTTTCCCAGGGGAATACCATATTTTCATCGAATCCATGCCTTGACCTGATTTATAATTTTAAGAAAATAGATCAAATGACCCTTTCTCATTATAAGCAAACCTTTCAATCTTTCTTTCTTAGCCTCAGCCTTAGACAATCTGAACTCAAGTTAATCTAAATTTATTTTTCATCATTTATCTAAACTATATCTACAATTAGTAAAAGTAGGCCATCATCTATTATCTAATACCACTTATACTGCTCCCTTTACTTGGAAAGTCTCCTCTAGGAGAAAGCCCAGCCTCCATCAAAAGCCATCTACCTACAGAAATTTTAAAAGAGGAAATAAAGAGAGAGTGCAACAGAGGCAGACACAGAGACAAAGAGAGACAGAGAGAGAATATTTAATTTCACTTTGACACCAAACAAGAGCTCTTCAATTATTTTGAAATCCTATGTGTGGTTTTTATTCTCCAGTGTTTTATTAAACATTCCCACCTCCCATAACCACTTCTCTCTAGTGAGTCCTTTTCTCTCATTTTCTCCCTTTCACTGCCACAGCCCTGGTCCACATCAGTTCTTCTGGTAAGGATTATGGTAACAGCCTTCTAACTAGTTTCCTTTCTAGAATCTTTACACTCCAGACAAAACTTCAGATCTCAAAAAAATATACGTGAAATTCAGATCTGCTCATCACACTGTTAAAAAAAAAAAAAGCCTGACAAAGTCCCACTGTCCACATGATAAAGTTCCAAGATCAAGTGGTTTAGCACGGCATACAAAGTCTTCCATAACCTGACTCTGACCAAATTTTCTTGTGCAACTCTAGCTAGCCAAGTCTAGATACATAGGACTATTCACTCTTTTGTCGTTTTGTAAAAAGAATAACGTTTACTAACTGAAAAAATAAAACAAAAAAATGCAAACAGTTTTCTTGGCATTTATGCAGTTTCTGACAACCTTTTGGTAGAATAGGAACTGAAATCTACAATCTTTATACAGAAGTTGATTTTCCTGGGTCCCTGGAGATTGTTCATTTTTTCCTATTTATAAATCTTACATTTTTAAAATTGACCTCAAAGTCTAAGTAGTCATGCAAATGCTTATGCCTAAACACACAAAGAAGTTATTTTAAGCCGAATCTACAACGTATAGAAAACTGGGGCAGACTGCTAAGTAATGCTTAGTTCAAAAACTCATTTAAAAGAAAATCTTTTGGATTGTTATAGTTTATGAAAAAAATACAAGGAAGGCAAGTTGAGCAAAATAATACTATATTTAAAGTAAGACAATGAAGGATAGACTGATATTCTGGAGGCAGATTATTATTATTTGTTGTCAGATACTTTTACATGCAGTTTCATATTAAATAATTTAATTATAAACTAATTACACATAGATTAGGTATTTCCCAAGTATTTAAAAGTCTTAATGAACACAGAATCTTCTTTCTCATAAATTTTTGAGGCTCAGAAGCAGGTTGACTATGGAAAGGAAACAGAAGAAAGTGCCAAACTATTAAAATGCTAAAAAGAAGCTGCACCTGGATGTATTCAGAGTAATAAGACTAACTGTTACAAGGCATCTTTGGAAAGAGATAGAAAATCTTGTCAATCAATCAAAAGGACAGGATCTGGCATTCTATTCTTTTTACCCAAGTATTTCCCCCATGACAGTTTTTATTTGATGTCTTTGTTGAGCTCTTGCTCTCTATGCAAGTGGGTTTGATCTGTATCTAGAACTACAGTGATGGCCAGCAGGTCTGATCTGTACTCAGAGCTACAGTGAGTACTGGTCCTAGCAGTTAGTACTTGTTTTCTGGCATCTGGCTACAGGTTTGCCCATAACATTTGCAGGGCTTATGACAAGAGTACAAAAGGAGGTTGAGTGCTGTCCGCCTTCCTTTCCCACCCAAAACAGCTCTGTCCCACACAGTGAAGAGGCTCAAACACATGTGTGCACATGTACATTCTGGCCCACAGGTTTGAGCTCTTCCACTACAAACAGCCTCTCTTTGGCTCAGTGGTTCTATGGGTGCACATGTCAGAGTTGAGGTCTATAGACAAAGGAAGAGGTCCCTTCAGGCCTTGGGAGCAGGTTCAGGTTATTGGGTCAGGGCATTTCAGGGTTCCTGGTACATAGAGATGACCTAAAAGGGGTAGTGGAGGACCTAGTTGAGCATATCCTCTTGACCTGAAGAACACCTGTTCTGGTGGGATGAATGAGATCAAAGGAGGACCAGAGCAGGGCTGGATGAAGAGTGAGGATGGAGTACCAATAAGTATTTCAGCAGCTGCTAATACCATGAGAATGCTGCCATGCAGGCGTAAGGAAGAAGGTTGAGGAAACTGGAGGTCATACATAATGCTCAGTTAAACTGGGCTTATAAGATATTTCCTAGGCTTACTTTTTATCAGAGACCCTGCTATACACTGAATGTTTGTGTTCCCTCCAAATTCATATGTTGAAAGCGTCTCCAATGTGATGGTATCTGCAGGTAGGGTCTTTGGGAGGTGAATAGGTCATGAGAATAAAGCCCTCATGAATTGGATTAGTGCCTTTATAAAAGAGGCCCCAGAGTGCCCCCTAGCCCCTTCCACCATAAGGGGACACAGAGAGAAGATGGTCATCTATGAAACAGGAAGCAGTCCCTAATCCTCCTCACCAGACCCTGAACCTGCTGGTGCTTCACCTTGGACTTCTGGGCCTCCAAAACTGTGAGAAATAAATTTCTGGTGTTTATAAGCCACCCAATCTGTGGTATTTTTGTTATAGCAGCCCAAAAGGACTGATATGCTTTGCTCATGCATGCCCTTCTCTTTGAATACTTTTTCTTTCTTGTTTGCCTGGCAAATTCCAAGTGTTTTTTCTTTTTTTTGTTGTTTGTTTGTTTTTAAGCCCAGGTCAAATGCCTACTCTGTATAGAACTTTCCCCAATTCACCATGAGCAGAACTAACTTATGTTCAGATACCACTCTGCATATAACTCTACCTTAACATTGCCACATAGCATTGCATTTGTTTATGTATATTTTCTCTATTAGAATATTAGTTCATTGAGCACATGGATTGTGGCTGGCTCATTCTTTACTCCAAACAAAATACATTACTGATATATACTAAGGATACTATTTGTTGATAAATTGAATTAAACACATATATTAGGTTTTCTATTCCTATACTATTCTGTTAATCTTTATCTTGAAGCTAATGTTTATCGATGTCTTTTGTGAAAAATGTGACATAATATTCAGATATTATATAACCAGGAAGGTCTACAGTAGATATATTATCTTCATTGATCAGGACTATCAGTTGGATAGCAAAGGGCCAGAAAGAAAATATTTTAGGATTTGCAGACCATACAGTCTCTTTCCTACCACTCAACTCTACTGTTGCAACACAAAAAAAGCATAGATAAGATGTAAATGAATGGGTACGGCTGTGTTCCAATAAAAGTTTATTTACAAAAATAGGTGATGGGACAGATGTGGCTCTCATCTAGACCAGTCTTCCTCTACCATGACTATACAAAGAATAAGGCATTTTAAAGAATAGAAGGAACAAGACCACTTCACTGGGGTCTGAACCAAAGCAGAACTACCTGTCCATTAATTCCCAGTGAAGTATGGATATACGGATGCTGGAAATCGGGTAGTACCACTCCATAGCGGTTCAAGGACTTCAGATATTACACAGGAATTAGAAAATGGTAAGGGAAAGAAGGTTTTTAACACTAGCCCTCCTGTTGATGAAAGAAGACCTTCAAATTATATTACTAGAGTGCCTATTCCATCATCCTCTTCTCCTACCTTTGATCTGAGATGATATATCTGGGCCAAATCCCAGGTATAAAGATGAGGTGAACAAGCTTTTAATTACAGTGACTTACATAAAGTCATCTCTGTCCCAAGGATCTTAGGGCCCTTGATAGCTCCCTCTTAACCATGTCCTCTTGCTTCAGGGACTACTTTCAGACCTTGCTTTCTGAAACTGCTCACTCTACCCAGCCCCATTTGAGGACCCTTCATTTCAATTTTAGCTCTTGATTCCTAACTTTCTCTTTAAACTTGAAATTGCATGATGTCTTCTTGTGTGAAATTCAGTCTTTGGCTTCTCTCTGCCCCAAGCTCAAAGCACCAGGTCACCTCCACTCAATCCCACAATCAAATGAGGCTTCTGTGGATCCAGGACAGGTCAGAGTTCTGAAAACAGAACTTGAGCAAAAGAGGAAGCCAGACACCACCTTTAAAGAAAATATTCTCCCTTTTCCTTGACAATAAAGAACTCAAGATCATTTCTGTGAGAACTCAACCTTGCCTTTCTTCATCAGAAGTAACGAACACTTTAAAAAGTTCAAAACCATTATATTCTACCTGTTAGATGTTAAGGAAGACTAGAAGAGGAAAAAAGAAAGGAACATATTCCACAGATAAACAGCAACCTATTTCAACCACCTAATTGCCTATGCCTTATATTTTGATTTCTTCACTTGGCAGATTCCAAATTATCTTCACACACATTCCAAATTTCAGCTGAACCCCCAAGAATTGAATATTTTTCAAACAGCTATTTTATATATATATATATATATATATATATATATTCCCATAATAATAGATATACAAACATATGAGATAGATGTGTATGTGTGTATGTGTACATATTGTATGTATAATAACTTCCCTCAGAAATATACATTTCTCATGAGCTTTGGGTAATTTGAACCTCAAGCTTGTCTACATGTTAGTTTTTCCAATTTTCACGGATAAATTCACATTTGTTTTTAAGTTTGAATTTGATACTTGGGTAACTTTAATCTATCAGTACAGCCACAATAAAATCATTGACTACTGAACAGAATTTTAAAAGAAAAATATATAAATATATTTATAATCATATTCTATATTTAAAATTTATTTATCACCTATTAGGTACAAGATACTATTCAAAGCTCTTTACAGATTTTAATGTGTTTAAAAACAACACCATGAGATAAGTTCCATGAGTATACCAATTTTAGTGAAAACAAAAGAGGTACAGAAAGTCACAAATATGTGTGGCAGAGCAGGGATTTAAACACAGGGTATACCCCAGAGTCTTCACGCATAACTACTTCTGTTTTTTTTTTTTTCCAAACCAATGTTATGATGTACTAATTTTGTATAGTCATCATAAAAGAAGAGCCTTCAAAGAAATTGCTATTGTAAACAAAATATTCATAACAAGAAAGAATAAAAAGAAGGCCAAGTCTGAAAACATATCCACCTACACAAAACTAACTGAGCTTCACCTAGGGAAGTTTATGTGCCTATTAAAATATTCTAATTAGCTGTCTTTTATTTTTATCTTATTTTCCATCTTCATCTCTTCCACAACCTTCAAATGGAAATGGGATAGATGTGTAGTTGTTAAATCCACAACAATTTACTAGGAAAAGCTAAAGCCACATATTATAAGCTTTTCATTGCAGAATAAATGACAGATTTTCCGAAAGTAGTCTTTGTGAGCGACAGAAAATTCTGGAAAATTTTCAAGCAAAACAGTGAAAGCTGAAAAACTCCTTGGCATACAAAGAGGATCCTTAAAAATTCTGGTTCAATCTTGTGATCACTTTTGACCCATCTCTGAACATTTTCCAACAATACATCAAGAGATAATGTTTACATTTAAAAAAACCCCTCTCATCATTGCTATTGAACACTTTTCTGGTGGGAGTGTTAACTGGTATAACCTTGTACAAAGTTAGTATATACTCCAGGATATCATTATAAGGAAATAATCAGAAATGCAAATCAGGATTTATATACAATGATATTCATAATTAAACTTACTAAAATACATTTACAATCATGCCAGTTTAAATAGTATACTCTGGAATACTTGGATGAGTGAAGAAGTACTTTAATTCTGCAGGGAATAAAACCAAAAAACAAGAAAAAAAAAATGGTATAGAAAAATAGTCCTAAATAGTATTGTTTCATAAAGCACTGGACAAGAATATATGTCATATATATATATATATATATATATATATATATAAAATTTGATTTCAAATATATAAAATTATACTGAAAGCTGGAGGGTCTATGAGGGAAAAAAATTGTGTTGTTCACTTTCATGTTTCAGGCACCTAATTCAATATCAGGAACATAATTCATGCTCAATGCAAAAAATAAAATTAACAAATGAATTAATATTTATAGTTGGATACCTGGTCAGGAGTCCTTTAAAGACCTCACCATTTCCAACTCCTGAGCTGATTGCTTATATTGAAAGACCAAGAACAGCTACACAAGCAGACATCCTCTATTCAAAGGAAGGGTCATTTGCATTCTCTTTTAGCATCGCAAAATTAAGCAGTAGAGTGTTTTTATTTGTCCATGAAAAAAAAGATAATAGCCTAGTTACAATCTCATAGGATTTTTGTGTAGTTTAGATGACTCAAGGCATGGAAAGCGTTTCACACATAAACATACAGCACTAAAGAAATACGTGCTACAATTACTGTAGTACATTTGTTCCTTGGTATCTGAGGAGAATTGGTTCCAGGACCCCCACAGATACCAAAATCTGAGGATGCTCAAGTCCCTTGTATAAAATGGCATAGTATTTGAGTATAACCAAGGCACATCCTCCTATATACTGTAAAGCATTTCTAGATTACTTACAATACCTAATAAAATGTAAATACTATGTAAATAGTTGTAAATACAATGTAAATGCTATGTAAATTGTTGCCTGCCTGTGGCAAATTCAAGTTCTGCTTTTTGGAACTTTCTTGATTATTTTTCCCCCGAACATTTTTGATCTGCCCTTAATTGAATCCTTGGAAGCAGAACCTGGGGATACGAAGGGCTGACTGTAAATTGAATCCCTTAGGGCCTACTGAGATGCACAATGTGATTTTTTGTCTTCTGCCTGCTTTTAGTTCTATTTTCCGTACTGTCCATCAATGTCAGCGTGTTAGCTAACAGTGTGTCTAATACTTAGTAGATCTTGCCTTATCATCCTTCAGTTAAAATCCCGTAACATCTCCCCTGTGTTTGTATGACAAAATCTGAACTCATACTGACACAAGAGACACCAGATGGCCTGGCACACCTCTACCTCTCCTGTCCCATCTTCCACGAGTAGGTGCCCTCAGCCAAACCACATTTCTTATATTCCCTCAATTCTCTACTTTGTGGACTTTGCAATGCTGTACCCCAGCTTGAAATACAATTTTCCCTTGATCTGACTTCTAATCTTCCTATAAATCACAACTGTCACCTTCTCTCTCTTCCAGCTGGATCTAGGGTCCCACTTCCATACATGCCTAAGTGGCCTCTGATGTCATTGCAGCTTTCCTTGACTGACCTCCACCTGGACTGGCACATGTTCAAGGTCAAGTACTGTGTCTTAGTTATCTTTTCCAGTACCCAACACGAAGCTTAGCTCCAGATAGAGGCTCAAGACATAATTATGGGATGAATAAATTGCCTAGCATAGTGTTTTCAGCTGGCTTAGTATGGACACAAGAACAGAGCTTTATGAAATCATTTTATTGACGTGCGACTACACTGAATTAGTTAAAATTTACAGTATTCAGTTTCAAAACCAAAAAGGCTTGATTTTTCATAGAACATTTTAATAATTTAAGGCAGGTTTACCAAAGAGGCCAATTGAGCATAAAAGCACACTTAGTATGGACCTAGCTTTCCAAGGTACCTTGCAAATTAGAAAGGAACCACTTTACGTTCATAGGCATCTCATTGGCACGCCTCATTTTCTAATACAGCACTTTATTGTTATAGGCTTTGATCATCTGCCTTTTTTTTTCATCATTAGCATATGTGTAACCTTATGTGTAATAAAGGCATTTATAATATTTCAAATACCATTAAGACTCCTTTCCTAAAATAGTCTAACAGTTAATGGGAAGGATTTAATACTTTCCTTCTAACAAAATAGAAAATGATATTTTTCATTTTCAAATAGTTTATCAATGAAAAATAAGAGCTTAATAAGATTAACTCAAAACAATGAAAATTTATAAATAAATTTTTAAAAACATGAATATCTTGTATTAAAAAAAAACTAAACCAGAAAAAGGCAGAAAAGGTAAAAGACAGAAAAAGAGGGTTTACCAAGTAACACAATAGGCCAATACATAAAAAGTAAATATCCTAAGTGACTAGAAATATACTTTCTTCATTTGTAAAAGGAAGCCAGTGTTTCCACATAGTATTATAGTTGTCATATATAAGATAATTAGTGTCACAAATGTCATTTATAAGGTGATTTAGGCAGAGTAGGCACACATTCAACTAGGGAAATGTAAAGTCACACATTTCTTTGGAAGGCAACTTGGTAATATTTATCAAAATTGAAAATTCAGGTATTCTTTGACTTAACTCTGCTTCTAAAAATCTATCCTGCCATATACTATTAAACTGATTTTAAAGTAAATGTATGTTCATTGCACTACTTTCTGTGTTAGCAAAAACTAGAAACTTAATGCCTATTAATTCATGTATAATTACATACAGTATTATACCTCCAAACAATGGAATACTATACAACCATTAAAATAAATAGATTGCTTTAGTTTTTACTGAACTTCCTTTTATAATTTTAGCTTTTTTTCAAAAATGTTTACTTTCTTAACTGTTTATTATAAAATACTGTTAGATTTATAGAAGGCCTCTTTCCATCAACATGAAATATTTCTCCATTGGTTTAGTTATTTAATTTCATTCATCAGGTTGTATTTTTCCTCGTATAGATCTGTATATATTTTATTAGATTAATACCTAAATATTTCACTTGTTTGGGTGCTAATGTGAATGGTGTTGTGTTTTTAATTTCAAATTCCACTTGTTCATTGTTGGTATATAGGAAAGCAATTGACTTTAGTATGTTAGCCTTGTATCCTACCACCTCACTTATTAGTTCCAGGAGTTTTTTTCATGATTTTTTTGAATTTTCTACAGAGACTATTATGTTATCTATGAACAAAGACAGTTTTATCTTCTTTTCAAAGAGCTCTAAAGATATAGTTCCCATAAAGCCTTCATCCTGATTTTCTTAATATCAATATTTTACATAGTCCCAATGTATTTATCAAACTAAGAAATTAACACTTTTATTTTTTTAATTATTTATGTATTTTTAAAAAGCTATGTCATTTGAAATAGATCAATAACATATAGTAACTGTAGAATAATCAAGCATAGATCAGTTTTCTAATAGCAATTTATCAAATGAATCTAGATTTACCTCTCATTTGTGACATTTAAATAGCAATAAATTAGCAGCCTGTCTTATATATGATTCTTTCCCCCTCAGTGCCACAACTAAACCTCATTGTTCTATAAAAATAAACAAATGAAAAATAAAAATAAAATAAAAGTGATATGCAAGTATTTGTGTTTCATCCTCTCATTTATTTATATGATTATTTCTTAAAGACACACTGAATCAGTACTACATGAGCAGATTGAATTGGAATTGTGAGGATAGATAGAAAACCTTTTTAAGTCTGTTTCAATAGAACCAGAAGAATCTAAGGAAAGACTGTATTTGTTAATTGGTCCTGCTCTTCTCTGTCCCAGCCCAGATTCCTCCCCTGAACCCTTCCATACAAACTCTGTACGTAGAGTCAGTCCAATAAGCAGACCTGCTCAGAAATGTTCTTCTTTGCTTTAAGCCCTACCCACATGTACACTCCTACTGATGCTATCATTCAGAATACCTTACCTTACCTTTTACCCTGGGAGTAGACTAATTTAAGTAATATGCAACAAGCAGAATGAAGGCCTTGACTTTTACATTGCATGATAGTAATTCACGTACTGAGTTGCTAAATAATAACAAATGCCTGTAACTTCTTTTTGCAATCATCTGAGGAAATGAATTAATTGTAAGTGAGGATACTTTATTTTAACCCTTTTAGAAGTTATTTTTTAAATGAGCATTTTCACCCACACAAAGTTAGGATCTTTTTGGAGGGATGCACTCTCTCATAACTTATTCACATATAGATAAATACTTTATTAAGACCAGGAAATTAGGGAAAAAAACTTTAGGAAGTTATAGTATTCTGATACAAATAAATGACACATTACTGACAAAGTTGGAAATTCAAAATAATTACCTTTATAGAATAATAGATTTGATTTCTATTTCTTATAGTAAACTTACTAAACTATCCTGCATGGTTTAGCCTTTTTCTTTCTGCAATCTACTGTCCTTTCCTTGATAACATATTGTAGAAATAAATTAACTCATTTGTTATTCTATGACATTTTAGTATTTAAGCTGTCATTTATATTTTTATTTTAAAGAATAATCACTTGTGGATTCTCAGTGTTTTTCTTCTTATGTATTTTTTGGCATTCCTTCAGTGTTCTTTCCTGCTATTAACTTTAATCTGTGAGATCATATACATGAAAACTAAGAGGAATTTAATGAGAAAGTATAGTATGTTCCTATTACTGACATCTCCATGAATTTTATAACACTCATTTTCTTTTTAGTAATTTTAAATCACTTATAAAAAATGGACTGACAAAGTTATACTTTATTTGTAATGAGCAGTATTTGGCACTTGAAAAATAGCAGATAATGCTAACTTAACAGTAATGTAATCTACGACAGTGCTACACCCCTCTTTCCCGACAACTCGATGTACTGAATCATTGGCAAGTGTAAATCAAAAGGAAACTTACATGTAGGACAAAACCTGTTTTTTCTCAAAAATCCCGAGGATTAACTAACATGTATAAACACACTCTAATAACTGCAAATAATATACAAATCCAAATGCATATTATTTATATTGCACAACATACTGGGCTTATATAATTAAATTAATAAAAATGTAATTAGTGAAAAAATTCTAAGTACTGTGCCACAATTATTTCAGCTTAATCTGTTTTCTGATTTATGACTCATATTTGGAATTGGCTGCTCTTGAACATTTACTCTGATGTTCAGTCCAGGCCTCCGAAGACTATCATTGGCTTCTCGCATTGGCTCAGATTCTCATATTTGAACTTAGTGCACGTCACCTGAATGTTTCAAAGTCACCTCAAACTCAATGTCCTCAAAACTTAATTTCTCTATGTCTTCTCCTTTTGAATACAGTTCTATATACACGTGGATGCTTTTATGACATTATTTTCAAATCAGAAATCTGGGAGTCATTCTAAACTCCTTTTTTCTCATTGCTACACATCCAATAAATCATCAAGACTTATAAACTCTACCCTGGACACATTTCTGGGATCTTATTCCTCCTCTCCTTCCCCGCAGTCCTTATCACCTGTTACTGAAACTCTTACGAAAAGTTTCCACCATAGCAGCATCAAATACCTGGAAGGACCTTAAATTCTCAGCATACCAACTTTTCTGTTCCTCATGTTTGAAATAGTTCTTACAATATTATCTTTTTCCATGAAGATTGTGAAAATCAAGGAAAGGATGTTTCTAGATTTATAATTCTTATGTAAATTTCTATTTGGGGAAAACAGTATAGAAGAGTAGAAAAGTGCATTAGATTTGTTTCAAATAGATTAGTTTTAGAACTTCAGAGTACAAATACTGTTTTTTGTTTAAATTTGGCTGAATGATGCAAATACCCAGAATATCAACATCTTACATAGTCCTGGTATATTTATCAAACTAAGAAATAAGAAATATCATGACAGTCTAGTCATTAGCGAAATGAGGATGATATTTCCTGATAGAGTTCTTACTGAGATTAAATTAGTGAATTAGATATAACATACAAACTTCTTGTCTCTTTATCAACTCTACTATGCACTTACCTTTCAGTTACCAGACATTTATATTTTTATTTGGTTTTTGTTATGGGCTGAATTGTGTTCCCCCAAAAGATGTTTCTATGAATGTGACCTTATTTGGAAATAAGATCTTTACAGATGATCACACTAAGATAAGGTCATTTGGTTGGGTCCTAATCCAATATGATTGTGTTCTTATAAATAGGGGGAATTTGGGTACAGAGACAGACACTTACAGAGGGATGACAATGTGGAGACACAGGGAGAAGACTATCTAAAGCCAAGGAATCCCTGAGACAACCAGAAGCATGGATCAGATTCTCCCATACAGCTCTCAGAACAAATTAACCCTGCCAACAGCTTGATTTCAGACTTTGAGCATCCAGAACTGTGAAACAATAAATTTCTATTGTCTAAGCCACCCAGTTTGTAATACCTTGTTAAAGAAACCTCAGCAAAGTAATGCAGCTGTTTTATTTGTTTTATATAAATGTGTCCATTCTTGTGTTAATTGTTTTCGAAGGTTAATTAAGAAAAAAGACTCACTTGGAATACGTAGATCACTTGTCATGGCACTAAGTAAAGTTCTCAGGTAACTAGATAATTAATGAAAGATATTTATAATGCCAGACATGAAATTCTATCAGACTCAGAGGAAAACATGTTCAAATAATTACCCTTACATTCTACAGAGCCAAAGGGAAGGCCTCGTGGTCAAAAGAGAAGCTGAAAAAAAGTCATTCATGTAACATTTTTCCTTAAGTTCTCTCTGTATGACTATCACATGGAATTCTGTGTAGCTCTTTCTAACTGTTGGATATTGTTCTATTAAAGAGGATGCTATCAGAGACCAGAATCCACTCTAGCTAGTGGGGGATTCGTCATAGCATATTAAGTTACTGAATCACTGGGAGGGCTAAATAAACTGACTTTAGGTTAAATATTTAGTAATGAATCCTAAAGCTACCCCACATGACAAGGATCAAGGGGAACTGCTATCTTTTCCCAATCAGGAAGTCTCTAGCTTTCAGGCACCACACAGTGATCAGGAAAACAACAGCAGTGGCAGCTCCAGAAGCCCAGCATACCTGCTACAGCTGGCAGCAATAAGATCTCTGCCACATTCCCTACCTCTCAGCATCCGCAAAGTGGCTAACAAGATGCTGAGACCTCTGTTAACTCTTCCACAGAAGCCCTAAATACCTCTCTGTTGTGTTTTCCAGATGATAGGATGGAAGCCACAGAAAGAGAGCTTTCTGAGAGGTCCTGAGATTGACTGAACCTGAATCAAATCATATCAGGAGCTCCGGCTGCAAGAGAATCTTGAAAATGTAGGTTCTAGCTTTCCATATTCTGCTATTCTTCAAGACCTATTAGAAGTGGGATGGTGTTGAGCATCAATCTACCACACCCACCAGATAAACTAGCAATGTTTGTTTGATATGGAAGTAGCTGAGTGCCCAATGAAATTTCTTGTATAGGAGCTCTTACTCTTTACTGTCACTGTCAGACTATTTCCTTCTGGAAAATCTCCAGTTTTGAAGCCCAAACTCTTAGGCTGCACTGCCTGCTACTTTCTTTGTTGTAGTAATTTAAAGATGTAATTTAATTACTTTCCCTCATACCTTAAATATTTTAACATCTGGCTCAAAGCCACTTTCTTTTTTCCAGTCAATTCTTGATGATTCAACATTCATGCAAAAGAATCTTGACCTTCTTGTTTTCAATGATTTGATCCTCAATCACATCTTAGCCACCCACTTTCAAGGTCATGCTATGTCCTGCTAACATCAATAGCTACACCCTAATTACCATAATCTAAATTCTAAATATCTCATTTCTATACACCATTTTCTGTACTTCTAACTATTCCCTCAAATACCCAAAATTCAGTTATTCTCCAAAGCTAGGAGTACCCACATCCACTGCATATCATCTCTTCATTCTGCCTCATGTCCTCACATCCCTAGATACCCATCTTAGATACTGTAACCCACCATTATAATCTTACAGACATCTTCACCTTTACAAGGATCGCCTTGTCTTCTCCAGCACTTTCTAAATCACTTTTCTTGCCTTATAATTTTCCCTAACACCTTTCTATCCATCCATCTATCTGCTTCTTTTTTCACTTGACAATAATTTCCACAAGGCCAAAGACTGTTTTGTTCACTGCTGTTGCCTCAGAATGTACCATACTGTCTGGCATGTATTAAGAACTCAAAAAATATCAACTGAGTAAATAAATGACATAGTTATCTTGTAATAATTCCTTAATTTAACTAGAACACTGGCTGTCACGTTATAGGTACTCAAATATTTTGTTGAATAAATGAGTCATAAAGAATTGCAATTCTAAGCTGAAGCAAGCCCTTACAATTCTATTTGGTCTACCTATTTAAAGCTAAATGGAAAAGTCCATTTTGTAAAGTCAGTGATACACAAGAAACACAAAGGTATCCTATTCTTTTAGTTATATGAAATTTGAATATATATATTTGAAATTTTTCCTCTTTTTTATTTTCCCTCATAAAAGTTCCCACCTTTTTAATGATAATTTCTTCAATTAAAGTAACCATATAATTTCTAAAGATTAAAAATATATGAGATAACTAATTGAATGAATTCTCAAACTGGTCAATTAAAATAACTATATGTTTTATTAATATTGTACTGAAACTCTTATTCTCTTCAAACTGATTCTATCCTCTTCAATTTGTCTTTAAGAAAGGAAATTAAAGGGGCTTCCCTGGTGGTGCAGTGGTTGAGAGTCCGCCTGCCGATGCAGGGGACACGGGTTCGTGCCCCGGTCCGGGAAGATCCCACATGCCGTGGAGCAGCTGGGCCTGTAAGCCATGGGCCGCCGAGCCTGCGCGTCCGGAGCCTGTGCTCCGCAATGGGAAAGGCCACAACAGTGAGAGGCCCGCGTACCGTAAAAAAAGAAAGGAAATTAAATAGCTTGAAAATATTTAAAGATTCATTTTAATGATGCCTTTCAGCAGTCATAATGTAGTTCCCAAGCTATTAATTACATCAGGTAAGTCAACCATGACAATCTATTAATAGGAAATGGAGAAGAAAATTAAATTAGAAAAATTATTTGAACTGATTAGCTAATTATAGAGAGATCCACATTACACAAGCATGCAATAGGAGAGCCTATATCCGTACACTTACATGCATGTAACTTTGATTGTTTACAGTGATGTTGCTTTCATTACTATAATGAGCCATCCAGCGATCTATAGTATGCCAAATTACATGAAATAGTATATTTTTAAAAAATGTTTCAAGTCCTGTGTAATTAACATGCTGCTAAAACCTGCACAATCTTTAGCTGTAGAGGCATATTACACAAAATGCTATTTAGAGCTTATCATAATTTTTTTTTTTTTTTGGTGGTACGCGGGCCTCTCACTGTGTGGCCTCTCCTGCTGCGGAGCACAGGCTATGGACGCGCAGACCCAGCGGCCATGGCTCACAGTCCTAGCCACTCCACGGCATGTGGGATCTTCTTGGACCAGGGCATGAACCTGTGTCCCCTGCATCGGCAGGCAGACTCTCAAGCACTGCGCCACCAGGGAAGCCCTATCATAATATTTATGATGGATCATTTTAAAAATGGAATTATCTGGGTTTATTCATTTGTAACCTCTCACAATGCAAAAGACAACTGTTTTCTTCCCTTTTTCCTTTCTGCCTTCTTTCTTTCCTTCCTTCAACAAATATTTTTTGGTGACCTACTATGTGTCAGGTACTTTGACAGGTTTGGCAGAATAACAAATAACAAGACAGACAAGGTGTCTGAGATCTGAAGGTTAAGAAGCAGTCAGTCAAGGGAATACTTGTGAGCGAGGGGTCAGGATGCTTTCCTGAGAGCATACACACAACTTTTCTGGTGGGAAAAGCATAGTATATTCTAAGAGCTAGTGTGTTGGGAACAGAATGGATGACTGTAAGTGTGTGAAAAGAGAGTAGGTAGGCAGCACTCATACCATGTAGTGTCTGGTAGCCCAGGGAGGGAGTTTGGATTCTATTGTAAGTGCAATGGGAAGCCAGTATAGTGCTTTTTGGGAGGGAGGAAAAATGGGGTAGTGTCAAATTATCAAAGTATCATAAAAGATAATAGTTAAAACTTCTTTTTATTATATGCTGTCCTAGTTTGTATTTAATGTTAGAGAATCACATAAATCCAGAAACTACAGAACATTTTTTTTTGAAAAAAGAGTGGTGTTAAATATTCATAGACAGATTGCTAGAGTATAACTAAATGACTAGAGTTAATGGAAAACAACCTGTTCTTGACACTTACAGACCTAAGGAGGCACACGAAAGAAAATGTGTGGCCTAATGATCACTAACAAAAGATCAGAGTGAGTTTTGAGCCTTCTACACACCCTAGATAACAGTCCTTAATAAATACTGCTCAATACAGTAACTCTGGTGAGTGGTAATTTGACATATTAATCATCTAATTGAGGTTTATTCTAATCTTTAATCATGAATTCTTGGGAAAGAGCCAATATATTGCAAGCTTCTGCAATGTATGATCCACAATAGCAAGAGCAGTTTATGTATAAGTACTCAATATGGCTGTTTTCTTAATTGAAGTATGATTTTTAGTAGTGATAAGGCATCCAAATGGAATGATTTTGAAATGTTAATAGACTTTTGTTAAAACCATTGCACATTTTTATATAAAAATCAATTTTTTTATCTTATGAAGAAGTTAAATTATCAATACATTCAGAACTGCTTGATTTTGTATTATAAAGTTTACACTCTAGGTTGTTATGTAAAGATAAGAGCAAGAATTGATTTTTGCAATTGTTTTTATTCCAACCAAACATAATCACAGAATACATTTATCTAGGGGAATAAATTACGATGCATTAAGGAAAATACTTAAAATATAGTTTTTTATGTTTATTTGATCCATCATGACTTTTTGAAAATATTAAATCTGTAGATTTGAATATGGAAAAAATGTAAACTGGACTGCAAACATACACTATTCAAGATATTTAAAGCTAGCTATTTAACTGCTTCAAAATAATCTGTTGCAGGTTATATTTTTCCTTTGATTCTACTGCCTATACCTCCCCCCAAAATGAATAAGTATTCTCATATGTACACATATACCTTCTTTTTAGAAATATGCATTGACCCTCTAGTGTGGATTCTATATATAAAATAAAATATAGGCAAAATTCAACATAACTCTATGTGTCTCTATGTTCAGAAGATATGATACATTAAAATAGACTATCATTCCTATCTGAAAAAAATGTTTTAAAAGTTCTCATACAGAAAGCTTTAGATATAAAAACTTGAATCAATCATTCTACATTTCTTTAAGTACATAATAGAAATATTTCTGACTAGGAAATGACACAAGTTTTCTGCCCCCAAGCTCCTTCTAGCTCAGTAGTAAATCCATCCTACATATTACTGCAAAAGTTACATCACTTCTTCATTTTATCCCACTTTGTTTCCCTCCCATCCAAATTTTTCCTTAGAAGCCCTTTTCCATGAAAATAACTCTCTTATTTAATTCTTCACAGAATTCTTTCCACCTGCCTGCCCTGACTGAAACCAAGCTTTCTTTGGAATGCATCACTCTCCTATCCCCTTACTCATGGGGACAATATTCTGTATTAGTTAAGGTAATGGTAGCTTCTACAACAGAAAAAGTCTTAAACCTCAATGGAATTGTTTTCTAATCAGTGGGCCAGGGAACTCTGCTCCACACACTCTATCAAGGACCCAGGATGATAGAAGTTCTGTGGTCTTTAACATGTTGCTTCTAGTTTGTTTGGGGAATCAACACCCACCTGTCAAAAGATTACATGGGATTTTACAGGCCAGAAACTTGTGCTTGCTTTTGTGGCCACTAATTCATTGGCCATAAATCTGTCAGATGGCTGCTCTTAAGAGCAAGGGAAGAAGGGACATATCCTGTAGCCCAGTGCCTGGAAGGAAAGGAAACCGGTTTTGCTAAACAGCTAACCAGTCTCTCTCAGTCTCCTGTGCTTCAAGTACAACAGGCATAAGGCTTACTGGCATTTTTCTATTTAGTAAATAGTTCTTTATTCACTGAGACCCGTATAGAAATCACACCTTCTTAGAACTGACCACCTTCTATATTCTCATCAATGTGAGAAGTTTTAGTCTTCATGTGGTTGACCCATTCCAAAACCTAGCTTCCAGTTTTGTTTTGTCTTTTAAATTTATTTAAACATAAAAAAATATTCTTTGCCTTCCACCTCTTCTGCTACATATTCATGGATGCTTGTGTGCACTGCTTTACACATTCTGGTCATTTGAACATTTGAATTATTTCAATTCTTGAATACTATGTCCTTTTCCTCATCTGCATGCCTCTTGAAAATGCTATTTGTTTTGGCAAAGCTCTATTTATAAGGGATTTTTTTCCTGCCCTTTCCTTCCCCAGCCTGAGGGTGGTATCTGTACGCTGTGTTGTCCGAGAAACTAGAGCTTACATCCATAATGTGAAGGATACTGAAAAATGAAAATTTTCTACTAACTTTAGCAAGAGCTTTGACTGAATTTTTCTACCCAAACCTCTTGCCTTGCTAAACCCATACTGACTCATGAATAGCAGCTACACCATGGCCCCAGTGCCGCTCTGTCTACATCCAATTTAAGTTGCAATGTTTGTGGTAATTTATTATTTACTAGGAAACTAATCCAGATCATTTATATATGTTTTCCTAGCACTGTGTGCTAACTTGGTTACAACACTCAACATACTATAAATGTGGTTCATTCACATCTTTCTTCCTGGTGAGATTCTGAGTTCCTTGAAGGCAAGAAGCGTATCTCATCTATAAAATTTAATAAATCAGTAAATATTTTATTGCTGAATTGAATAATATACTTACACAATAAAATTCCTATAAATTTCTCCACTATGCTTGTCTAAGAAATCTAGTCATTAGTAAAAGAGATAAAATTTAAAAAGCAAGACATTCTAATAAAATCTAGGTCTCAGCAGTGGACATTGTTGGTTTCTTTTCTCCTTTCTAAATATCCAGATTTTAGAGCAACTGTTTACTCCTCCTACATGCATCCCAGGTAGTCTGGGAAAAGATAATTAATCTCTTAATTTCAGAATACCTTTTTGACTTGAGAAAATCAGCATTTTTACTTCTTTGTCCTCAGGACACTATCTTAGGGATGCACCCTCAGTGAATCTCTTACTTGGAACCCTGAAATAGAAAGTGTTCTGTCTTCTACTAGATGTGAATAAAGATTCATGTGGCCCTGGTTGCTAATGGAAGATAACTTGTGGCTGTGAGTTTTGCCTCTTTGGGGATGGAGATGACATTTCTGGAGGGCAGAGCAGAGAAAGAGATGAAATTGTGTCCTTGATGACACAGTTGAAGTACTGTACCATCTAGTACTGAGTCCTACCTTATTTTTGGATTTTGAGTTACTGGTAAATCTCTTCATGGTTCAAAACTAGTTTTAGATGGAATTTTGTTGCTTTAACATAAGACACAATTTCTAAAATGGATACAGTTTCTAAAACTATGTTCTTAAGGCATTACTAGGACTTGATATAAAGTAAACATTTAGTCATTCAACTAGTTGTCTATAGAATGTCAAATAACTGAATTGATAATTTTGACATGTTAATACATTCCTCATATGATAATGTAAACAGAAAATAATGTATTTTTCAGCTTAATGTTAAGTTACAAAACTAGAAGTAACAAATGTCAGATATTTAAAAATATTTAACATACTTGATTTCTTAATGATATTTTATCTCTAGCTCCTCATAGTCAAATGGTTCTGCATAGGTTTAGTCTACATATGATTTATATCTGTTTTAATAGATATAGTTATTCATATTTTTGAATCCTAATAACAGAATTATACTTATGCTTCTAGATAGGAGTATGACCTAATGGTTAAAATAAAGAATTTCTCTCCATGAGAATTTAAATTAGACTTTGATCAGAACCAAGGCAATGGCATAATAGCAAAACTGATGGGAAATTCAGTTAATTTTTTAAGAAAATCCATGCCAATTATATGGTCAAAATATTTGTGTCTTGATCTATTTTTTTGAATCATAATGTTTTCTTTGCCTGTAGGAAGCAGGATAATCAATATCTAATTTTAATAGGTGTCAGTACTACATAAGCAAGACATAAAAACAGACTAAGAAACCAGAAATGGGCATCTGATGCATCGTTACTTTTCTCTTTCCACTGAACCATTCCCATCAGCATACAAACATGCTGTAATTTCAACTATCCTAAAAAATGCATTTTTAATCCTTCCATCTCCTACCTACCACCATCCCATTTTTCTGCTTTTCTTCAGAATAAAATTATTTTTGAAAGTTGTCTCCACCGATATAGAGATGTATGGATACTGAGGGGAAAGGGGGGAATGGGATGAATTGGGACATTGGGGTTGACATATATACACTACCATGTATAAAATAGATAACTAATGAGAACCTACTGTATCGCACAGGGAACTCTAGTCAGTGCTCTGTGGTGACCTAAATGGGAAGGAAATCCAAACAAGAGGGGATATATGTATAAGTATAGCTGATTCACTTTGCTGTACAGCAGAAACTAATACAACATTGTAAAGCAACTATACTCCAATAAAAATTAATTAACAAAAAGAAATGTACGCCTATAAAAGTTATTAGTAACAATGTAATTTCAATTATAAATCATTTTATCTGGAACTCTATGAGGTGCTAAATAATTTTTAACAAACATGCAAAGTAAGAGTAGATTATACTTTCTTAATCTCATTCTAAAATTATATTTAAATTTAGCACCAGCTCACATTCCACAGACAAAATAAAACTAATATAGGGACAACCTCTGATAGGAGCAGTCTATTAAACAAAATTATATTTTTATTTTAAACCTGCTTTGTAAGAACAGGGGTTACAATTTCTGGAAGGAGCCATATACAAATTAAAAATGAGCCATAATTCATGCAAAAAAAACCAGAAGTCGTCTCTACTCATGGTATTTACCTCCACTCTTTCTATTCCCTTCCAAACCCTCCTGACTAAAACTCATTTTGACAAGGGTATACAGTGACACCACACACACACTCTCAAATATCTGCACAGTTCATTTCTCACCTCCTTTGAGTTCTTGCCCAAATGTAATACTCAGATTAGCCTTTCCTAATACCTCCAGAATTACTGTTCTCTTTAGTGCTTAATGATTATCTGATATACTCTATATTTTATTTATATATTTATCATCATCATCAGTCACTCCCACTAGAATGTAGGCTCCACAAGGGAGAGTCTTCTATTTATTTTTTTAACTTCAGTATCCCGGTTCCTAGAATAATGCCTTTCCATTAGTAGACACACAATAATTTTTATTGAATGAATGAGAGAGCACCATTGATCCAATAAGCAAGAATTAGGGCAGCCATCATTAATAGACAGAGGATGTCAGGGTACAGTCTTAAAGCATACAGGTTGATTGAAAAGGATCAAGAACCCCAAAAATGTTATAGGTAACAGGAAATCAGACTCAAGAAAAGAGTAGGTAAAATGCATAGGACTCCACCTTTCAGAATAGAAGTAGATAAAGCATGAGCTTTCTACTGAAAATAATATTCATACATACTGCATATATTCTAGAGACAGAACTTGTTTTGAACAGAGCTTTTTTATAAGTGGAAGCAGACAAATATAACTTCTATGGAATGAAATAAAATGAGTTCCTGACAATGAGAGGGAATCTACATTCCATTCAAATTACTGGGTACTTATGTGTTCAGCCCTAAGCAGTAGTGACTTATCATTGTCTATGCCCACAAAATATAATTTAACTTTACAAATTTGTAAATAAGTAAACAAACAGAAATACTAAACCAGCAACACAAGCTACAAAACACATCATTAAAAGTATTTCCACAGAAACATCAGAATAATTATCTCTATAATCAGCAGCAGAGGAAATGTGCTAAAGGCAAGTTTTATTTTTCTCAGAATCATGGGACTGCGGTGCTCACCCACACAACAGAATCAGCAGCATGAACAAAAGAAAATTATATTTTACACATAAAACAGTCATGTGCACTCTACAATTAGACATAAGCCAATGAGTGTAAAAGACATATTTTATAATAATGGCTATGAAAAGAAACACTTGTGGTATTTTTCAATATCAGTAAAATGTATCATATTCTAATTTTGGATTATTTCTAAAATTAAAGCATTGCACCAAGAGTTACAATTTTAGAAGATGAGATGCAAGAAATCAAACATCTTCATATATAACTCATTAGTGAAACTGTTTTCTTTTCAACACAAAGAAGAACTCATCTGAAAGCAAAGAAGGCATCGGCTATCAGAGTCAATGTGTCAGAGGAATAAAAAACTGACTGCCAAAATGAGAATTATTTTTATTTTAATGGATTTCATTAGCAAAGAAGACATTTCTCTATATTAAATAAAGATTTAAGAAACAAAATATAAAAATGAGGTTGTTATAGATTTTTATAGCCAATCAAAAAAGAGTCCTGAGCCTAATGCTAATATCTCATTTTCCTTTCCAGCATCAAATGATGAAGTAACATCTTAATTTCCTCAAAATTGTATTTTCCTATTTTCAATCTAATATTCTTAACCTTTTATTTTATGTCGCACCACTCTAAAATCATGAGTAATGCATTAAAAAACAAAAACAAAAAAATTGTGGGGAAGAGAGAGAAAAAAATGAGAGGTCCAATGAGAGAATTAAGCCCAATCCAATAGTCCAGCATGAAGGAATAACCTCCAGGAAAAATATAAACTTTATATTTATTCTAATTATAGATATAGATATATAGATGGAGATAGGAGAAGGAGATAGACAGAGATAAATTATCTATGCATCAAGATTGTTCTAGGTACAATGGTGACCAAGGCTATTTCTTGTTCTGTGTCAGCTTAGTTAGAACTGTTATTTTAAGTAAAAATATTTACTAAGTTTACAATATTGAAATATTTAAGGGAATTTAGACTTGAATATATTATATTTATTAAAGTGCAATTTAAAATGATGTTATCTGTCAAACAATTTAAACCATTAAAGGGAAATAAAGGTATTAACTATATGAATGCAGACCAAAATATAAAAAGGTATTAATTAAGTTTGTAAATGACAACATATAAATTTAACAAAGCTCTGTAAAGGTGAATATTAAAATTTGTTAGAATTAAGAGTAGAAAAATATGAGCCACAATTTAAAATTTAAGGCTAATAAATGATAGAATAAGAGACTAATAACTTTAAACCAATGAATATTAATTCTTAAAACTAAAGTAATCATCTAATACATTTTTTCTACATGTTAAAATAGACCTCATAGATATATGTGAAAGGTGGGAAGGAAACCCCCAAAATAACCATAAATGTACATTATTTTACATAGTAATATACATCAAAGGAAAGTGGATCATAGTATGCTGAAAGAAACATGAATTGAACTCTTGATCAGGGAAGACTTCAGTAAGAAGGTGACATTTTAGAGTGAGTCAGGAGATTGGTTCAAGATGGTAGAGTAGAAGGATGTGTGCTCACTCCCTCCTGCAAGAGCACCGGAATCACAACTAACTGTTGAACAATCATAGACAGAAAGACACTGGAACTCACCAAAAAGATATCCCATATCCAAAGAAAAATGAGAAGCTGCAATGAGACAGTAGGAGGGGCACAATCACAATAAAATTAAATACCATAACCACTGGGTGGGTGACTCACAAACTGGAGAAGAATTATACCACAGAAGTCCACCCACTGGAGTGAACGTTCTGAGCCCCACAACAGGCTTTCCAACATGGGGGGTCGGCGATGGGAGGGGGAATTCCTAAATTCCTAGAGAATCAGACTTTGAAGGCTAGTGGGACTTGACTGCAGGATTTCGACAGGACTGAGGGAAACAGTGACTCCACTCTTGGAGGGCACACACAAAGTAATGTGCACATCAGGACCCAGGAGGAAGGAGCAATGACCCCATATGAGGCTGAACCAGACTTACCTGCTAGCGTTGGAGGGTCTCCTGCAAAGGCAGGCAGTGGCTGTGGCTCACCGTGGGGACAAGGACACTGGCAGCAGAAGTTCAGGGAAGTACTCCTTGGTGTGAGCCCTCCCAGAGTCTGCCATTAGCCCCACCAAAGAGCCGGATAGGCTCCAGTGCTGGGTCACCTCAGGCCAAACAACAGGGAGGGAACCCAGCCCCACTCATCAGCACACAATCAGATTACAGTTTTACTGAGCTCTGCCCACCAGAGCAACACCCAACTCTACACATCACCAGTCCCTCCCATCAAGAAGCTTGCACAACCCTCTTAGATAGCCTCATCCACCAGAGGGCAGACAACAGAAGCAAGAAGAACTACAATTCTGCAGCCTGTGGAATGAAAACCACATTCATATAAAGACAGACAAAATGAAAAGGCAGAGGACTATGTACCAGATGAAGGAACAAGATTAAACTCCAGAAAAACAACTAAATGAAGTGGAGATAGGCAACCTTCCAGAAAAAGAATTCAGAATGATAGTGAAGATGATCCAGGACCTCGAAAAAAGTATGTAGGCAAAGATCGAGAAGATGCAAGAAATGTTTAACAAACACCTAGAATAATTAAAGAACAAACAAACAGAGATGAACAATATAATAACTGGACTGAAAAATACACTAGAAGGAATCAATAGCAGAATAACTGAGGCAGAAGAAAGGATAAGTGACCTGAAAGACAGAATGGTGGAATTCACTGCCATGGAACAGAATAAAGAAAAAAAGAATGAAAAGAAATGAAGATAGCCTAAGAGACCTCTGGGACAACATTAAACACAATAACATTCGCATTACAGGGGTCCCAGAAGGAGAAGAGACAGAGGAAGGACCTGAGAAAATATTTGAAGAGATCAGAGTCAAAAATTTCCCTGACATGGGAAAGGAAATAGCCATCCAAGTCTGGGAAGCACAGAGAGTCCCAGGCAGGATAAACCCAAGGAGAAACACAGCAAGACACATAGTAATCAAACTGACAAAAATTAAGACAAAGAAAAATTATTAAAAGCAATGAGGGAAAAATGGCAAATAACATACAAGGGAACTCCCACAGGGTTAACAGCTGATTTTTCAGCAGAAATTCTACAAGCCAGAAGGGAGTGACATGATATATTTAAAGTGATGAAAGGGAAGAACCCACAACCAAGATTACTCTACCCGGGAAGGATCTCATTCAGATTCAGTGGAGAAATCAAAAGACAAGCAAAAGCTAAGAGAATTCAGCACCACCAAACCAGCTCTACAACAAATGCTAAAGGAACTTCTCTAAGTGGGAAACACAAGAGAAGAAAAGGACCTACAAAAACAAACCCCAAACAATTAAGAAAGTGGTAATAGGAATATACATATCGATAATCACCTTAAATGTGAATGGATTAATTACTCCAACCAAAATTATCTTATGTGAGTGTTTTATTTTGAAGGGTATTATGTTGTTTCTATATTTAACATTAAGGGGGAAAATGTAACCAAAATTAGTATTCTTTCTCTATACATATTGGTACTTGAAGATTCCTTTCAGAAGAAACCCCAGCCTTTTCCTAAGTTCAATCCTCCTTTTAACTAAAGTCATCTTTCTAATTCAAAGGCTGTGTTCTTTTTGAATACCATACATGGGGGTTAAGCTGATGTTAAAACAGTTTGCAATAAAAAAAAATCAGCTTAAGTCATTTAATCATTTCAAGTGCATTCTGCATCCTATAAATATAAGTTTGAGAATTTTAAGAGAATTGTGTTTCATTAAGTTTTGCATATCTTTTGTTATGCCATGTAAATTCCCTTCTTTTTAATACGATTAAAGACTTGCTGAATGCATACAAAAACGAGACCCATCTATATGCTGTCTACAAGAGACCCACTACAGACCTACACATACAGACTGAGAGTAAGGGGATGGAAAAAGATATTCCATGCAAATGGAAATCAAAGAAAGCTGAAGTAGCAATACTCATATCAGATAAAACAGACTTTAAAATAAATGTTACAAGAGATGAGGAAGGACACTACATAGTGATCAAGGGATCAATCCAAGAAGAAGATATAACAATTATAAATATATATGCACCCAACACAGAAGCACCTCAATACATAAGGCAAATGCTAACAGCTCTAAAAGAGGAAATCGACAGTAACACAAAAACACTGGGAGACTTTAACACCTCACTTACACCAATGGACATATCATCCAGACAGAAAATTAATAAGGAAACACAGGCTTTAAATGACACAATAGACCAGACTGATTTAATTGATATTTACAGGACATTCCATCCAAAACCAGCAGATTACATTTTCTTCTCAAGTGCACATGGAATATTCTCCAGGATAGATCACATCTTGGGTCACAAATAAAGCCTCAGTAAATTTACTAATATTGAAATAATATCAAGCATCTTTTCCAATGACAATGCTATGAGATTAGAAATCAGTTACAAGGAAAAAAATGTAAAAAACACAAACACATGGAGGCTAAACAATACATTACTAAATAACCAAGAGATCACCGAAGAAATCAAAGAGGAAATCAAAAAATATCTAGAGACAAATGACAATGAAAACACGATGATCCAAAACCTACGGGATGCAGCAAAAGCAGTTCTAAGAGGGACGTTTATAGCAATACAAACCTACATCAAGAAACAAGAAACATTGCAAATAAACAAGCTAACCTTAAACCTAAAGCAATTAGAGAAAGAACAAAAATACTGCAAAGTTAGAAGAAGGAAAGAAATCATAAAGATCAGATCAGAAATAAATGAAAAAGAAATGAAGAAAACGACAGCAAAGATCAATAAAACTAAAAGCTTGTCCTTTGAGAAGATAAAATTGATAAAACTAAAAGCTGGTTCCTTGAGAAGATAAACAAAATTGGTAAACCATTAGCCAGACTCATAAAGAAAAAGAGGGAGAGGACTCAAATCAATAAAATTAAAAATGAAAAAGGAGAAGTTAAATGGACACCACAGAAATACAAAGCATTACAAGAGACTACTACAAGCACCTCTATGCCAATAAAATGGACAACCTGGAAGAAATGGACAAATTCTTAGAAAGGTATAAGCTTCCAAGACAGACCCAGGAAGAAATAGAAAATATGAACAGACCAATCACGAGTAATGAAATTGAAACTGTGATTAAAAATCTTCCAACAAAGAAAAGTTCAGGACCAGATGGCTTCATAGGTGAATTCTATCAAATATTTAGAGGAGAGCTAACACCCATCCTTCTCAAACTCTTCCAAAAATATGCAGAGGAAGGAACACTCCCAAACTCATTCTACAAGTACACCATCACCCTGATACCAAGACAGAGATACTACAAAAAAAGAAAATTACAGACCAACTGCACTGATGAATATAGATGCAAAAATCCTCAACAAAATACTAGCAAACAGGGCTTCCCTGGTGGCGCAGTGGTTGAGAGTCCGCCTGCTGATGCAGGGGACACGGGTTCGTGTCCCGTTCCGGGAAGATCCCACATGCTGTGGAGCGGCTAGGCCCGTGAGCCATGGCCGCTGAGCCTGCGCATCCGCAGCCTGTGCTCCGCAACAGGAGAGGCCACAACAGTGAGAGGCCCGCGTACCGCAAAAAAAAAATACTAGCAAACAGAATCCAACAATACATTAAAAGGATCATACACCATGATCAAGTGGGATTTTCCCCAGGGATGCAAGGATTCTTCAGTATATGCAAATCAATCAATGCTATATACCATTGTTAATATAAATTGAAGAACAAAAACCATATGATCATCTCAATAGATGCAGCAAAAGCTTTTGACAAAATTCAACACCCATATGATAAAAACTTTCCTGAAAATGCGATAGTGGGAACTGACCTTAACATAATAAAGGCCATATACGACAAACCCACAGCAAACATCATTCTCAATGGTGAAAAACTGAAAGCATTTCCTCTAAGACCAGGAGCAAGACAAGGATGTCCACTCTCACCACTATTATTCAACATCGTTTTGGAAGTCCTAGCCATGGCAATCAGAGAAGAAAAAGAAATAAAAGGAATACTAATTGGAAAAGAAGTAAAACTGTCACTGTTTGCAGATGACATGATACTATACATAGAGAATCCTAAAGATGCCACCAGAAAACTACTAGACCTAATCAATGAATTTGGTAAAGGTGCAGGATACAAAATTAATGCACAGAAAACCCTTGCATTCCTATACACTAAAAATGAAAGATCAGAAAGAAAAATTAAGGAAACAATCCCATTCAACATTGCAACAAAAAGAATAAAATACCTAGGAATAAGCCTACCTAAGGAGGTAAAACACCTGTACTCAGAAAACTATAATACACAAACATATGGAGAGATATATACCATATTCTTGGATTGGAAGAATCAATATTGTGAAAATGACTATACTACTCAAAGCAATCTATAGATTCAATGCAATCCCTATCAAATTACCAATGGCATTTTTTTTATGGAACTAGAACCAAAAATTTCACAATATGTATGGAAACACAAAAGACCCCGAATAGCCAAAGCAGTCTTGAAGGGAAAAAACGGAGCTGGAGAAATCACACTCCATGACTTCAGACTATATTATAAAGCTACAGTAATCAAGACAATATGGCACTGGCACAAAAACAGAAATATAGATCAATGGAAAAGGACAGAAAGTTCAGAGACAAACCCAAGCACCTATGGTCAACTAATCTATGACAAAAGAGGCAAGGATATACAATGGAGAAAAGACAGTCTCTTCAATAAGTGGTGCTGGGAAAACTGGACAGCTACATGGAAAAGAATGAAATTAAAACACTCCCTAACACCATACACAAAAGTAAACTCAAAATGGATTAAAGACCTAAATGTAAGACCAGACACTATAAAACTCTTAGAGGAAAACATAGGAAGAACACTTTTTGACTAAATCACAGGAAGATCTGTTTTAACCCACCTCCTAGAGTAATGGAAATAAAAACAAAAATAAACAAATGGGACCTAATGAAACTTCAAAGCTTTTGCACAGCAAAGGAAACTATAAAGAAGATGAAAAGACAACCCTCAGAATGGGAGAAATTCTTTGCAAATGAATCAAAGGACAAAGAATTAATCTCCAAAATATATAAACAGCTCATGCAGCTCAATATTACAAAAACAAACAACCCAATCAAAAAATGGGCAGAAGACCTAAATAGACATCTCTCCAATGAAGACGTACAGATGGCCAAGAGGCACATGAAAAGCTGCTCAACATCACTAATTATTAGAGAAATGCAAATTAAAACTACAATGAGATATCACCTCACACTGGTTAGAGTGGGCCTCATCAGAAAATCTACAAACAACAAATGCTGGAGAGGGTGTGGAGAAAAGAGAACCCTCTTGCAGTGTTGGTGTGGTAGGAATGTAAATTGGAGAAGAGTATGGAGGTTCCTTAAAAAACTAAAAATAGAATTACCAGCAATCCCATTACTGGGCATATACCCAGAGAAAACCATAATTCAAAAAGACACATGCACCCCAATGTTTATTGCAGCATTATTTACAATGGCCAGGTCATGGAAGCAACCTAAATGCCCATCAGCAGACGAATGGAGAAAGAAGATGTGACACATATATACAATGGAATACTACTCAGCCACAAAAAGGAACAAAACTGGGTCATTTGTAGAGACGTGGATGGACCTAGAGACTGTCATACAGAGTGAAGTAAATCAGAAAGAGAAAAACAAATATCTTATATTAACGCATATATGTGGAATCTAGAAAAATGGTACAGATGAACCGGTTTGCAAGGCAGAGATAGAGACACAGATGTAGAGAACAAACGTATGGACACCAAGGGGGGAAAGTGGGGGTGGTGGTGGTAGTGGGATGAATTGGGAGATTGAGATTGACATATATAAACTAATATGTGTAAAATAGATAACTAATAAGAACCTGCTGTATAAAAAATAAATTAATTAATTAAAAAATAAATTAAAGTAACAGAAAACGCCCCACGAAAAAGAGTGAGTCAAAGATCTTGGTCAGAGCACTCCAGGCAGGCATGAGCATAGTAGAGGAGGGTTATGAAGGGCAGAGTCAGGATTTGAAGCATTCTTTTTTCCAAGTACACTGGAAATCCTTAGAGGGTTTAAGTATGGAAGACATGAGACACGATCAGTACTTTTTTTTTTTTTTGGTCACACAGCATGTGGGATCTGAGTTCCCTGACAAGGTATTAAACCCATGCCCCCTGCAGTGGAAGTGTGGAGTCTTAACCATTGGATTGCTAGGGAAGTCCCTCGGTAGCTATTTTATTTATTTATTTTTTTGCGGTACGCGGGCCTCTCACTGTTGTGGCCTCTCCCGTTGCGGAGCACAGGCTCCGGACGCGCAGGCTCAGCGGCCATGGCTCACAGGCCCAGCCGCTCCACGGCATGTGGGATCTTCCCGGACCAGGGCACGAACCCGTGTCCCCTGCATCGGCAGGCAGACTCTCAACCACTGCACTACCAGGGAAGCCCTCGATAGCTATTTTAAAGGATCACTTTGGTTTCTATGGTGGGGAGACATATGGAAGCACAGGGCCCAGTTAAAAGGCTACTGTTATATTTCAGTTAAGAGTTGACATCATCTAACACTGGAAGGAAATTAGGATATTTGGATGCATGACATCAGGTAAAGCTGATAGAATTTGCTGATTTCCATTGAGAATTGGGGGATGAGGTATATATAAAGAAAAGGGAGAGATCAAGAATGAATCCTAAAAATAAAAAAGAAAGAAAGAAAAAGCAATCTGAATAGATGGTGCTGTTATTTATTGAGAGGGAGAAGATTGGAGAGATGCAAGATTTGAGAGTGGAAAATCCTCTCTTGAGGATCTGAGGTGTCTGTTAGACATCCCAGGGGAGATGTGAAGTATGCAGCTTTAGGGCTCTGTGGAAGTCAGGGCAGCAGAAATACATCTGAGACTTACACCTGTTTATCTGGTTTTTCGTTATGTTTTAATATACTTCAAATTCATTTATATCAGTGTAGTGATAAGCTTGGAGTACAATTATCAACACATAATTTTGATTTACCATAGCAATATTTATGAGTAGAAAAAAAAACTGATGTTACTACTAAACACTAAAAAGTCAATATTTTTCTATAATATTAGTGTTTTAGTATTGAAGAATTATTAGAGATCATTTATTCCTTGTTCTTTATTTTATTAGTGAGAAACCTAAGGTACAAAAAGTTATAATTCTTTGGAATTATATTCAAAAAATAACTTGAATTATTTTCCTACTATATCATTCACCTTTCTCAAGGGAAATTTTTCAGTTTTATTATATCCAGGAAATGGAAACCACACCAGCAAATCAAACTGTCATAAATCGTATGGTATTTATTCATTAAAAAAATGCCTGTTGAGTAATTAGTTACAATTAGGACTCAACAAGGCCCTACACATTCACAGATAAAAGATAATGCCCCTGCCCTTCAGAAAACTTTAGTAGAGCATAAGAGACAGATAATTAAGTAACAACACTACCTGTACAGAAGAAATGTGATGATAGTGTAAGTAGAGTATACCATGAAATCACAGAAAAGGGAAACAAAATGCAGCATCACAGGATCAGAGACTTTCAGGGTGAGTTAATATTTGGATGGAATTTTGAATAATGAAGAGTTCCCTAGGCTAAGGCTGGATCAATCAAAGTACAGCAAAACAAAACAAAACAAACAAATGATGAAGAAGATAATAATTGGCGACAAGTAAGTGATCAGATGATTGACATATTGGCATGTGAAGATGTGGCAAGATATGAGATAGAAAGGAAGGTCTTCATTCCCACAAACCTTGTAGGATATGAAAGGGAAGATTTCCTCATAAGGGTACTGGCGAAGTTTTGAAGATAATTATTATTATTATTTTTTCTTAAGGAGAATGACTCAGGAGGGTACACTGAAATGGAGTAAGACTGGAGTCAAGGAGGTGAATTTAAGGGCTAAAATAATAACAAAATTGGTAAGAAAAAATGGGAACAACAGAATCTGAAAATTAGAAAGAAACTCAGAGGTCAGTTCCCAGGTTTATGATATCAATTCTGGAAATAACAAAATTAACTAAGTAGATGTTAATTAAGAAAATAAATGTAATAGACACACTTTCTGAGAACCGTGCTGCTCAGTTTCCTAAAAGGTCAGCATTATCTTTAATGTAAGCCTGTCTCCCCACCCACAACTTCAGTCACAGTTGGATCAAAAATAGTCTTCTGAAATAAATGCAGCCATGACATTTGCTGGACAGAAACTTATGACTTGGGTGGTCTGGCTTTAACAGATGAGTTAATCCAATCAAATTAGAGATTTAGAGATTGTTACTAGTGAGCTGTTGACTTCATAGCTGGAAGATTATGTACCCTTAGGTTCTGGGGTGGATATTTTCAGGCTTGTGCAAACTGATGACTAAGCCAATTTGTAGAGAAAGGAGGATAGAGCAGACATAAAAAAAGAAAGTGAGATAATAATCATGCAGTCCCTGAGAGCCTGTTCATACAGCTCAGCTGGCAGCCTAAGACTGGCTCAGCCTGCTAGTTTTCATAAAGTCAGATAATCCTTTCACTCCCATCCTTGGATTCTGTGAGGTCCTTTAAACCTTTATAATTAATACTCCCTGTTATCGATCTAGTTCACATGCATCTGTTGCTTTCAGCCAAAGGAGAACTGGGTGAAAAATGCAAGAAATCAATAATCAAACGAACACATAAGATATTATGCAGTTAGGATTTTCCTTTACTCTATGTGTAAAAGAAAATCCAGCTTCTCTGTGAATATCTAGTTAACAGAAGCACAACTTTTTTGGATACAGTCTATTCCATTTTCAGAATTTTAGGTATTAAGTATTAGAAAGTTCTTGATATTATGATGGAATTATCAAAGCATGAACTTTGCCTATTGCTTGTTTCTTCCCCCATCCCATAACCACCTACTCTTTAGCAGCGTGCCTAGGAAAGTTTTAAAATTTGTTATTTGCATCTTCCTCTCTCTCAACGTATTAACAGAAGTAGCTTCTCATTGATAAAAGTAAAAGCCCCTTTATCTCAATTAAGAAGTTGTCTCCATTTATCAAATTTCCCTTAAGAGTTTTCTATTAATAATGTGTCTCTCATGTAACTGGTTTTTGGCCAAAATTTAGCTGACATTCCAACTTGTATCATAACACTGGTATGAAATACTGTGAAGGCGCACTTAGCCGTCTGAGCAAAGTAGGGTTCAGTTTCATATCCAATGTCACCAATACCTTGGCTGAAGAAAGGGATGAATAAAATGCAGTGGGTAACTAGATGAAAAGGACACTGGCTAAAATGTTCAAAATGCTTATAGGTATTCAATATGGTAGTTATAAATAATGCTGAAACATTTTAATATAAAAGAATATTCTATAAAACGTACTAATTTTCTCCAAAGATCATTTATGATTCTAGGGTCTATCAAATATATACATATATTCTTTAAATGGTGTATGTCTCTAATACCCTTTTTATCCTATTCTTCAGGTCCAGGTTATTAAAAAACAAACAAACAAAAGAGTACAATGGAGCAGACCTCAAAATCTATAGCAATAAGGGCTGGTAGATTATACTCAGTTGCAGAATTTCTATAGTGATTTTCACTACTTATGAGTTTTTAAAACTTGTAAAAGTTTTGAGTGGGAATGAAATTGGGTGCAAAAATTGTTCTGAATTAGAATAGTACTACAGGGAAAAATGTGTGAAATATAAATTACAACTTATCAGTGTTATGACAAAGATCATCTTCAATTATAATGGTTTCTAAATTCATATTTCCTTGCTTCAAGTCATTGTGCTATCCTGTTTCCTAGTGACATTGAATAATATAATATTTATCTTTCAATAATCACTTCCTTGCTGGATATTTTACCAAGTAAAAGAAGGAGTGCAATTAAGGAGGCCAAAGTTTTGAAATATTTCCAATGTATTTTCCTTTCTTGGAAATTAAATTACTTTCTTGTTACTTTTCATACTTTTAGAATTATTTTAGAGAAGACCATGAGAGAACCTCCAGGACTAAAAGTTTATTACTGAACTTTGAGTTTCAAACTTAACTAAAAAATTCATAGCAAAGCAGACTTTCAAAAGAGAGAGTACAAGTTTTTCTAGAAACAACCAAAGGAGAGTTTATATCTGTTAAGAACCAAAGCCGAGATGATAGACCATAATGTCGGAAGAAAGAGCAGATAAAGTAACAGACACATAAAGAGATTTAGGAAAATTGAATCAATTCAGGTTGATTGGAGAAACTGATCATCTTGGAAATTTCCTGCTTCCCCCTGTGTAGTCTTGGCAAACTCCAAAGCCCTCAGAGAAACCCCAGTGTTACCAGTTGCTATGGTCTCCGTGACACAACAAAGTAATGACAGGAGAGTTGTCTAGATGAATAAACATGAGAGTAGCCTCAGCAGATATGGCACACTCCAGCCTGAATTATGAAATATGTGGTTGAAATCTTCCGGACAATGGACACCAAGGGATATACAGAAGTTCTGAGAATGATGGTGGATTTCAAGAGGCCTGGGTTAAATATAAGAGCATCCCAGAGTTTGGGAACTCTTGACTACAGGCAAAGGCCAGGTATACAGTTATCAGCAGTGGGTTCCAGAACAATACTTGAAAGATCAGATGGGACCAGCCACACATCAATGGATACCAGGTCATGATGCCCAATTTCCGGGAAGGTAAAGTTTCACTGCAGCAGATGCTATGAGATCATGGTGAGACACCTAAAACTAAGAAAATCTAATTCAATGTCAAAAAAATACCTAATATTTCCTCTCCATCCAGATACAATCTGGGCAAGGAGGGAATGAAGAAAGTTCATGGACGTGGATAGAACCCCTCCCCAACCTTATCCTCCCCCCAAAAACTGAATAATTATGTAAAAGCTATTCATTTTGGTCTCTTTTATGATGCTATCACATGTTTCTTCATATGAGGAAATGAAGGCTGAAGAGCAAGAAGATATTCATTATTAGGAAATAAGGATATTTATAGGACTTTTTTCATATTTAGGAATTGTATGAAAATTTAAGTTCTATTATAAGACTTAAACAACTTGAAAAACGCATTCATGTGGCCTTTGTTGTAGCTCAGTACAGATCTATCCTTTATGTATGAAACGAGAATAAAATACAAGGTAACAACTAGGAGAAAAGCATTAGCAAACTGTGCTGTTAGTCACTTCACTAAATCAGGCAAGTCATAAAAGATGAGCAAAGCCAGATTTTCAAATTTATTCTACAAATTCATTTTCACACATCATCAAAGCTAAGTCCTCAGTGAAAATACAAGTATTATAAATATAGTCAGCATCTCAGCATGTGTAGAATACACTATAAGAATTAATTATCAAAGCACTTAAAATTAATCAATAATCACAGCAAAGCCAACAGCTATTACTTACTTCCATATCAGATTAGCTGAAGATAAACAGGAAACAAGATAAATGTATCATCTATTCTGAATTATCAACATAGCAATCCTCACTGGCTCAGTATAATTTCCAAATTTTACTCTAATATATTCAGATATTTAATATTACATCAAAACTGTAATTTTTATCTCAGACTCTTATTGTGCTTTACAAATAAAGTGTCTAATTGTATATTCCAAACTACTCAAGTACCAACCTTATTTTAGATACCAGCTAAAGACATCTTGTTTCCCGCTCCCCAATGACTTTTATTAGAGAAAATTAAAAATAGAAATATTTTTAAAAAGCCATGAATGGTTCCCTGCCAGTGCCTGACAAGTTTGTTTTTTTATATCAGTTAATATTAATTTATAAAGCACATACTGTTTGTACAATATAGCCCTAAAACCTAGGTGGAAAGCAGAAGGTGAAAGAATTAAAAATAAGTCTCTTCCAATGAAGCACTTAAATATGTATATAAGTATTCTACAGATGAAACAAAAAGTTTAATCTGAAACAGTCATAGAGAAACCAGAAACAGAGAATAATTATTTGATGTGATATAAGGTTTAAAAAAATCTCTTCTGGGACAATTATGTAGTAGAGGAAATTCAGCTCTAAACATTTGACTGACTTTTCCCATTTTTTTCACAAATCCTCCCCATTGGCCATCTAGACACTGTCTCCAAATCCTTTACTCCCTAACTCCGAAGAAAAAAGAGAGAAATAAAGGAAGTACAAGAGATAAGGGAAGGAGAGAGAGAAAAGTACAGAGTGGACCCAACTAGAACTGAAGACATCCAAGAATACATCAGTTTTCTCAGTGCCTTAGTCTCGACCAACACTTTGTGGAAAATTTACTCATTTAACCCAGATCCCTGAGATGCCTCCTTATACCTCCTGGTAAGTGTAGATGCTCTTGATAGACAACTTATTCTACTGTCAACATACCTCTACTAGAGCACAGATCACAAAATACTTTAAAAATCCCTTCTTGGGGGACCTTCAAGATGGTGGAGAAGTAAGACGTGGAGAACACCTTCCTCCCCACAAATACATCAAAAATACATCTACATGTAGAACAGCTCCTACAGAACACCTACTGAACGCTGGAAGAAGACCGCAGACTTCCCAAAAGGCAAGAAACTCCCCACGAACCTGGGTAGGACAAAAGAAAAAAGAAAAAACAGAGACAAAAGAATAGGGATGGGACTTGCACCTCTGGGAGGGAGCTGTGAAGGAGGAAAGGCTTCCACACACTAGGAAGCCCCTTCAGTGGTGGAAACGGGGGGTGGGGAGGGGGAAGCTTCAAAGCGACAGAGGAGAGCACAGCAATAGGCGCACAGAGGGCAAAGTGGAAAGGTTCCTTTACAGAGGATCCCTGCTGACCAGCACTCAACAGCCTGAGAGGCTTGTCTGCTCACTCACAGGGATGGGTGGGGGCTGGGAGCTGAGGCTCAGGCTTCGGAGGTCAGATTCCAGGGAGAGGACTAGGGTTGGCTATGTGAACACAGCCTGAAGGGGGCTAGTGAGTCACAGCTAGCCAGGAGGGAGTCTGGGGAAAAGTCTGGACCTGCCTAAGAGGCAAGAGACCATTGTTTCGGGGTGTGTGAGGAGAGGGGATTCAGAGCAACGACCTAAACGAGCTTCAGAGACAGGTGCGAGCCGTGGCTATCAGCACGGACACCAGAGATGGGCATGAAATGCTAAAGCTGCTGCTGCAGCCACCAAGAAGCCTGTGTGCAAGCACAGGTCACTATCCATAACTCCCCTCCCAGGAGCCTGTGCAGCCCGCCACTGCCACAGTCCCGTGTTCCAGGGACAACTTCCCTGGGAGAACACACGGCGCACCTCAGGCTGTTGCAACAACATGCCAGCCTCTGCCACTGCAGGCTCACGCTGCATTCCACATTCCATACCCCTCCCTCCGCCCAGCCTGAGTGAGCCAGAGTCCCCTAATCAGCTGCTATTTTAACCTCAGTTCTGTCTGAGCAAAGAACAGATGCCCTCAGGCGGCCTAAACGCAGAAGCGAGGCCAAATCCAAAGCTGAACTCCAGGAGCTGTGTGAACAAAGAAGAGAAAGGGGAATCTCTCCTAGCAGCCTCAGGAGCAGTGGATTAAATCTCCACAATCAACTTGATGTGCCCTTCATCTGTGGAATACCTGAATAGACAAAAAATCATACCAAAATTGGCTTTGGGAGCAGCTGTAGACTTGGGATTTGCTTTCTGCATCTAATTTGTTTCCAGGTTTATGTTTATCTTACTTTAGCATTCAGAGCTTATTATCATTGGTAGATTTGTTTATTGATTTGGTTGTTCTCTCCCTTTTTTGTTTTTACTATATATATATATATATATATATATATATACTTTTCCTTTTTCTCTTTTTGTGTGATTTTCTGTATAGCTTTGCTTTTACCATTTGTCCTAGGGTTCTGTGTGTCCATTTTTTTTTTTTCCAGTATAGTTTTTAGTGCTTGCTATCATTGGTGGATTTGTTTTTGATTTGGTTGCTCACTTCTTTCTTTCCTTTTTTTATTATTTTTAAATTTTTTTACTGTTAATAATTTAAAAAAATATTTTAATAACTTCCTTTTCTTTAATCTCTCCCTTTCTTTCTTTCCTCTTTCTTTTTTTTTTCTTTCTTTCCTTCCTTCCTTCCTCCCTCCTTCCCTCCCTCCCTCCCTCCCTGCCCCCCTTTCTTTCTTTCTTCATCCTTTTCTTCTGAGCCATGTGGCTAACAGGGTCTTGGTGCTCCAGCCAGGAGTGAGAGCTGAGCCTATGAGGTGGGAGAGCCGAGCTCAGGACATTGGTCCAACAGAGACCTTCCAGCCCCATGTAATATGAGATCTCCATCTCAACGCTAAGACCCAGCTCCACTCAATGACCAGCAAGCTACAGTGCTGGACACCCTATGCCAAACAACTAGCAAGACAGGACCACAACCCCACCCATTAGCAGAGAGGTTGCCTAAAATCATAAGTTCACAGACACCCCAAAACACACCACCGGATTTGGTCCTTCCCAACAGAAAGACAAGATACAGCCTCATACACCAGAACACAGGCACCAGTCCCCTCCACTAGGGAGCCTACATAACCCACTAAACCAACCTTAGCCACTGGGGACAGACACCAAAAACAAAGGGAACTACAAACCTGCAGCCTGAGAAAAGGAGACTCCAAACACAGTAAGCAAAGCAAAATGAGAAGACAGAAAAACACACAGCAGATGAGGGAGCAAGGCAAAAACCTACCAGACCTAACAAATGAAGAGGAAATAGGCAGTCTACCTGAAAAAGAATTCAGAATAATGATAGTAAAGATGATCCAAAATATTGGAAATAGAATGGAGAAAATACAAGAAACGTTTAACAAGGACCTAGAAGAACTAAAGAGCAAACAAACGACTAAACCAACCTTACCCACTGCAGGCAGATACCTAAAACAATGAGAATGACAAACCTGCAGCCTGCAAAAAGGGGACTGCAAACACAGTAAGTTAAGCAAAATAAGAAGACAGAAACACACAGCAGATGAAGAAGCAATGTAAAAACTCATCACACCAAACAAGTGAAGAGGAAATAGGCAGTCTACCTTTAAAAGAATTCAAAGTTGTTATAGTAAAGATGATCCAAAATCTTGGAAATAGAATGGAGAAAATACAAGAAACGTTTAACAAGGACCTAGAAGAACTAAAGAGCAAACAAACAATAATGAAAAACACAATAAATGAAATTACAAACACTCTAGAAGGGATGAATAGCAGAATAACTGAGGCAGAAGAATGGATAAGTGACCTGGAAGATAAAATAGTGGAAATAACTACTGCAGAGCAGAAAAAAGATAAAAGAATGAAGGACAGTCTGAGAGACCACTGGGACAACATTAAACGCACAAACATTCGAATTATAGGGGTCCCAGAAGAAGAAGAGAAAAAAAAAGGGACTGAGAAAATATATGAAGAGATTATAGTTGAAAACTTCCCTAATATGGGAAAGGAAATAGTCAATCAAGTCCAGGAAGCAGAGAGAGTCCCATACAGGATAAATGCAAGGAGAAACACACCAAGACACATATTAATCAAACTATCAAAAATTAAATACATGTTAAAAAATGTTAAAAGCAGCAAGGGAAAAGCAACAAATAACGTACAAGGGAGTCCCCATAAAGTTAAGAGCTGATCTTTCAGCAGAAACTCTGCAAGCCAGAAGGGAGTGGCAGGACATATTTAAAGTAATGAAAGGGAAAAACGTACAACCAAGATTACTCTAACCAGCAAGGATCTCATTCAGATTGGATGGAGAAATTAAAACCTTTACAAACAAGCAAAAGCTAAGAGAATTCAGCACCACCAAACCAGGTCTACAACAAATGCTAAAGGAACTTCTCTAGGCAGGAAACACAAGAGAAGGAAAAGACCTACAAAAACAAACACAAAACAATTAAGAAAATGGTAATAGGAACATACATAAAGATAACAAACTTCAATGTAAAGGGATTAAATTCTCTGACCAAAAGACATAGAATGGCTGAATGGATACGAAAACAAGACCCATATATATGCTGTGTACAAGAGACCCACTTCAGACCTAGGGACACGTACAGACTGAAAGTGAGGGGATGGAAAAAGATATTCCATGCAAATGGAAATCAAAAGACAGCTGGAGCAGCAATTCTCATATCAGACAAAATAGACTTTAAAATAAAGACTATTACAAGAGACAAAGAAGGACACTACATAATGATCAAGGGATCAATCCAAGAAGAAGATATAACAATTATAAATATTATGCACCCAACAAAGGAGCACCTCAATACTTAAGGCAAATGCTAACAGCCATAAAAGGAGAAATTGACAGTAACACAATAATAGTAGGGAACTTTAACACCCCACTTTCACCAATGGACAGATCATCCAAAAGGAAAATAAATAAGAAAACACAGGTTTAAATGATATATTAAAGAAGATGGACTTAATTGATATTTATAGGACATTCCATCCCAAAACAACAGAATACACTTTCTTCTCAAGTGCTCATGGAACATTCTCAAGGATAGATCATACCTTGGGTTGCAAATCAAGCACTGGTAAATTTAAGAAAATTGAAATCATATCAAGTATCTTTTCCAACCACAATGCTATGAGACTAGATATCAATTACAGGAAAAAATCTGTAAAAAATAGAAATACATGGAGGCTAAACAATACAGTACTAAATAAGCAAGAGATCACTGAAGAAATCAAATAGGAAATCAAAAAATAACTAGAAACAAATGACAATGAAAACACAATGACCAAAAACCTTTGGGATGCAGCAATAGCAGTTCTAAGAGGAAAGTTCACAGCAATACAGTCCTACCTCAAGAAAAAAGAAACATCTCAAATAAACAAACTAACCTCACACCTAAAGCAATTAGAGGAAGAACAAGAAAAGCCCAAAGTTAGCAGAAGGAAAGAAATCATAAAGATCAGACCAGAAATAAATGAAGGAAATGATAGCAAAGATCAATAAAACTAAAAGCTGGTTCATTGAGAAGATAAATAAAATTGATAATCCTTTAGCTAGACTCATCAAGAAAAAAGGGAGAAGACTCAAATCAATAGTATTAGAAATGAAAAAGGAGAAGTAACAACTGACACTGCAGAAATACAAAGGATCATGAGAAATTACTACAAGCAACTATATGCCAATAAAATGGACAACCTGGAAGAAATGGAGAAATTCTTAGAAAAGCACAACCTTCCGAGACTGCACCAGGAAGAAACACAAAATATAATCAGACCAATCACAAGCACTGAAACAGAGACTGTGATTAAAAATCTTCCAACAAACAAAAGCCCAGGACCAGATGGCTTCACAAGCAAATTCTTTCAAACATTTAGTAAAGAGCTAACACCTATTCTTCTCAAACTCTTCCAAAATATAGCACAGGGAGGAACACTCCCAAACTCATTCTACGAGGCCACCATCACCCTGATACCAAAACTAGACAAAGGTGTCCAAAAAAGAAAACCGCAGGCCAATATCTCTGATCAACATAGATGCAAAAATCCTCAACAAAATACTAGCAAACAGAATACAATAGCACATTAAAAGGATCATACACCATGATCAAGTGGGGTTTATCCCGGGAATACAAGGGTTCTTCAATATATGCAAATCAATCAGTGTGATACACCATATTACCAAATTGAAGGAGAAAACCAGATGATTATCTCAAGGCAATATATGACAAACCCACAGCCAACATCATTCTCAACGGTGAAAAACTGAAACCATTTCCACTAAGATCAGGCACAAGACAATGTTGCCCACTCTCACCACTATTATTCAACATAGTTTTGGAAGTGTTTTAGGTACAGCAATCAGAGAAGAAGAAGAAATAAAAGGAATCCAAATAGGAAAAGAAGAAGTAAAACTGTCACTGTTTGCAGATGACATGATAGTATACATAGAGAATCCTAAAGATGCCACCAGAAAACTACTAGACCTAATCAATGAACTTGGTAAAGGAGCAGGATACAAAATTAATGCACAGAAATCTCTTGCATTCCTATACGCTAATGATGAAAAATCTGAAAGAGAAATTAAGGAAACGCTCCTATTTACCATTGCAAAAAAAAGAATGATACCTAGGAATAAAACTACCTAAGGAAGCAGAAGACCTGTATGCAGAAAACTATAAGACACTGATGAAAGAAATTAAAGATGATACAAACAGATGGAGAGATATACTGTGTTCTTGGAATGGAAGAATCAACATTGTGAAAATGACTACACTACCCAAAGCAATTTACAGTCAATCCAATCCCTATCAAACTACCAATGGTATTCTTCACAGAACTAGAACAAAAAATTTCACAATTTGTATGGAAACACAAAAGACCCCGAAGATTGCCAAAGCAATCTTGAGAAAGAAAAATGGAGCTGGAAGAATCAGGCTCCCTGACTTCAGACTATACTACAAAGCAACAGTAATCAAGACAGTATGGTAATGGCACAAAAACAGAAATATAGATCAATGGAACAGGATAGACAACCCAGAGATAAACCCATGCTCATATGGTCACCTTATTTTTGATTAAGGAGGCAGGAATATACAATGGAGAAAAGACAGCCTCTTCAATAAGTGGTGCTGGGAAAACTGGACAGGTACATGTAAAAGAATGAAATTAGAACACTCCCTGACACCATACACATAAATAAACTCAAAATGGATTAAAGACTTAAATGTAAGGCCAGACACTATAAAACTCTTAGAGTAAAACATAGGCAGAATGCTGTATGACATAAATCACAGCAAGATCCTTTTTGACCCACCTCCTTGAGAAATGGAAATAAAAACAAAAATAAACAAATGGGACCTAATGAAACTTCAAAGCTTTTGCACAGCAAAGGAAAACATAAACAAGACCAAAAGACAACCCTCAGAATGGGAGAAAATATTTGCAAATGAAGCAACTGACAAAGGATTAACCTCTAAAATTTACAAGCAGCTCATGCAGCTCAATATCAAAAAAACAAACAACCCAATCCAAAAATGGGCAGAAGACCTAAATAGACATTTCTCCAAAGATATACAGATTGCCAACAAACACATGAAAGAATTTTCAATATCACTAATCATTAGCGAAATACAAATCAAAACTACAGTGAGGTATCACCTCATACTGTTCAGAATGGCCATCCTCAAGAAATCTAGAAACAATACATGCTGCAGACGGTGTGGAGAAAAGGGAACCCTCTTGCACTGTTGGTGGGAATGTAAATTGATACGGCCACTATGGAGAACAGTGTGGAGGTTCCTTAAAAAACTAAAAATAGAACTACCATATGACCCAGCAATCCCACTACTTGCCATATACCCTGAGAAAACCATAATTCAAAAAGAGTCATGTACCACAATGTTCATTGCGGCTCTATTTACAATAGCCAGGACATGGAAGCAACCTAATTGTCCATCGACAGATGAATGGATAAAGATATGGCACATATATACAATGGAATATTACTCAGCCTTAGAAAGAAATGAAAGTGAGTTATTTGTAGTGAGGTGGATGGACCTAGAAACTGTCATACAGAGTGAAGTAAGTCAGAAAGAGAAAAACAAATATCGTATGCTTACATATATATATATGGAATGTAAAAAAAGAAAAAATGGTTCTGATGAACTTAGGGGAATGACAGGAATAAAGACACAGATGGAGAGAATGGACTTGAGGACGTGGGGAGGGGGAAGGGTAAGCTGGGACGAAGTGAGGGAGTGGCATGGACATATATAACCTACCAAATATAAAATAGATAGCTAGTGGGAAGCAGCCGCATGGCACAGGGAGATCAGCTTGGTGCTTTGTGTCCACCTAGAGGGGTGGGATAGGGAGGGTGTGAGGGAGATGCAAGAGAGAGGAGATATGGTGATATATGTATATATGTAGCTGATTCACTTTGTTATAAAGCAGAAACTAACACACCATTGTAAAGCAATTATACTCCAATAAAGATGTTAAAAAAAACAAAAAAAACCAACAAATCCCTTCTTCCTCTTAGTGAGTTCTTTGTTTCACCAGTGTTTTCCAGGGTTTGACACAGTACTTATGTTAATACTTTTACTTATTTTCATATTCCTTATTGTTTCATTTTCCACTTCTTTTAGGCATGATTGCTTGGAGCACATTTTATCCTCCCAAGTTGATTTCTGTAACTTCAATGTCTTTCTATTAAATCTGATTAAAGCAATTAAAACTTAACTAAGGTTTTACCCAACCAGGGATAATTAGCATTCCAAAATAGGACTCTGTTTACTGAAATCAATTCCCAAAATGTGAGGGAGAGGAGAGAGCGAGAACAAGTGAACCAGTAGAAGTTTGCGTAAATTGCCTCTTTTAGGCAGATTCTGTATGTCTCATCAACTACCACTCCTACCTTATCAAAGCAAGAGAATAAACACACAAATCACCTGACAGACCTTTTGAAGTTCTCTTTAATATTTAAGGAAGGTAGAAAGATTTACTCTAAGAGCAATTAAGAATGGAAAAAACTGTGTTTGATACCAGCCGAACAACTAATTTGGGGAAAGTGATTTATCGTCTCAGAACCTCCTCACTTTCAACAATAAATACGTATACAACTAGAAAACCTTCCCTGCAAACTCACCATGAGGGTTGAAATGAATCTCCCATATGAGACAATGCCTTGTCAAGCCAACTCAGCAAAGGTTAAGTTGTCATTAAAATAGATGGAAGAAATTATTTCTCGTTAAGGAAGGAAACTTTGAAATGGGGAATTTATCAACCATTTAGTATTAAATAAGTATAGTTCTTTAGGGCTTTAAAAGTATTTTTAAGGACATAATGCATATGTCTTTGTGTTCCTTTGTGTTATTATTGATAAAAACAGGAACTATTCCAAACAAAAATTTACATACTGCAATAATTATCTATATTAAAAAATTATTACATTTTAGAATTCTAAGATATTTTGGTGCATTTCAATGAAAGTAACATATAGAAAATTATAGTAATAGTATGACAGACAACCTACACCTATCAAGATTTTAGAGATGTTTCATATTTCCATATTAACTTTAGGTCTCTCTTTAGGAAAAAAAAAAATTACATATCATAAATACAATTAAAGCCTGTACCTCCTCAGCTAGTCCACCTTTATCTCTCTCTCCAGGGGTATCCACTATCCTGAGGTTGGAGTATATTATTCCCATAAGGATTTTTGCATATTATATACATATATGTATTTATAAGCAACGTGTAGTATTCTGTGTTTAAAATTTGTATAAATAACTTAGTTTTTTTTACTTAACATTAAGTTTTTGAAAGTTGTCCATATGGATACATGTAGCTGTAGTTCCTTTGTTTCAATTGCTAAACAGTCTTCTATTATAAGAACAGAACAGTTTATTCTTTTATAGAGAAATCCAGTCATTTCCACCTTTTTTCTTGTTGCATTACACATTGTTCATTGGCAGGCATTTTCTTTATTTAATGAGTGCTATTCAAATGAATCCAGCTGTAGGAAATTGTCCACAGCATGGTCAAGTCTGACTACCCTGTCCATAAGCGCCTTCTCAACAGCTGTCCATACTAATGCAAGATAATTTTATGTAAAAATTAATGTTTCTATAAGAAGTTCTCATGAGAGGAGTTGTCTTTTGTGGTGGGAAGTCAAGTGCCAAAGGAAAATCGTAACCTCCAAGAAGAAATATACAACACAGTAAATTTGTTTTGGTGGCTCCCCATGTCATCTTTACAGTATCTATAATAATTTGAAAAAGCCTTTATTTTCTTTTGTGGAAAATAAAAGTCTTGTGAAAAAACTGTTATTGCTCAACAAAATAGTTCCTTTTTTTTTTAGTATTAATCAGATTGATTATGCCTTTAAAGTGATCAATAAACAAAAGACTAGCAGTTTCTTGAGTATTTAGGATAACTGTGATCAGGCTTCTGACAAAAAGACACTTTCTTGAGTTCACTTGCTCAGGAGTTGACTTGCTCCAGGCTACAACTTAACAGTTTTGAAATCACTATAGATATATAATGGAATTGAACAATTAAGTAAATGGATGGCTGATGGTGACAGCCAGGTCTCTCTCTTGGAGTCATAGGTTATAGAGAAGCAAGGGAAGAAGACTAGAATAATCAATATGATACCAAATTAGGGTTAGAGACATTCCATGAATTCATGCTTAGCTTAATAGAGATATAGAGGAATACTGTGGTGGGATAATTAATGAGCCCTAAAAAGATGTGTTTGTCCTAATCCATGGAACCTATGAATATTACCTTACTTGGCAAAAGATGTGATTAAGTTAAGAATCTAGAGAGGAGCTTAATGTAGTTTATCCTGGTGGCCCTAAATGCAATCACATGTATCCTTACAAGAGAGAGCCGAGGAAGTTTTGAGACAAAAGGGGAGGCGGCAATGAGACCACAGAAGCAGAGACTGGAGAAATGTGGTCAAAAGCCAAGGAATGCCTAGACCCACCAAAAGTTGGAAGAGGCAAGGAAGGAATTCTCCTCTAGAGCCTTGGGATGGAGTGTGGTTCTACCTCAAAGCCTCAATTTTGGGCTTCTAGCTTCCAGACTGTGAGAGAATATATTTCTGTTTTTAAAAAATAATTTTAATGTCATCCAGTTTGTGGCAATTTGTTACAGCAGCTGCAGGAAACAAATATAGATCTATATATCTACATTATCTATCTAATTTATCTAGATAGCTATCTAGATACATATCTTTGTGGTCAGATAGATAAACATGCATATATTTAATTGCTCTTTCAGCTGAGAGGGCCTAGAAGTAATGATACCCCAACAGCAAAGGGAATACTAACCAGACCCTGTTTTATTTGAAAACATTTTGGAAAGTCTAACTATCAGTGACTCAAGTCACCAATATAATACCTCATCTGTCATATTCACAAAGATCCTACACATAAGTAAAGGCATCTAATATGCTCATTATGTCTGAACATGTCTAAACATTTACATATTAAAATACATGCCATTTACTATGCATTAACTTTCTTTTACACTTCTTTTATACTTCAGTTAGAGTGTTACACTGACTTTTAAAAAATTGTATATTTAGATGAATTATATTAATATTTTGTATGAATTTCACTTTAGGATGTAAAAAAGAGCATCACATTGGAAAGCAATGGACTTACTATAAGTCAGGGTTTTAGGGTCTAGGAAGTTTGAACACCACTGATGTAGGCGCTTCTGATCCTGTGATTGTTTTCTTCTGCAGTATGGAAAGAGTTAGCATGTTGTGACTTCTCAGTTCCTAATCATGCCCTAAGCCTGGCAGTGAGAAGTGTGGCAGAGGCTGGGGGTGGGAGTGCTGGAAGGGAAAAGAAAATAATATTTTCCAGTACCTAGATTCTGGTGTTGGCAGTAAAATTATTTGTCCGTGACAAAATGTATTTATCTTCTGTGGAAATCGTGCTCAATTTATGGAACTATGCTCACTTTAACTACAAACCTAAGTTATAGTGTATAAGTTTCATTTACATTTTATTTTATTACCAAAAAATGTACTGATCAATTATACATTTTGAATGATTTCAAATCCAGGTATCAAAAGTCTACTTCTGAGCCTCAGTCTAATACAAAATTATATACTCTTCACTTTATGGTAACTGTTAACTTACTGACTAACTTGTAAATGGATCAGTGATATATTTAACTGAAGAGGCAACAAAATTAAAGAACAAAGAGAATTGTAGATTTGAGCTATATTCCACCATGATTTGCTGTAAAGTTCTCTGACAAATGATGTAAATTCCATGTGACTAATATTTTAATAAGGAAAATGATCTCTAATTATAGGAACAATAAAAGTATCTAGGATAAATGTAATAAGGAAATGAAGCAGAACTGTGTTGTGTTTTTCCAGCTAAGGACTATTATTACCTTAAAAAAAGTGAGAAGAGAATTAGAATATTTATTTTCCTTTAAACAATAACAACATTAATTCATGACTCCTGTAGCTTCAGTTAGGAATTCTGAGATCAGTCATTAAACTAACATTACAATAGATACTATGATTTTACATGAAGAGACTGCAGGTGCTTCTTATAGAACTATAATAATACATTTGCAAAGAAAATATTTGTGTCATTCCAAAGCTTTAGTTGGTAAGCTTTTTATCAGCAAAAGTATAAGGAAGCTTACTTTCCCATAAGAGAAATAAATAGCAGAAATCAATGTCTTTGAGCCGTAGCTTGCCTCCACACAAGTAGTGAGTCATATTCTCCCATCTGTCCCAACCCGACTGCATCCTTTAGACACACATGCCTCTTTGGAAAGAGCACTGCCACATGTATTTATTATTGCTTTCATTTATGTATAGTTCTAGCTTTGTCACTACCTTCCTAGAACTTTCTGTTCTTTAATGATGTTGAGTAAGCTTTATTGGAAAGATACCAGTCACAACCATTCATAACTGGAGATTGTATTTGAATTGACAAGTGAAGAATTAATGTATTCTAAGAAAAAAATCCACTTTTAAGATACCTAATGATATACAATAGACACTAGAGAAACTGATAGACATTTTAGCTTCTACAAAAATATGACGTAGATGTCAACTGAGGCCTTTTTCATTTTGAGATTTAAACATTATTGGTTATCTCCATATCATGTCCTATGGGAAGTCCAACTCATTCCTTAATGTTTTTAAAAATATGGGCATGTTCGTTCTCACAACAACCTCTTCACTTCAAAGTTTTCGTCTCACTGAATTCTTGAATATGGCCTTTTTTCCTAAATAGTCTCAAAACATCATTCACATATGGCACTTGCATGTTTAATAAATAATAGTAATCTCAGAATAAATAATAGTAATGCATAGTAACAACAGAATAAATGATAGTAATCTGAATATGAGGCATTCTTATTCTGAAATGTTATTTTAGCCACTCCTTCTCCACATCACTGTGAATCTGTTGCTGTCCAACTGACCATTTTTCCTGTTGGGGGCTCTATTATTTTATCTCCATATCCACAGATCCCAATTAACTTATTATGTGAAGCAGTGTACTTGTCTCTGTCTATCCCAAAGCAGCCTCAGACCATTTTATCTTAATTAAAAAACCAAGCCATGGGCTTCCCTGGTGGCGCAGTGGTTGAGAGTCCGCCTGCCGATGCGGGGGACGCCGGTTCGTGCCCCGGTCCGGGAGGATCCCGCATGCCGCGGAGCGGCTGGGCCCGTGAGCCATGGCCGCTGGGCCTGCGCGTCCGGAGCCTGTGCTCCGCAACGGGAGAGGCCACGGCAGTGAGAGGCCCGCATACCGCAAAAAAAAAAAACAAACAAAAAAAAAACCAAGCCATTAAGATACATTCTGAAGCAAAGAGAGTTTTCTTGCTGAGATTGAGTTTGTTAACTTCACGGTAAAACAAATAATTTAGTATAAAAACACTTCTAATCTTTAATCCCAAGTAAATGGACCAATTAATTAGCACTAGACACAGGAGATACAGAGTAAATGACAAATTTTTGCCCTTTCAAAATTCACAGCCTGGCCAGGAAGACAGACAAGTGAAAAAGGTTATATACAATGCATTAAGTGCTATAATAGGGCTGTATGGGATGTTTAAGAAGCAGGGAAAATCCAGAGATTATAGAGCTCATGGCCTAGGGGAGGATTCACATAGAGGAAACATATGATCTGAGCTAAGTCTTCAGAGATGGATAAGAATTTGCTAGGCATTTGTGAAGTTAAGGCATTCCAGACCGAGGGAAGAGCATCTGTAAAATCATGGAAATAATTTATTTGGAAAAATAGTAAAGGGATATCTTTGATAGGGTTAAATATACAAAACGATGTGATGCAATTAGCCAGAAGGTAAGGGATTAAAGTGATATATTTTGACGATCTAAGTAAGGCAGAAGTGGAAGTAAACAGGTCTTAGAGGACTTGAACAGAAATAAGTTTCCTGTTCAGATTCTGGTTTCAATGGACTCTGAAGATTCTGGCTGAAGTAGCTCCACAGAGCAGTGTAAGAGTACTATTTAATGGGGGTTTTATTTGGCATTTGAGTTGAACTAATCTTGATATGCATATGGGATAATTCTTTAGTAGAACTAAAAGTTACAAATAGTCAAGATGCCTTTGCTATAATGTCATTAGTACATAAGAGGGAGTGAAGGCAAATATATGATAAAAATGTGAAGAAAGAGCATTTAAGTGAAAAGACCAGTGGACTAAGAAGTGAACTCTGGAGAAAATCAATATTTAATGGCTAAAGAGAGGAAGAGTCTGAGATAGGGAGAAATTTGAGAACGAAATTGGAAGAACCCTATGATTGAGCTGTCTTAGAATCCCGTTGAGAGAACTCAAGAAGGAAGGAGTTAACAGTGATAAATGATACACTGAGATCAATGAAAAATATTCATTGACTTTGGCAAGTAGAAGGACAAAGAACATGGTGAAAGCAGTCTAGTTGGCACTGCTAGGGTGAACACAGATTACAGGGAGTGGGAAATGATCAAGCTAGAAATACACACTCAGAAGTTGGTGGCAATGTCAACATATCAAGGCCAAGACAACAGCACTTAGCATTTAGCAGATGGGCAATAAAAGTTTGTGGGGTAACTGAATGAAGAGATGAATGACAAATAAAATGCTGGGTTGATCCATATCCAAATGAAATAGTGATAATGTACTTATTATTGGGTACTGCATTATTAAATTTAGTAAACTTCAATACATTACATTACTATAATATCCAGAGGAAGATACTGTCATAAGAAAGAGATCTATTTTTGAAAGGTTTTATATATATATATTTTTGTTGTTGTTGTTTTTCGGTACGTGGGCCTCTCACTGTTGTGGCCTCTCCCGTTGCAGAGCACAGGCTCCGGACGCGCAGGCTCAGCGGCCATGACTCACGGACCCAGCTGCTCCATGGCATGTGGGATCTTCCCAGACCGGGGCACAAACCCATGTCCCCTGCATCGGCAGGCAGACTCTCAATCACTGCGCCACCAGGGAAGCCCGGAAGGTTATATTTTTATAGTTACTTATTTCTGTATTATAACAATTTACTTCTCAGAGTTATCTTTGTGAAATGCTTATTTTACCAATAGCTTTTTAGTTGTATACATAAATACCTTTTCAAGCAAGGGTATTCATGTATTTTTTGCCACATCCTTAATTACAGTCTCAGTTTTATCTCCCCAAAACCTTTTCAGAAAGAATAAGATCATACTCTGAAACTATGGGTTTTTTTAATAAAAATAACAATTAATAATTTGATCCCTCTCTTAATCAACATGCTCTTTTCTATATGACCACACTGAGGTCTGGATGAATATGCTGAGGACAAAAATTCTAAGAAATCATTTCAGTACAGCCAACTTAATTTTAAAGAATTGAAATATCTGTTTTATCATTACTATAATAGCACAAACAATGGTATATAACTAAAATTATTATTGTACTTTAAAATAATTAAACAGTAAAATTGCTTAATAAGATTAATCAGCCTCTCAAAAATTACAGATTGAAGAATGAACAGTTTCATATATATAAACCTTGGAACTCTACACTGGGGATAGGGGGTGGGGAAGAAAACCTGATCAAGTAAACGCTTGATATATTACATTGTGTATCCCATCCCTGAATGCTCTTCTGAAGTGTTATCTTACCCTGCCATCATCAAGAGGTGGACTGGATTCCATCTCTCTACCTTGTTGAATCTTGAAAGGCCCTGTGAATGCTTTGACCCATACAATGTGGCAAAAGTGATAGTGTGCCAGCTCCAAGCATAGCCCTTAAATGACCTAACAACTTCTGCCTCCTGCTTCTTGTAGGCCTTCATGCAAGAAGTTCTGGCACTGCTAAGAGGCAAGACGCAGAGGAGCGCTGAGCTGCTAGACATAGAGTGAAGAGGCCGTCTTTGATATCCAGCCCAGTTTTCACATGACTCCAGCCCCAACTGCTTTCCAACTGCAAATTCATAAGAGACTCCAAGTGAGAACCATCCAGTCAACTACCAGGTAATGAAAAATAGTGATCAATTGTTGATTTAAGCCAGTGTGTTTTGGAGTTTTTGTTCAGCAACAGTAGATAACTGAAATATAGAGTGTATGTTTTGGTGGTGATGATGGGGTAGGTGGTAAGAGATAGATCTCGAAAAGTAGCTGGGAACCAGATTAAGAATTATCTTGATGGAATTTTAAGATTTGGGTTTTATCTTTTTTTTTTTGTGGCACTGCACGGCTTGTGGGATCTTAGTTCCCTGACCAGGGATTGAACCTGGGCCCTTGGCAGTGAGAGCATGGAGTCCTAACCACTGAACGGCCAGGGAATTCCCTTGGGTTTTATCTTAAAGGCAGTGGTTAGACAGAAAAATTCTAATTGAGTTGATACAATTTTGTTGTTGTTGTTGTTGTTAGAAATTGATCTTCTACAAGTAACGTGTTAGATATTGCAACTTAAATTGAAAGAAGCTAACACTAGAATCAGGGGACCAGGTAGAAGGGTGCTTCAATAATTGAAGTGAAAATAATGAGCCTGAACTAAAATGCCAGCAGTAAGGAAGGAAGGATACAAGTGGTGTCAAGATCTATATAGGAAAAAAACATTGTAGAACTCGATTGCTGGGAGATACAGTTTTGGGCAGTCAACTACAAAAATGACAGCAACCCAAATTAAATTTCTTAAGCCAAGTAGGACATATTTCCAGGATAGTGAGGTTTGTCCTGGAACTCAAAGCCTGGGATGTGTCTGTGTCTCTGGGGCAACTGGAACTAGGAACTCTAATGTCTCCAGATCTCTTTCTTCCTAAATCTTTTTTTTTTCTTAATTAAAAAGAAATTTTTTTAAATACAGCAGGTTCTTATTAGTTAACCATTTTATACATATTAGTGTATACATGTCAATCTCAATCTCCCAATTCATTACACCATCATCACTCCACCACTTTCCCCCTTTGGTGTCCATACGTTTGTTCTCTACATCTGTGTCTCTATTTCTGCCCTGCAAAGCAGTTAATCTGTACCATTTTTCTAGGTTCCACATGTATGCGTTAATATACGATGCTTGTTTTTCTCTTTCTGACTTACTTCACTCTCTATGACAGTCTCTAGGTCCATCCACATCTCTACAAATAACCCAATTTCATTCCTTTTTATGGCTGAGTAATAGTCCATTGTATATATGTACCACATCTTCTTTATCCATTCATCTGTCAATGGACATTTAGGTTGCTTCCATGACCTGGCTATTGTAAATAGTGCTGCAATGAACATTGGGGTGCATGTGTCTTTTTGAATTATGGTTTTCTCTGGGTATATGCCCAGTACTGGGATTGCTGGGTCATACGACATTTCTATTTTTAGTTTTTTAAGGAACCTCCATACTGTACTGCATAGTGGCCGTATCAATTTACATTCCCATCAACAGTGCAAAAGGGTTCCCCTAAATCTTTTTTATTTACTTTTTCTGTACAATGGCTTCTTCCAATTTTTTCAACTTAATCGAGGAAAACATGGCCTCCAAATCGGCTAAGATTTACACTTAATAGTCCCTAATCCAAGAGAAAGCCTATTTTCTCTTCCTCAGATCTAGGAACAAAATGTTCAAGAAATTTTCTGGGCAGATATCTGAGACAAAGGGGAGTTTTGTCTGAGGTGTGGTGAATAATCTCACAGAAGAAAATGTTTCTGTACAGGTGAAAGGGCAACAGATCAAGTAGAAGTTCTTAGTTCTGAGAGTTGAAACAGAAATGTTTTCTGAGCTAATTAAAAATCTATACAATATTTTCAGCACAATAACTGAAGGTTGTGTGAAATGTATGCCAGGGTTTTTCTTGTTTGGTACCATATGAATTCATTTTAAATTCTCAGTGACAAGGCTGCGTGGATATTTGAATAACCAAGGCTTTTCTCCTGTCTTTAAAAAAGGTAGAAGTTCTTTGCTGAAGAGGATGAAAGGCTATGGTTTGTGAGCAAATCTTAAGGGAGTGAATTGGTTTTAGAACAGCATTTCCCAAAGAGAGCTCCTCTAAATACTTTAAAAACACAGGCTTTTGCGATCATGTAAATTCTGGAAGTGGTACATTTTGTGCCTGCCTTTTAGACATTCATTATATAGAAGATTAAAAGCTCTGAAAACATATCTTTCTCTCTTTCATATATGTATGTATAGATGTATATACATATATATGGTACTTTCTAATGTAGTTGACAAAGTTTTTTCAATAACCTTTCTAATATTCTATACTACATGTTGTGAGAAATGCATATAAGATAATGTTAATTTAAAAACTTAGTTCCATGATTTCAAAATGGTAAGTATTCAAACTATAATTCCAATTTAGATTATATGGTATGTAATATAGTGTTATAACACACAATAATGTGTATAAAATCATTATCACATGTTATTCATTAAATGAAATCTCATTAAATATGATAACTATAACTAAAGAATAACATTGGCATTCTTTTCCTTTTTTCCCAAAAGAGATTATATCTCATTAATATGAGATTCTTTGGATTGATAATCTGTAAATCTTAATAGGCATAATTTTCAAACAGTGGCAGACTTTCATTAGGAGAAAATAAGTAGTTCTTTAGTCATGGGTTTCTGTTAACCTTTTCACTGATACTTTGGTAAAACACAAAACATTATAATTCATTTCATAAAGGACAAGAATAAGATTAGAGCACAAATCAGCAAATCAGTAACTTGATAGAGCTGAGATCATTTGCAAAATAAACAATAGCACTTTAAATGTAAATGAAGAGCAAAAAAATATCCAGACTCTCAACCCATGTCTGAAGAACAAAAAGCCTAAGGCTCAGAGATATACATACTACAGTTACACTTCTTCTGGGTGTTTGAATATGGCACCGATAAAATATAAGAGGACACAGTCAAATTCAGTGGCTCCTGCACCTTGCTGCCTATCAGGATACTTCAAATAGTTTTTAGAAATAGAGACTCCCAGGGGTTAACCCTAAATAAACTGAATAAAAAGTTGTTGGCAAGGAACTAATAAATGTTTATGTTCAGAAGCACCCTTGGTGATTCTGATACCACTAGTCTATGACTAGCCATGATATGAGGAATCACTGGATTGGGTGCATCCAGGTCACTTGCCAACTGTTTCCAAATACTTTAAATAATGTACACTATATTTTCACACTTTCTAGTTATCATTACTTATTCATCATAACGAAAACTTACTGATTAGGCCAAATACTTTGGGGTGAAGATCGTCCAATAATTATTCATTGCTAAATGTGTGATGGTTGTTTTACCAAAATTAACCCAACGAATAAACAAAAACCTATGGCTATCAAGTGAATAATACATCTTATTATGAATAATTGGATGGGTTTATTGACATTCTAACATTTTAAACAGGCTCCTGTTGAACCTGATTGACTTTGGTTTTGTGATTATTTATAGAATATTTCTTACAATTTTCCACGCATTTTAAAACATGCAAAATTCTGAACTGTTTTTCACCAACTAAATGTAAAATGTGTTGATAGGTCATTCTATGAGTGAACGCTTGTTGCGTAAGATGAGATTAGGTAGGCGATGAAGTGGGATTTGTCATCAAATGGAAGTGGGGAAATTTGAGCCAGCTTTTAATGAATGCTTACTAGGTTGTTTAGATTCAATTTATCGACCCCCTACACTAACTTTTGTGGCTGGTAAGACATCAAGCAAAAACCTTATCAATGGCAATCAACCAATTTAAGAGAGAAATTCCACGTATAGCATGAAACCTGAGAGCTACCCATTGTTGGGGTCCTTATTACTGAAATTCATGATAGATCTAAGAGAAGCTAAAATGTAAGGTATACATCAGGAGTATACATCTTGCACTTCTTACATTTATATTTGCATTTTTCATTTATTAGCAAGAATGTGTCAGATTATCTAATTTTCAGATTCAACATAATTTTGAGTAGCAACTCAATTTCTTAAACTGCTGAAAAAATTTTTATATTTATATAAATGACATAGTTATCTTGATGGCCCCTACTTTTATTTTTTCAAAAGAAAAGAAGGTATTAAATAAGAAGTGGCTTATCAGGTCTCTTCGATTCCAAAACGTACACACATACACACACAAATAGTCTTTTTCATAAAATGAAGTTAAGATTATCCAACCATTTCAATGTAAATCCTACCAAGCATTCTTGCAATCTTCGTTATTCTGATTGATAAAGTTCCCATGCCTGTTCACATTTAGATTTGAATAACTGGTAAAATCATATCAATTTACCATTAAATTATGATTACAGAGACTGCTAGAGAATTATGAGACACTAGATTTGAAGTAAAAAGAAATATAATTATGTTCATCTATGGGAGCCTTTTCTATTCCCTCTCCAAATTAAAGGAAAGTTATTTTTACATATTTTTAGAGAACTGAATATTCTTCCTTGATTTACAGCTATACACTATTTAGAGTGATTACTGTCTGCCAACAGGACTGAAAGAAAGCTCCATGTGTGAAGGAATCAGGCCTACTTTCATTCATTGGGATATTCCCAGATCAGCAGTTTCTTGTACAGGATAGACTCTCAAAATCCCCAAATACCAAAATCTAAAAGGAATACTTAAAATCCTTTCTGTCAGACTCACTCTGGTTAGAATTCTTGCATATTTTCTTTTCTGCTTACCAGAGAGTAGAGAAGGATCTTTAAAATTGATCAACTTTAAAAAGTTATATAATTGTTATAATTAATGATTTCTTATTCAAAGATCTTATCACAAAGCCTATCAATTATTCTGGGAAGCAGCATTATTTCAGCAATTTCCACCAGCTATCATTAAAGTTAGTCTTTGCATAGGTGAATAGCTATCACCTTTTCTATCTTATTAGCCAAAAGGTGGCATAGAAATATTCCACCTTCATTCTCTAAAATCTGAAGGGTAGAAATATGGAATTGTACCTGGGTCAAATTTCATGACAGCCATTACAATAGCTCTCTTTGAAGAACTTGTTATGTTAATGTATTTATAATTCAATTTTCTTAAAGTGTTAATATGTAGAAATATAATACCACAAGATTTTCATTTATTTTTCTTACTGGAGTAAGAAAATATAATTATTTATCTGACACATCTAAATTTATCTAGAGTTGCAAATATTAGTATTATAATAAAATTATATTGCATATTTTATTGATGCTATCTTACATAGAATGTAAATAAACAATATTTTCATATAAATCCACATGCATTTTGGAAACAGAACAGAATAAGTTTTAAATCTGTATGTCATAGAAATACATTGTAGAATGCAGAAAAAAAAGTTGTAGAACGGAGAAAAGTTGTAGAAGCTAACTTACTCTCACTGACAAGAAATGTACATATTTTGGTAAACTAAAGACTTCTCAAATAAGAGCCATAGGATGGGCACAAACTAAAGGGTTTTCCCTGGAATCAAGTGGTCCTTGCTGAAATCTGCTATTATAGAAGGCCATTATTTGAATAATAATGTCCAAAACGTTTTTGAGTCATTATCTTGTTATTCCAAAGATATCCCGTGAAACAAAATCACCCTAAAAAAGATGATATTCTACTGGGTTTACCAAGTATAGTTTCTTGGGATCCCAGATGTTGGCTCATTTCTCAGAGGAGATATCAATGATTTACTCTGCCTTATAAGTAAGAAATACTATTGTATCATGCCTGATTTTTCTCACAACTAAATTGAAATACGCAGAGAATTATATTCATGGTTTTCCAAATGTTCTCTAGACTTCGCAATTTGTGATGCTTGGACTTAAATCAGTATTTAAAACAAATGGAGGATTGATGCATAGTTAATATGATCTATATTTCTTTACCCTAATGCAAATATATTTTCTTATAATTTATAACTTGAGATAAGCTCACTGACAATAATCAGGAAATCCAGATAAGTAAAATACAAATAAATCACCAATAATTGGACCACCCAGACAGAGGATTCCTATGCTTCTGCATGGAACACATCATGGCCCTGGCATATTGGTGATAGTGGAGACAAGCCCATCTGAGTGTGATCACAGAGCTATAGAGCAATGTGCATCAAAAGGTCCAGGACAGTCAATGAAGATAACAGTAGCTCAAAGAATTTATTTAGGAGAACTCCTGAGATATCTTTGGAGACTTTTAAAACAGTTGAAGCTGTGGCTGGCCCTATGCTAAGGATTTAAAGACCTGTAATGGCAAGTGAGGGCACAGATAGTAAAATATGGGTTACTACTTGCCAATTTACACTCTGGCTGGAGTTGCCTGGGGAAACATGCACTGCAATGCATGTTATGAACATATGTATGTTTCCATTCTATTTTACACAATGGTATTAGTGCCATTTCTAGGTGAGTATGTTTTGTATTAAAAAGGCTGAAATTTAGTCCTTTTTGTAATAGAAAAGCATAAAACTTTTTATAAGTTCTTGAAATACAATATAGGGCTATTTGGCTAGCTTAATCTCTTTTTAAAAATTCATCCCAAAGTTAAGAAATTTTGAACCTTTTAAAAAAATGCTATACAACACGAAATAGTTGAAACAATTTTAAAACACAGGGAGAAAATGTCATCCTCCATTTCTCTAAAGGAATCAAGGATTGCCTCAGGATTCTCTAACTGGTACAAAACTCAGACAATAATAGCTAGCTACATTTCAAAAATAAGTGTTAAAGAGCCTTGTTTTTCTTTTTAAAAATGGAGTGTGGGTGTGGTGACAGCAGTATGTGTGTGTGTGTGCGTGCACGTGTGTGCACACACATGCGTGCACATATTTTAGGTGGTAAGACAATTAAAGGCCAAGAAAAGATGATGTAAAATTGGACTTTCATGGAGCTGTCTGTTATGGGTTTCCATAGTTTTATTCATTTGAAAGGAAAATAATTTTTATCCCAAAGTTAAACTAGTGTTTTCTTTGTTGCATGACCAAAAGTATGACTTCAAGCTAAATAAATTTTATAAATATATGGAAAATTATACCCAAGATGCCCTTAAAAGACTCTGTTTTTAGGGCTCAGTAATTCTAGACTTAAGAATGAATTCAAGTTCTACTATATCAAAGAGTTCACAAAAACATCAAAAGAAAACATTTTCATATTTACATGGGATATTCTCTTTAAAATTGCAAAGTAAAAATATTTATTAAATGATTTTACATTTTTTTTCTCTCATCCGGTGCTTTTTCCATGATGCTAAGTTCTTTCGCAGTCTTTTTGCTCATTTATTTCCCTAGAGTGATGTTGACATACATCTGCTCAAATTAATTAACATCCTATCTCAGTAGACTCATTTAGCCTGAATAAAAAGTTCAAATGCTAATTTGTGGCTGACCTATGTGGCCTCCTCCAACCAAAGTGTAACACCTTATTCTGTTTCACACTAACAGGCAGAAGAGCTGTGCACCTCCTTTCTTGTTTTTGTCTTTTTCAATGACATTTATTGGCTATACTTATGATCCTGAGGAATACAGGTATCAGACGCTGAAATGCAAGAATGGTAAAATATGTTTGAAGTGATATAGAAACCAGAGGTAGTATAGGTAAGATGTTTAAAATATTATCAGAAGTACTGGCATCTCTTTTTTTTAAGAAACATAACTCTGCATGTGTGTATGAGAGAAAGAGAGAGAAAATCCTTTAGCACTGGATGAAGAATTATTTGTGAGAAGCAATATGTACTAATATATTAGTTACAAGTATTGATATGACCTCAAAATTTGATTGTTCTTATAAAATATTAACAGAATCATATGTATTTTGAAAAGAACTTAGATTTATCAGGATGTCTTATTTATGTTTTAAATAAAAACTGAACTGACTTATTTAATAAATGTCCATAAATATCCATTAAGAGCCTACTATTTGTCAGGCAGAAAACTGGGCTCTCTCTCAGTTTTTCAAAAAAGACTTTTCCAGATCTTAAATTTGTAGCTCTAAATATTTTAATTTAGCTTAAATATCTCAACAACTTGCCTTTACTATTTTTAAACATCATAGAACCTTATGTTTGTAAGCAAGAGAAAGCATAGGACAGTAGAAAGAGGCCATATTTGGAATCACAGAGACCTAAGTTAAGTTTCAGCTCTAGTATAGGTACCTCAGATTCTATCATTATAGGAATGATATCTTGGTGACTATAGAGGATTTAGTTTAGAAAATTTAACAAAATATATCTATCTAAAAACAGCCGATAAATTTAATCTATTGAGACTTCTGATCAGGAAGAATAGACATCAACAAACCATCTTTTATGCAAAAGACATTCTGCACAAATTATAATAAATGAGCTTTGATTCCAAAATGAAAAGCTAATTGCTAATTTCTACTTATATTTTACAAATACACAACTAAACTCGTACTTTATTACAACTTTCAGAGGAGGTTTACCCATAGTATGAGGATGCGCATAGGAAAGATATGCCTTCATGAAGTGTGGCTCAGGAGAAAACCACAGTGTGTAGAGACATTGCTGTAGGCACCCCAGGGGTTCCTAAACCTATGTAGATAAAAGGTTTGTCTTCTCTTGGTGAATATTTTTTGTATTCTCTGGATCATTTACTGAGACAGTTTCACAAACCATTTTGTCCTAATTATAACACAGAGTTCTGGTGGAATTAGTATCAGATGCAAGCAATTAACTTCTGTTTTCGTAAAAGCCATCACTTTCCAAAGATTCTTCACTTTCTTTTCAAAATATATATGTGTATATGTTTATGTAATTAAAATATTATGAAACATCACCCATTTGGTGCTTGGTTTGGTTAATGTCAAGTCAAAATTTCTGTCTAGATACTTATGTACTTCATCAAAGGGAGAGTTTGTACATACTGAGCACCTAAAATATATCAATCATTGTAGAGATGCCATCTAACTTCATGTTTGCATTAACTCTTTTGAGATAGTTATTAGAAGATTACACACGGAGTTCAAGGAAAGGAGAATAGAGTGTGGGGAGATAATCAAGGATGTTTCATGGAGGAGGTAAGAGAAGAAAGACATAGAGTTCAGGTAAATGGGATGATGTAAGAGGGAACCAGGGGGTTCGAGTATAGAGAAGTATAACACACAGAGCTTGGAATAGGCACTAGTGTTGAAAAGTGTGAAGTCACCTGTCTGATAGAAATGAAGTTCCACATGGGTACTTTTCAATAAATAAAAAGGAATAAATATGGTCATACATTATAGTTTAAAGAAAAACAATTTAAAAAATATCTATTCTTCTTCCAATCATATGTATAAATTAAAAAGCAATACTATTTTGATAAAAATAATTGTGATAATAATTCAGGAATTGTGAGTATAATTCAGCATCTCTTGTAAAAACTATCTGTTATATATCTACCAATAAGAAGATATAAAAAGCACAAATACATTTTAATATCAACAATTATCCAACTTAAAATTCTACCAACTGTATTATTCTTAAATAATACTTATAAGTTGGGACAAATATTTTGAAAAGCTTTTCAAGAAGAGGCCCCTAAATCCAGAAATGTTATAGTGTGAAGGTTAATTGAAAATTTTAATACGCTGAACAGAAAAACTCACTACTTGAATCCTGGAAGAATTTTAGATCCTTTGTAGTGCGAACGTAGACACTAAAGTATTTTCACAAGAAATACACTCAGGTAAGCAAGTAATTTGTTGAAATGGAAATAACCTATTGTTTGTAAGTTTAAACGTTGAAGTACTAATTCTGTCTCTAAGCAAAAAAATTAGGCTTTTGCAAGGGTATAATTTCTTTGTTTTTTCTCCTTTTTAATAGGATTTTTATATTATACCAACCTATATGACATTATTTATGTAGAACTTAGTTCATAATTTTAAAAGTTTATAAATATCAAACACTATATAAATATTTTACTATCTCATCTACATCAAATTTCACCATACTTTATCAAATTTTAATTGGCCTACAAATAAGGAATGTCCTTACAGCAACCATAGTTAACAGATAAACAGCTCGAATTAGTTTAAGAAAGATAAATTATTAAAAGAATAATGGGTGTCATAAAATTCAGGGATAGAAATAAAACTGAGTCTCAGGAATGAAGAAAAGAAAGAGTACTTGAATGTCAACAGACTCACTCTTTTTATCTGTACCCCTCTCTTTCTTTTTTCTTTTCTATTTTACCCTCTGAAAGTCTGCTTTCTCTCTTTAGGTTCCCTAGTTTTAAAAAGATGGGACTCCATACTGCTCCCAAACTTTATGTGTACAAGTACAGAGCTTCCTCTTTTCTGTTTCTCTTAAAATTCTCTAGAATGATTTCATTGACGAGTTCAGACAAGGTGGTCACCACTTGAACTAAGTATAGTCAATCCTTCGGTATCCATGGGGGATTGGTTCCAGGACAATGCATGGATACCAAAATCTGCTAATGCTCACGTCCCTTATATAAAATGGCTAGTCCAGTCGGCCCCTCTGTATCCACGGGTTCCCTGTCCAAAATTTTTGAATCCGCACATGTGGAACCCGCAGATACAGAGGGCCTAGACTGTGACTGAGTTGGGAGAGAGAGAGGTAGAGGGATGGATGCACGTGTCTTGATGGAAGGAAAGGTCTGCATTTCACTGCCAAAAGCCAGATGCTTACCCTGATCCTTAACGACCAGAGCACCAGTACATTCAGCCATTTGGATGCTTCTACCTGCAGTTTATAATCTGAGACATGTGATAGGCAGCCACATGGACAGAGCCAATTCATTCCACCAAAATGGAGGCAGTAATATTCAGAGTCCAGTGACAGCCTTTTATGTCCAGTGAATTCTGGCTAGACTTTCTTTTAACTGAAACAAATACTCCGTGTTCACATTTTTTTTTTTTGCTAGTGATATAAAACAGAGATATCATCAAAGATAAAAAATCATTTAATAAGTTAATATTGACAGAACTACCTTAATTCTAGTTTTCTTATCTCATGAGAAGAGGATGGTCCTGCATGTTTTTCAGACCCAGCTTTACAGCAGTTATCTGTTGCCAAGCATTGCAGAAAAATAAATATAACTTAGGAGACAGGAGGAGAAAATTACGAAAACCCAGTAGAAGAAAAAAAATTGAATGAATCTAAAAGTGGTAAGTTACTAAGAAGAATACAGTAAACTAATCTAAACCAATGGTTAATTGCAAATGTTCTCTGATCATAAAATTATAACAAGTAAAAAATGATTAAGCCAGCATATAAAATGAAAATAATTCAGAGAAAGTGTACTGTTTTTATTGTCCACAGATAATTTACTTTTATTCTACAGATAATTACCAAAACAATACTATTAGAGAAAAACATTGAAAACTCTTGTGTTGTTAGAACTAAAGGTGATAGCTAAAAATGGTTCACTGATGAATATTTCAAACTGTATAGCCATTTTATAAGAGAGTTTGTGTTGACTGAACAATAACCACTTGCTCTGGAGAATTCTAATATGGTAATATGAACACTCCTTCAGGGCATTAGGCAAGGAGAGAGATTCTTACAAGTCATTATTCATTGCAATGGACAATGAACATTGTCTACCCAGAGAAGTTATAGCCTCCATCTTTAGTCTTTCTTATTTACGTGTGAATCTCTTTATCTTGCCCTCTTTTCTACACATGCATTCATTTTCTTTTCAAAGTATCTTTTCCAAAGAACTCAGTCATCTATTCCTTTCCAAATATATCAATTTGTTTATAAATTACTTTTATTTTCCTCTACCTCCTCCGATGTGTCATTCTGCTACTCACCCTGGGTATCTTTCTCTCCCAGCATCTCCACTGGATCCTTCAGCATGACCTTCACACATTATATACCATTGACATATTTAAAAATTAAAAACAATGCCTTTAACATATTTACAACCTCTACTCTACTGCCTTAGATTTCTCCCTTTCATAACTATGCTTCTTAAGTGGTCTAACTTCACTGCTTCCACTTGGTTTAATTTGTCCATTGCAATCTGGCTTCATTTCTAATGAATTGAATCCAGTGATCCTTTTAATCCACTTCTAATAATCGGTTTGATACAAATTATTGCTTCTTTCTTTAAAACTGTCTCCACTCTTGGCTTCTATAATGACACATTCTTTGGTCACTATTCATTAATTTTTTCATTTAACATATATTAAACCATTATCACTTGGCAGGCATCATTGTAGGTGCTAAAGTATAAACCTCAGTAAGATGTGGTCTTTGAACTTTTGAGGGGAAAAACATACACAAATAATTATTATAAAACGTGATAAATGCTGTAATAGAGATATTTACATTACAGTATGGTATCATGAAAGAGGACTCATTTTTAAAATCTTTAATACAAATCATTGTTTCAATTCAAGTATATAAAATCAACAAAAATTACTCTATATAAATCTCTTCCTTTAGACAGAAATAAAAATAGCTTCTAAAGAGTTCTGTGTGAATGACAAAAATTCACAGAATGAATGACTCATTCATTTTGTAAAATAGACTTAAGTATGAAGAACAATTAATTTGAATGATATTAGTTCTGATTAACATTGTAAATAGAAAACATTCATCTTCATTGAATACTTATGAAATTAATCATTATTCAAATGACACTTCAGAGGCTTATATTTGAACTGAAAAAAATTTATAAAAATATAGTCTTTTAAAGCTGAAGGGGTCTTAGAGATCATTTAGTCCAAGCCTATTATTTTATAAAGAAAGAAGTGACTCTCTGAAAGATACTTGCTCCACATCATGCAGATTTGTAGGGGCATAATTGAATCAGAACCCAGGATGCTCTGTTCCAAATGATCTTTCTAAAACAGGCAAATTGAGCACAACAGTAAGTCTATATAGTGAAATACACATACCTCTTTCTGAAAGTATTGACAATAGGCTAAAGAAAAATATTTTAATGAGTATCACATGTGTTCCCCCCATTTACTCCAATTATAAAATGATAGACCAACTCCTAAACACAGTGTTAAACTCCCAGGAATGCTCAAATGGATGTTACTTAACATAACTGAAACTGTGTTGCCCTAAGAAACAAGAATGAGAAAATTAGATTCCTAACAATGTCTTTCATGTAAAAAATTACAAGCTGTGCCTCAAAAAATGTCACAGATAATGCAACAAATATTTCTTTTACCTGTCATCTGGTCACTCTATTTTAGGGCAAATCTACAACTATTCACTTTTGTTTTTTTAAAAATTAGTTGCCAAAGGCTAATCTGAATATGGTGTCCTCAAACCTGTCACATATACATGTTTACAGGGAAATCATACCTTTTCTGTGGAGAGGGTTAGGTTTTAAAGTCAGCTCATAAGGCAAAAACCAATTTATTCAAAACCACTCTAGAAAATCCCTCAGGGAGGCATCACACTGGAGATCGACATCCTACATCACACTAAGTCCATTCCAGGCAGTTCTCCTCCCAAGTTAGAACATATCACTCCCACTGAGGAAAAGCACCAGATGCATGACCTTCCCTGCCATGGAGCTTCTTTGTATGAAAAGTACAATGTGTACTTTTTAATGGATGAGAAGTATCTTTTAAAACAGGGGTTGCATTCAGCCTCACAAGGTGCTCACACCATGAAAAGCACAGGATCTACTACAGAAATTGTTTAGGTTTCCCATATCACATTCACTTGGGGAATATGTTCATTGCATGAAATCTTCTGTAACATTTAAATGGTTATTTGTCTCCCCTTTTGTTGTTGCAGTACATGAATAGTTGAATTTACATAAGATACGTGTGCAAATGGTGCCATCCTGCTTAATACATACTCTTTTCTCATATATATGAGACATACCTGTATATACTCTGATATATATACTATGCATACTATGTATACACTATGTATATACTATGCATATGTATACTATGTATATGCATACTCAACTATACACATATATGTAGTACAAGAAATGTTTTGATGGTATAAAAGTTTGTTTCAGAAAACTACTGAATTTTGTTAAAATTCTAACAATAATACAATTTCTAAAATATGTAAAATGTTATATAATAACACATTTGTCTGGTCTTTTGTCCCAGGTTCCTAGGAGGAAGCTTCTGAAACTTTGGAATGCCCCCAGTGATGAGTATCTTTATTATTCATGGTGGGTCCCTTAGGCCATACTTGAGTTTATGCTAATGAGGTGACTCATGATAGGCCCTCAGATAGTTTCAGGATAGGGTCAGAGCAATCCAGAAAGATCAACCATGTGATTAGAGGATTGGAGCTTTGAGCCTGACCTTATGACCTCCAATGAGAGGACAGGATTGTAGATCAAGTTCTATTACTTGGGCAGTGATTCAATTAATCATACCTGCATAATAAAACCCCAACAAAAACTCTGGACACCTGAAGCCTGATGAACTTCCTGATTGGTGATACACATCAATGTACCAGGAGGGTGATGCATCCTGAGAACACGGAAAGCTTTACAGCTGGGACCCTCCCAGATCTCACTCAAGTGTCTCTACATTTGGCTGGTCCTGATTTGTATCCTTTGTAGTGAAACTTTAATTGTAAGTATAGTGGCTTCCTGAGTTCTTTGATTTGTTCTAGTTAATTATTGAACCTGAGGGAGTAGTACGGACCCTCAAATTTAGAGCCAGTTGGTCAGAAGTATGGGTAGCTTGGGAACCCCAGAGCTTGCCACTGGTGTCTGAAGTATGAAGAGTCTTACAAAGGATTGTGCCCTCAACTATGAAGTCTGTGCTAACTATAGGTAACCAGTGTCAGAACTGCACTACAGTAACCATGTCATAAATGTAACTAGCACTATGTTTGAAGGTAGAGTGAGTTGTTTGTTTGTTTACTACGTAATTCACCTAATTCTCCTGAAGAAGCTACATACATTGGGTGGTGGATAAGAAATGAACTTAATCCAGTCTGACAATTTAAACAGTCCCTTCAGGTAAAGCTCTGATTCCCCAGGACTTCCATATTTTGTACTCTGGCTACTCTCTGAGATGACAGCTCAGGGTGTAAGGTTTCTATAAGCTCACAAAAGAAGAGCAAGAGTAGGGGCCTCAAAGGATGCTATCCCTACCTCCTTTGTTCCTTGTCTGTCCAGTGGTGCATCTCCCATCTTATATTCTTATATTCACAAATGGTCATAATGTAGCTTGTTAATGTAGCTTGGGATGTCTGTTGGAGCTGGTCAACATTGCCAGCCAGCTTAGCCTTACCTAAGCCTCAAGGTCCATTGATTTTCCTTGGATGGGTGTCCCCCCTTCCCACAGACACCTTTACTGCTGGGTCAAATTGCTTTTTCTCACACCTAGCCCAATGGCAAGCCCACAGATTCTCAAATCAGCTCCTTTCAGTGTGTCCTTTCAGGAAGATTTGGTCTGGGAACTCACAGGTTTATATGTCCCTACAGGAGAAATAGGCATGCTAAGGAAACCAAATTCCTTTCTGCCCCTAGCTGAGGGAATCTCAACAGGAAGTCCATTATGGTCAAATCTTCTCTCTGCCTTATATGCCTCTCTCTCTTTTACCTACTATATCTTGACTGCTCAATTCCTGTCTGTCATTCCTCTTATTTCCCCTCTGGCTAGAGAGGGTCAGGCTTTAACCCATTCTCTACATTATTACTCAGTGTCAGAGGTTAAAAGCTACCAATGAAACTACAGCTTGATGGGAAAATTATTTCAGTTTAACTTTTTTCAAAACATTATCCTTTGTTAAATAAGGATATAGATTTTTTATTACTTATGTAAAATAATAAAAATGTGTAGCCAAAAATAGAAAACCACTGTTTAAAGTAAAACTAAATTAGATATTTTTTCTACTTTTCTTCATAATGATATTCAAATAGAATTGTTTAAAACAAACCAACATTTGAACTATTTAATTTAGTTACCAGTATGCACTTATCTTGAATCATGCTTTTTCATTAATATTGCTGAAAATTTACCTACATGGTATCACGATTTGTATAAATCATGTCATCTTTCTATGCTTCAGTTCTTCAGGTTTACTCAGGTCAGAGCCAAATGATAAACAAGCTCACAACAATTTTATTTAGACCAAAGGCATGCACTGGTGATAATGGAGCTGTTATATTCTTTTATCGTTAATAAACAAAATATATGATAAATACCTAGAAGGCTTTCCATGATTTGAAAGAACTTTGTACCTTATTTATTAGCTCTGATGTACAAGTGAAAAATTAAAGTATTTTAAGATTAGCATTGTATGTAACTTTTATCTCTCAGCAAAAAAGTAAAGTACATTTACTCTAAAACAATTTGAATGTACAAGTAAGCAAAAACAAAATAAAATCACCTAAAATCTGCAAATCTAACAACAACAAAAAAAACCTTTAGTATTTTGTGACATGTAAAATCACTTTAAATCCTACTGTTCTGGAAAGAAAAATCTGGTTGTAATATCTTTCAGGGTATACTTCCAGAATTTAAAAAATACATTCACTCAAAAACATTTATAACAATAGGATTACACTGCACACTGTGCCCTGTATTTTTAATTTAACATCAAATAATAAATATAAATTTAGAATATTAAAAAACTTCAGAACACTTTCATTGTGGAATTAAGGAGCTATTAAATAATATCACCAATCAATAGCTTCACTACACTTAATGAAAATAAGAATTGTGCAAAACTATATATTCTATTTTACTTAATATGCAACACATGATATGAGCACTATCATTATTCCTTGTATCGATTTTTTAGTAGGTTAGAAGTGGTTAAGTCAACTACTCAAGGTTACAGAGCTGGTAATAGTTTGTGAAGGTATTTGAAGTCAGGCCTATCTAAAATTTAAACTCCAAGTTTAAAGTTGGAGTTTAAGTTTACTACTGAAAAACAATCCTGAGAGAATGAGCCATATCTACCAGCTCTTTCACAAAGTCTCTAAATCTAGACACAGGTTAGCCCATTATCCCCAATTACCTCAAAGCTCAGCAATTCTTTGTCCCCTCCTCTTTGTTTCCAATCTATGCTCATCACCTCTACTTTCTATTTCTCAAATACATGATAATTTTCTGTATGGTTAACATCAGGATCCAAAAATAACCTATCAGAGAACAAGCCTATTGTGACTAAACCCAGTAAAAATAGGACAAAAGATGCTCTATTTTAACTTTACAATTGCATTTAACATTAGTCTGTATATTTTTCCCTAAATGTTGATAAAATTTTAAATTAAGACTTTCAAAACTCATAGGCCCTACTGATAACTTGCCAAGTCCATACTAAAGTTTATTGGGTGTTTTGGGGTTTTTTTTTTCCCTTCACTTCTTGCAACTTAAATTTAGAGAAAGACAACTGCTGTGTTGTCAAATCGTGAAATGTGTTTAGGCGGAGTGATAGGAGTTGAATTATGAGCAATAAGAGACACTGCTATTTTTGACAAGACAAATACAGAATGCATGACTCATTAAAAATAATCTATTATATACCTTTTATGCTATCTTTTTTATTTTCAAAAATTGATGCATTCATTAACATTCATGAATGATAGACACTTTTGTTAAAAAGGGGGAGAAATTTTGTCCCATTCACTGTAAAAAAAAAAGTGTATGTATTGATGAAACTTAAAGTTACAATTTTATATGTTAATTGCAACATAATAAACTGTAATGCAGTTCATAAAAATAGTTCCACAGTGTCTACCAGGTGATATTATCCCATCATAGAAAGCCAGTTTGAAACTAACTGAAGATAAATTTTTCTTGCTGGTTTTGACTGACCTATAAATCTAGATTCACAATTTTTTTTTCATTTACATGGCCTATTTTATTTTATTTATTTTTTAAATAAATTTATTTATTTTTGGCTGCACTGGGTCTTTGTTGCTGTGCACGGGCTTTCTCTAGTTGCGGTGAGCAGGGTCTACTCCTCGTTGAGGTGTGTGGTCTTCTCGTTGCAGTGGCATCTCTTGTTGTGGAGCACGGGCTCTAGGCGTGTGGGCTTCAGTAGTTGTGGCTTGTGGGCTCTAGAGCACAGGCTCAGTAGTTGTGGTGCATGGGCTTAGTTGCTCCATGGCATGTGGGATCTTCCCAGACCAGGACTCAAACCCGTGTCCGCTGTATTGGCAGGGGGATTCTTAACCACTGTGCCACCAGGGAAGCCCTACATGGCCTATTTTAAATTGCATCTTCTAGTAAAAGAATTCTTCTAAAACATTGCCTGTAATCAACAGAGAACTAACTCGTTTAATCTTTTTTTCATAGAGGATTTTTTTTTTCCATTTTGCTATGCTATGATTACGCCAACCAGTTATGGCATCAACATTTGCAGAACCTAATTAGAATGTGACTACATTGAGGATGATTTTAGGGTTGAAAATTCCTTGGGAATACAGCTGTAGAATATTCTTCCATATCATCCAGATTTGGAGTTCCATGTAGTGATTAGTTACTGCTATTAACGTTTCTGAACTATATTCTGAGCACTGAACTGGGCATTGGAGATAGAGAAAAATAAAGGAAAAAAAATGTCTAACAACTTAATAGAGACATAAAGGCAGAATATTAGGAGAAAAAAATATCTGTATATACTACCAACTCTCCCTCTCTCTGTTTTACCTTTCTACTACCAACGTGGCAGCATGTTGATACTTAGAGGAACTCTATAATATTGGTTCAAGGACTTGGGAGCAGACTGCTTGGGCTGAGATCTGGGCTCTGCCACTTACTAGTTGTGTGACCCTGAGCAAGTTATTCATTTGAAAATGGGATAATGGCAGTACTACCACACTGAATTATTATAAAGTTAAACTAGCTAATATGTGAGTAAACTGCTTAGGACAGAGCACATGGTGTGTACTCTAAATGTTGGTAGGAGAAAAAAAAACAACAACCCTGGTTCCTTCTATTTTATAATCTTATGATAATTAAATCCATTCAATAATCTTTTCATTCACTTATTCCAAAATTATATACAGAATACTGTAACTGTTTCTCTTTCCTTTTATGGGCCTAGAATATTTTTGTCCAAGATGATGAGAAACAATATTTCTTGATATGTTATGAGAAACAATATTTCTTGATACGTTATAGGAATTAAGAACTTAATAGAAGAGAAAGCCAATGTGTTCTTTCCAATTTCATATGTAGAGGTGGCCTTCCATGTAAAATATTCCCTAATCCTGTTAATAAGCCAAACTGGTAAATTTAATACTAGATTATGAAAATTGGTACCTAGGGAAGCTAAAGAGAGAACTGCTTTAGGGTATCCCTCAGAACATGCCAGATATGCAGCTCTGCCTGACCGTATCTGATCACTCTGGCTCCAGCCACACTGGTCCCCTTGCTTTCTTAGGACACATCAAGTTATCTTCCACTTCAGATTTATATTTGCTGCTCCTTCAGTTTAAGTACTAGCCTTCCTCCCAGCCCTACCATTCCCCCCAGCCTATAACCTGCTTGGTTCACACGCTCAGCTCCTTCAGGTCTCTGCTCAAAAGTCACAATTTCAGCAAGCCCCCCCCCGACTTAGACTCCTTTATAAAATAGCCACCACACCTTTACTCTGTCTCCTTTACTCTGCCCCTTACCTTGTCCTGCTTTGTTTTCCCCCACATCACTTATCATCATATAACATACTAAATATTTATTTGCTTATTTATTATTTTCAATCTCCCTTCCACAGAGTGTAAGCACCATCACAACAGTAAACTTTCTTTGTAGCTTCAGTGACAGTGACTATCTTGGGAATACAACTTGTATCCTCAAGAACAGTGACTACCACATAGCACATACTCAAATATTTAATGAATAGAAGAATAAATGCAGTTACTTTCTCAATTTGAATGCATCTTGAGCTATTTGCTTTCCTGAGTACAATCTAAATAGATCATATGACAATCTGGAGTTGTGTTCAATTACTAAAAATTAGTAATGAGCTCTTCTTGTGCTCAGATTCTGGATTCTAAAGACATTTTACCATTAAAAGAAACCAAGACCCTTTGGATAACTGACTGATTTTATGTCTGGAGAAGGGAAAGGAAGGTGAGCCTGAAATACAACTTTTCTGTCACAGAAAATAAATAAGCATTCAAAGACTAACAGAGGCGTGTCAAAGGACACAAGGGTCAGCTTGAAGGAGCTCCCACTGACTAAATCTGGGATAACTTGAGCATAAAAACAAATGTTTACAATTGATTAATTGATCTTAATGTACTGAAAATATAAAAATGCATGAATTCACAATAAGATTTGTGTGTGTGTGTGTGTGTGTTTGAGAGAGAGAGAAGGGGATAAGGGGATACACTAATTTGCCACACTGAAAGATTCATTAACAAAATGTAGGATAAAAATCATATGATCATCTCAACAGATGCAGAGGAAGCATTTGTCAAAATTAAACATGAATTTATGATAAAAAACCCTCTCAATAAAGGGGGTATAGAAGAAATGCATCCCAACATAATAAAGGCCATATATTGTAAACTCATAGCTAACATTATACTCAATGGTCAAAAGCTGAAAGCTTCCCACTAAGATCAGGAACAAGACAAGGATGCCCACTCTCTCCACTTTTATTCAACATAGTATTGAAAGTCCTAGCCACAACAATTGGGCAAGAAAAAGAAATAAAAGGCATCCAGATTGGAAAGAAAGAAGTAAAATTGTCACTATTTGCAGATGACAAGATACAATATAGAGAGAACCGTAAAGAGTCCACCAAAAAAAATTAGAACCAATAAATGGGTTCAGTAAAGTCACAGGATACAGCATCAAAATACAAAAATCTGTAGCTTTTATATAATACTTTAATGACAAACTATCATAAAGACAAATTAAGAAAACAATACCATTTTCAATCACCTCAAAAAAATATCTAGGAATAAATTTAAACAAGGAGCTGAAAAGACCTATATATTGAAAACTACAAGATGCTGATAAAAGAAATGGAAGAAGACACAAATAAAGGAGAAATATTCTATGTTCATGGATTGGAAGAATTAATATTGTTAAAACCCAGGCAATCTACAGATTCAATGCAATAAAGATTCCAATGGCATACTTCACAGAACTAGAACAAATTTCTGAAATTTGAATTCGAGACCACAAAAGATCTCAAATATCCTAAACAATTCTGAGAAAGAAAAACAGAGCTAGAGGTATCACACGCCTTGATTTCAAACTATACTACAAAGCTACAGTAGTCAAAACAATATGGTACTGGCACAAAAAACAGACACACAGATCAATGGAACAGAATTGAAGGCCCCCAAATAAATGCATACTTATATGGACAATTAATTTATGACAAAGGAGCAAAGAACATACAATGGAAAAAGGATAGTCTCTTCAATAAATGGTGTTGGGAAAACTAGACAGCCACACGCAAAAGAATGAAACTAGACCACTATGTTGCACCACACACAAAAATTAACTCAAAAATGAATTAAAGACTTGAATGTAAGACCTAAGTGATAAACTTCTTAGAAGAAGACATAGATAGTACCCTCACTGACATTGGATTTAGTGATGTTTTTGTGGATCTGACTCCAAAGGAAAACAAATGCAAAAATAAACAAATGGGACTATATCAAACTAAAAAGATTCTGCACAACAAAGAAAACCATAATCAAAATGAGCAGGAAACTTACTGAATGAAAAAGGTATTTGTAAATCATATATCCAAATTTTGTGAGACAATTCAAAGTTGTCAGTACTGTGTAACAACTGCTGTATTGATTGTACTGTGTCTAAAATGATTCTTGTGCTATTTTAATGTGAGAATTTTCACCTATAAAATCTCTATGCACGCAACACACACAAAATAATAAAGTTTCTATAGCATCAGTTCTTTACTCTATTGGTAATTCAGAGTTGCTCTGCTATTTTAGGTGGAACTACAGCTCATCCAAAGCTAATAAGACAATGCTCTTCTTTACAGTAGTATCCCAGCTAATAAATAGAAGGGATAATAGGATGATAAAGTTACTGTTTCACAACTCCCAAAGGAAAATATGATAGTCAAGGACCACGGATCCTTGAATGCTAAAAATGTTGGGTAACTATTCTAGAATAAAAGAGACGAAAGAGACAAAAAACAAATACAATGTGTGATCCTTGATTTGATCCTCTTCAAAAGAAAAATAAAGTCATAAAACATATTTCTGGAACAATTGGAAAAACTGGAATATGAGGTGTGCATTAGATGATATATACTGGGGTATTATTGTTAGTATTCTTACATGTGACGTGATTGTAGTTATAGAAGAGAATATTTTACTCTTAGGAGTTCATGATGAATTGCAATGATCTACACAACTTACTTTGAGATTGTTCAGAAAAAAGAAAAAATAGACATAATATAACCAAATATTGGAAAACATTAACAGTTGTGTATCAAGATACGGTGATTCAAATCTTCATTGTACTATTCTTTCAGTTTCACTGTAGTTTGAAATTTTTCATAACAAAAAGTTGAAATACAAGTATCAAAACTTGGATGCTTGAAGTTGGCATAATGATAATAAATAATATAGTCTTTGTATATAAATTAGAAAATGTTGATGCAAATTAATTGCTAACATTTGTGGAATACAACACCCTATTCAAGGTTTCTTTATCTTGGCACTAGTGACATTTTAGATAGTTATTTGTTGCGAGGGACAGCCCCCTGCATTGTAGAATGTTTAACAATATTCCAGCTTATATCCACTAGATGCTAGGATATTGTCCCCTCACCCCCCCAAAAAGAAAACCCCGCAAAATGTCTATAAACATTGTCTTATGTCCCCTGGAGGAACAAAATCTTCTCTGGTTGGAAAGCACTGCTTTACATGTTGATTTTTTAAACTTTTTTTGCCATTCCTCCAAATTGCTACTTTTCAGATATTTAGAAAATAAAAATTAATTGATCATTAATATAAACTACATTTGTTAAAATCCAACTCTTCCCATTAAACACAAAGTATATGTCTCTATTCTGATACTTGGGGATAAAAATGGTTGAAAGGATTGCCAATAAAAGAACATTTTTAAACATGTAATTTTAAAATGCTTTTATGATAAAGCCTCTAACAAATTTTAAAAATAAAATCTTGCCTTTTCCCACACTATTATTGTGAATAGAGATTAAATAAAAATTGTTTTGGCCTGGTAGTTTAAGGCTTGCTGTTTCTAGTAAGAGATATTAAAATTGTAATTTGGTCGATGGCATATTTACTAGGAAAAAGATATAGGCATTTGGAACAAAAATTACCTCCAGAACTATGTATAAGAAGCTTTTAAAAACATGCATGTTATTAATACATACAACTGCTTGGATGAATCTCTAAATGTATTAGGTTGAGTGAAAGTAGCTAGTCTCAAGAGGTTAAATTATATATGATTCCATTTATATGACATCCTTGAAAGATAAAAGTAGAACTATAATGATGGAGAAGAGATCAAATTTCCAGGGGATAGAGATAGAGGGAGAGTGTGATGGCATAGTGATAGCAGGAGGGAAGTTTTTGGGGTAATGGAACAGTTCTGTACCTGAATTGTGGTGGTGGTTACATGAATCTATATATGTGTTAAAATTCATCAAACTGTATTATAAAAGTCAGTTTTACTGTTTATTTATAAAACAGAATAAAATAAGGATTTTCTTATAATTCTAATTATAATCATGTAAAAAAGGTCAGTGCTTAATAAAGTTCTTTTTCTAGAAAAGCCTTTTTTGTTGTTTAGTAATAAGGGTGAGTTATTAACATATCATATGTAAAGAAAATGCTTAAAGAAAATTAATAAAAATTCATAACTTAAACTCAAAAGTACTTATAAAATACATAATAGGAACTAATATAGCTTGGTTGATATCATAAGAAGGCAATAAGAAGTTTGATTAATTAAATTAAGTTTAATTAAATATCATGCTCCAAATGTCAAATATGAGTATCTTCAGATTATCAGATTTTGTCGCATATTGGTGGGAAGAAACCGCACAGATGTATTCATGTGCTATAAGTTCCCAATTAAATGGTGACAGTCATAGACCTTAAGAAAAGAAGGGGTACCAGCCAAAGCAGTAGCATATCTTGGCTTGTCTCTTCCTTATCATTTGACTCCCTAAAGGGTGGCTACACAACTGCTATCATATTCTCTGTAGTAGTGAGAAAATAGCCAATTTCTTTCTAATAACAACATAATGTTCTACACTTAGACCTTATGTCATCATTTTGGAATGCCAACAATCTATGCATGTCCGTTTAAAAAATGTTTACAGACACCCATTCTTGTGATTCTTGACCCACACTTGGCTTTAGCAAGACTGCATCCTCAAAGGGGAAACAGCAGAGTCAATACCTAGGTTTCACAAGCTGTCTCTACTTCTAGGTTCTTTCTGGTGAACTTGAATCCCCACATTCCACTCTGCCTCTAATTTCAGAGCTTTCACCTCGTGATTCTGATCCTGGGTTTGGTCTGATAACCACAATCACAAGTCTTTCTTCACTTTCCCAGCTAAGAATTTATAAACCCCTTAAGGAACACAAAAAGAGCAGCACAGTTTCAATCACTGTTGCTAGAAGCTTCAAAACTGTTAATTACAATGCTCCTGTAGAATAGAAATTAATTACAGTCCTTAAATGTATTAAATTATTTTTGAAATATCTACTGCTGTTAAAGAAGCTTTAGTTGACCCCAAGTTCCTAGAGCGATCAATATTTCTTTCTAACTTAAAAGCACTCTAATATCTCAACTGAAAGAAAAAATAAATCCAATCTGTACACTGTTCTAGTCTGGAAACATTCTCAGTAGGAATTGTACCTCTGACTTTCACCCTCTCATTAGAGCTTTACTTAATATGTCTGATCAGTGATCATGATTCTGGCTTACAACTATACAGATGGTATTCAATTGCACTTTTAATGTTAAATTTTCTAATATCTCAATACAAAAACAGTTATCATGGGCTGCATATCCATTTTCTGTAGACACCCAGGAAAAATAACTTTCACATTTCCTCTTTTATCATCTACTTCTGTACCACCAGCAGGTTGCATGTCACGCCTTACCATCTGTTGATGTATTGCTTGTTAATATATTTTTGTTTTAATCAGGGAATTAATGGAGGATTCTAGATAATATAAAATTCTATTTAATAGCAATTGATTATCTTTTTTTAAGCAATTAGAATATATCTAAGACTAAAACTTCATGAACCATTATTGACTCTTTTCTTGATGTTTCAGAAGGCCCATCAGAATCTTAAAATTTCTTGTATTAAAAAAAAAAACCTTAGAGAAATTCCATTAAATAAAAAATGGTCAGAATTAGAGGAAGATGATTCTTATTTCTATGCCACTGCGCTCAGCTTTCCAAGCATAAATGTTCACATTCTTTTATTAAGACTAAATGAATGCAATGGTAACAATTTGCACAACCCAACAATTACCTATTTAGTAATATGATCCTTAGAATAGCCTTTGACTTTCCAGTTCCCATGAGCAAAATACATACGAATGCTTTTCTACCTGTAGTTACCATGGTGCCTCTATAGACTTTCTGTTTTTCTTGGGGAAAAAACCCTCCACTCCCCTGAGAAGGCTAACATTCATGTCCATTTATGGAAACAATTTAATTGATTAAACAAGGATCAATTAAACAATTTAATTGATTCTCTTGTGCTTCTCGCTGCTCTTACATTTGCCAAGTTTAATTGCTCGGTAAGGCTTTGTGTTCCTGAGGTAAGATGACATGCAACCCAAATTCTTTTGATATTCTCTCCTGCTTTCATGGAATTGTACCAAAACTAATTTGAATGCTAAATAAACTGAAACAAGATTGTGGGGTTTTTTGGTTCTGAAAACTGGCAGAATTCTCATAATGAAGCAAAAAATCATATATATATATATATATATATATATATATATACAAATTTTTTTCAAAGCATGTAAGAGGGTGAAGAATATCCTCTAAGTTTAAAGATGCAATATTTGTGAGATTTTAAAATCACCTTAAGATTGTTAAATTTCTATCTTACTGTAGACTTGTGAACAAATGCTTAATAACTATTTTTCAATACCCCCATCTCCATAATGGAAATAGTTCCTGAAAGTAAAGATAAATGTAATTAAGAAACCTGGAAACTGAATTTCATCAGAGTGATGAAGACAGTGGATTTCATCATCCCACCAAAACAGAGAGTATTTCTCACAGTACTTTTCTCACCGGCTAAGTCTTATGACAAAGAGATAGTCTTAAATCCACTACTACTGCTGGACAGACAACCAGTACAAACAGAGGCCTCTGTGCTTTATGAGAAATTTAAAGTTCCACTTAAGCTTATCAATCTCAGCTCATACATATTGACCTTATGAGCATTCCTTATAGAACAGATATTTATGAAAATATTGACTTTGTGGTCAGCATCAAGACAGGCTTCAGTGAAAAAAAGTGAGCAAAAACATACATGGGCTCTGCTGTCTGGAGTTTTCATTTAAAAAATCCATATATATATATAATTATATAATGAGATAACTAGAAAAGAGTATGGTGCTTATAAACCTGTAAAACAGAGGAACTTGAAGTTATCTAATGGATTAGCAATAGCTGTTATATTAGGATAAGGTTCAGTTGATATAAAAATCACAAAATAAAAGTGACAGAAGAGAGAAGTTTACTGCTGTCTCATATAAAAGACTGATAGATGTATGTGGTCCAAGGCTATTTAGGGAAGTTCCAATTTAACAGAGGCCCATATTCCTTCTCTTTTGTTTCTGCCAATTTGGAATGTGCTTCTACCTCATCATCAAAGATGCCTTCCTGAGTTCCAACAATCAGCTTTGCATTCCAACTATCAATAAGGAATAAAGTAGGGAATGGTGCCTTTCATCTCTTTTCAAGAGCTTCCTAGAAGTATTACACAACTAGTCCTACTACATTAGTGGGTGAAAACTTAGTCATATAGCCATACCTAGCTGTAAGGAAGGATGATATAGCCATATTAAATGTGCCTAATTAAGAACTGAGTAACTTTTAATAGAGAAGAATAAAATAATAGATATTTGGAGGCAAGTATCAGTATCTACCATAGTTTGCCTGAGAAAATGACTTTAGATCTGAGGTTTGAAGAATGAATAAGTGTTAGGGAAGAGGGGAAGAGTGAAGAGAATTCCTGGCTAAAGCACAATCCACATGGCTATACCAGCCTCCAACACAGCTGGACATGGACTACTCGTATTCAGTATTCTTTTATGTAGTACAGAAAAGAACTTCTCTCTTGTTGTAGTCAATTCTATTTTGAGAATTTTAAAATATTCAATTCAACTGAATCCTAGCTAATTTTATGTAACATAATAGCCTTTGCTAACTCCTTAGATAAGGTCCAGTTTCTCTATATTACTATTTTTCTTGAGCCTGGTATATGATTAATGTTTTTGTTTTGTTTATTAATTATAATAGGTTTACTTTTATGAGCTTATATAAGCTTTTACTATTATCAGAGACACACAGTAAATAAATCTCTCCTGTCAAGATCATATAAATATTATCAGAATATATATATATATATATATATATATACATATTTTATAAGAGCTGCTTGAAGCACTTTTTGCTGAGCTAAAGCAAAGATTTTGAAAATGCTTAGATAATAAAATCTCATATTTTAGGAAATATTTCAATGAAAACACATGTTAAAATAAGTCAATTTAACTGCTTATGTTTTCATCTGATATATACATACTCTGAAAATATCCTGTGACCATTTATTTTTTGAGGAAAGGGGTTTGGAAATTTATCCAAAACAATTTCAAATACTTTTAGATCAATCATTTATTTGTTGACAAACCCAGAGCTGACAGGAACAGTTTTAAAGTACAACTGAAGATACTAAAATTTCACATAAACTTTATCACCTTCAAATATTAGAATCAATGTTATGCTGAATTTTGTTAAGATAATAAAATACATTACTAACCAAGCTACTCTAATCTGTATATTTACTTAATAGGGGTTCAAAGTCTTTCAAAGCAAAATGGTATTTTATTCAAGGAAAATGAACATTTGTGTATCTTTCATAAAATAATTATTTTAACTATCCAGATTACTAAAATTAACATTATTCTGCTTATAAGAAAATTAAATTACAGTAAAATATTCCACTTAAAAAATCCTATGAGGGGTTTCTTATTTTATTTTTTCTTCCAAATATTCTCTTTGGACTGGTTATCCCCTGCCTGAAAAACTCCTGTACTGTGCACAATCGTAGCAAGTAGACGTGACCTTCAATCATGTGTCTTTCTTACCAAGAAAAAGCCTTTGGCAAGTACCAGAGAGCACATATATGTTTATGTAACCACCATAAAATAATGTTAAACCAGATGAGCTGCCAAAAGAATCCAAAGAGAAGTGACGTTGCCTGCTGATAAAGCAACTTATACGTTTATTTTGTAAACATCTTAGAAAGGACTTTCAGGAAGAAAGGCCCATGAAATAGTTTTCATGTGAAGGATATTGATGCTCGAAGATCGAAGAACTTATGAAGTAAAAGCAGGGAGGTAAAGTGGGGAGCAAAGATAAATCAGATGGCAAAAGAGCAAGTTGGTTTGGCTAGGAAAGCTATATGAGGGGTAATGTAATATAAATGGACAGCCTAGGTTACCATGAACTTGTTTAGAGATGACAAGGTTGCCTTGACAGTCATGTTAATTATCTATTGCTATATCAAATCCCAAAATTCAATGGCTTGAAATAACAGTGATTATTTATTATCTCATTATTATTGTGAGTCAGAAATTAGGGGATGGCTCAATTGGGTAGTTCTACCTTGGAACTTCTCAGAAGGTTGCAGTTAGAGATTGATTTGGGCAGCACTCATGTAAAGCCTTGACTATACTACCAGAGGATCCATTTCCAAAGTATTTCACTTGCATGACTGACAAGTTAGTGCTGGCTATTGGCTGGGGGCCTCAGTTCTGTTTCATATGGGCATCTCTATAGGGCTTCTGGGGCATTTCAGAAGGCATGCACGTCCACTTACACCATATTTTGTTATTCACACGGGGGCAGTTCTAATTTAATGAAGGAGAGGTCTACACAAAGGCATGAACTTCAGGAGGTGAGAACCATTGGTGGTTACCCTGGAAGTTAGAAACCAAATCATGTATCATTAATATTATTATTATTATCATTATTTTTAATATTAAAAGCTTACTCTGTACTTGGTAGTTTACCCATTTTTAATCTTCATAAAATTCCTGTGAGATAGGTTTTATTGTGTTCATTTTATAGTGAGAGAACTGAAACTGAAAAGTTAAATAACTTGCCCAAACTCACACAGGTGGTAACTGGCCGGATATCTGTTGATCTGATTTCTAATCTTACAATCCTTCAACCATGCCACGAAGACTCAGAAAATATTGTCTGTTCTAAGGATGATCCTGCTGGATGTTAAAAAAATGTCTGCATAGTGACTGTTGTACTTTTTAAAAATAGCACAAAGGGCAGGAGACCGAGGCATTAATAAACACTAATAATTCAAGTATTTTAAAAGCATTTTTTCTTAAAATATATCTAATGATGATATTTATTTTGTAAGATTAGAATAAGATTGCTATCCTCTCATTGAAGCTAAATTCAAAAAAATCTTGAGACAGCTATTAATGAACTTATAACCAATAATAAACTAGTGCTTTCTTCATGACTGTTTCAACATTATAATTTTCCTATGAACTTGTTGTGATTTTGAACTTGCAAATACATCTTGACATAAGGGCAGATATTTTATGAAAGCAAAGTGACACTTCATAGGCCTTATTATTGAAATTCAGCTGAAGGCATAAAGATAATTATCAAACACACAAGAGGGCTTATTCTTGTTATTTAAGAATTATGTAGTCCAGGAATAGCAACCACATAATACCACTTTTCTAATGAACACTTATTACTTTAATCAGCCTCTAATTTAATTTAAAAATCAGAATTTTTAAAACAGAACTGGTCACATTTACTATAGTAGATAATTTAAAGGTTTTATTTCATTTTACATAATTTCTGGGTGACAGATAAATTAATTAACAACAGATGAGTATCATTCTTGACACAGCAATATATTAAATCTGAATTTGGAAATTCCCTGAAAAACACATCCTCTAAAGGAGGGATAAGTTAAAGGTCATCATTACTGAGGGCTGGTCCTTGATTTAATTAGCTTATTTTAATGCAAAGAAATGGTTTGGAATTCTCATAATTCACACATCAATTGGAGTTAAAAATTGGCCCATGAAAGATATAACTAAATGAATTCATCACAACAAATCAAAATCATGTCTTTCTAAAACAGAATAACTATTTATAACTAAAAGAAGGCCTTGTGGATATTTAACCTTCTACCCACCAGTTATCCTTCAAATAGAAAGTACCTTTTATAGTGGTAAAAGAACTCCATCTCCTGTCCACTGTTTCCCCATTTGTGACATTTCCGCATAGACAACACTTGGAATTCTGTTTAAAAATGAAGGTTCCTTGGCCCTTACCAGATTTTCTGAATCATCTCTGGGGGTGGTATATGGTAGCTTACATTTCTGGATAATTATGTATTCTAAAGTTTGACAATCCATATAACCGTTCTAAGAATCTTTTATTCTGATCCATGAGAGAGGAAGGATAAAATAAACTATAGTCAATAATGTAAAATCTGAAAGCCCAATATCAATTCCCAGAGAGAATTTCCATTGATAGTTAGTAGGAAGTAATTATAGTCTTGAGAAACAAAGTATTCCATTCAAATATTTGATACTTTAATAATAATATTAATAAAAATTATGCTTTAAGTACTTTTGTTTTACATTCGTATATGTTGAGCCCCACGGTAAACATCTCACTTGACCTTAATGACAATCCTTTGAGGGCAATATTTCTATCTACTTCATTTACAGATGAAGAAAATGAACTTAGAGAGATTATGCTCAGTAGGTGGCAGAGATACTCAGGTCTGTCTGCCTTCAAACTGCTATACTATATAGCACTATAGATTAATGAAGATTTAATATTCAAACCTGATAGCTTTCGGAAGATATTAGATAGGGAAAGAAAATTGAAGCTGATGTACAGCATGGTAATGTAGAGCATCAAACAGATTGAAATGGAACATCTAAGTGCTATATGGAGTTCCCATGAAGTGCATAGATCCTGATACCATTTAGTGAACATTAAATAAGAATGAATATATTTATTTAAAATTTAGGAATGTTTTAAATTTTTTTCTTTCAAAATTTTTACAAAAATTTTGTTAATTACATCTCCTCTCCACCAAATAAACAAAGAAAACAACATCAACAATAATGCACACATGCGTGCATGCGCACACACACACAGAGGCAGGATGACTATCTTCTGTTGGATAATTCATATTTTGTAGTCACAATGTCAAGTTTAATTGACATAGTCTCAATGTAAAGCTTGGTATAAAAGGCACCTTGTGACTTTGTGGGAAAATGACATGTGTCCTTTATACACCCAGACATTTATTGAGCACTCATAATTCGTTCAGCTAACAAATATATACTGTGTCTTTAAGGAACTCACAGTATAATGGGGAAACAGATATGCCTACTTAAAGTAGATTGGTGTTAATTATTACGATAGAGGTAAGCACAACATTTTATGGGATCTCAACAAGGAGGGTAGTGAACTTAACTGGGAACTGACATATCCACAAAAGACACATATTGTAAACGGTTTGAAAGAATGAGTGAGTTGGGGGCAAACAAGTAGAAAATGGGGAAAGGAAGTTCTAGGAGGAGTGAGGAATATAGACATGTAATGGATACTTTCTTTTCTTAAAGAAAGGCTAAAATCTGTTTGAGCACTGTATTCTGTCTGTAGTGTACCTCATTATAGTAAATGGAAAAGTGTTGGGACAGAGGTTGAGCAAGCCAGGCAGAAGGCAAGTAGATGATGGCATGTTTATGATTAAGTGAAGTCCAGGTTGGACCAACCAGACTTCTCTCTCTTGAATTTAAATCTTGAATGGAAGGAATGTAGGCAGAGTTAACCTATCTGGTGGTAGCACTGTGAAGAGTACACCCTTCAGTTCATTCTAGTACTGAGATCCAAAGCTGTTCTGATTTCTCCAGGTCTTTACTCACATGTCCTCTTCTCCACAAAGCCTCCACTGCCCAAAGTTTAAGCTGTGCACTTCGATGCTCCCTATCCACTGTCTATGCTCTATATTTCTCCTTAGCATTTATCACCATCTAACATACTATACATTGTTCTATTTATTTTACTATCAGTTTCATCCAATTAGAATATAAGCTTCATGGTTCACTTGCTCATTGCTATACATTATCCTATTTATTACCTGTTTTGTCCCACCAGAATAAAAGCCTCATTTTTCACTTACTCACTAATTATCCAATGCATAGAATAGAACCAGGCACACAGTTTACTGTATGAGTCAATAAAAGTGTTTCCCATATCATTCAAATACATTTTTCTTTTGACTAACATACCATAATCAGTTTCTGTTGCTAGTAAAAGAGCGTTAACTGAACTGTTTTTAAATGTACAAAATGCTTTCAAGTACATTTTCTCACATCAACCCTGAGAAATGTATTATTCTCATTACTTAAAAGTGAAGAAATTGAATCTTAGTGAAGTTTAATAATTTTTGCATATGCACATGTTTTAAGTTGCAGATATGAGACTCAAATCTATCTCACCTGCACCTTGCCTTTTGTACTCTGCCTCCTCTTGAAAATCCCCAATATAAAGGTTTCATTGAGCTATCACTGACAACTACCCACTTTCATGTTTTATCACCCCAATAGTCATAAACTCATTTTCTATATCCAGCTGAAACCTCTTTTATTTTTATTCAGACTCATGTATTCCTGCAGTTTTCTCACCACATATGTTGAACAATTACAGTGTATCAAATCAAAAGAACATTTCTTTTGAGTGAAAGAGATTATGTCTTTCTTCCATATTCCTTTCCCTGGGCTACGTAATGTCCACAATTTTTTCCATCTTTTCTTCAAAGATCTATTTTTCATTTAATAAATTATGTAGACAGCATCCCATATTAAAGATTTATCTTAAAATGTGGTACCATAACAGGCTATATTAAATGAAATTATATTAATGTAATGTGAAGAGTAAGGGCAATTTTCTAGATAATCTAGCCTGTGGCATGCTATATATATGACTGTATGTTGAGCTTTCCCCACAAAGGCACAAACTCCACTAACTTTTGTTTAGCTTATAATAAGTTATGACTGTACTCTTATCATTACTTACAATGTTTTATTTACTCATATTTCCCTAAATACATGTTGTATATTGCCATTTAATCTTTAATATTACATATAGGCAAAATATTTAAATAACTTTGATAATTACCTAATAGTGTAAACTATATTAACTTTATTTCAGTTATAATATTTCATGAGGTTAAAAAATCTTTAAATTTATATTATTAAAGAACATCTATTCATTCTACATATATTTTTGGAGAGCTTACTATGTGCCATGCATGTTCTGGGAATCACTGTTAAATAAAATACACTTTCTTGGAACTTATGTCTACAACATCATATTATAGAAGCATTGAGTAAAGCGTAATTTTTCAGTGAGCTTTTTTCCCCCTCTTTTAAAAAAAGTGAAATATAATTTCAATCAAAAATGTTACTTCCTATGCAATATTAGACTGAAGACTGACCCATGTCCAGACAGTTTAAACTTAATCTCGTTAGCACTTTGATTCTTTGTTTACTTGATTTTTTTTTTTGCCACATTTACCAATATTTATTCCCATTCCAATTTCCATTTAGGGCGATTAACACAGAAACTCACTTTTTAAGACTGATCCAAAACTATGCTTCCATTCTTGGCTCCACTCTCATTGCCGCTTGATGTCTATTATCCCAGACACAGCCTCTATCCTTTGATCCATTTTCACCTTTTATGTTTTACTTCTTGGAAAGCGAAGCATTCTTCTTTCCAAGGCCAATGTTGCAGCTCTTCCTTTAGCCTCACCCTTCTTGATTTCCCTAGCTTTCTCTACCCTCTATCAATATGTATGTTCAGGGTCAAAGAAAATATATAGCTTATTTCTTGCTATGCAAAATGGTTTTTTGCTTTAAAAAAGAATAAATGTTGAATGTTTAAGATTTAGTAAAACAAATCAGTCATTGCTCTTTTCAGAATACCATGCTAGTTCAGGAACGATTCTATCCATGAAAGCCTCTTAGAAGAAGAAGTATTTCCTCTTCATGATCACCATCATCATAAGGTTGTATTTTTATTTTATTTTATTATTTTTCTTTATACAGCAAGTTCTTATTAGTTATATCTATTTTATACATATTAGTGTATATATGTCAATCCCAATCTCCCAATTCATCACACCACCACCCCCACCCCACCCCACTTTCCCCCCTTGGCATCCATACATTTGTTCTCTATATCTGTGTCACAATTTCTGCCCTGCAAAGCGGTTCATCTGTACCATTTTTCTAGATTCCACATATATGCGTTAATATACAATATTTGTTTTTCTCTTTCTGACTTACTTCACTCTGTATGACAGCCTCTAGGTCCATCCACGTCTCTACAAATGACCCAATTTAATCCCTTTTTATGGCTGAGTAATATTCCATTGTATATATGTACCACATCTTCTTTATCCATTCATCTGTCGATGGGCGTTTAGGCTGATGCCATGACCTGGCTATTGTAAATAGTGCTGCAATGAACATTGGGGTGAGTGTGTCTTTTTGAATTATGGTTTTCTCTGGGTATATGCCCAGTAGTGGGAATGCTGGATCATATGGTAATTCTATTTTTAGTTTTTTAAGGAAACTCCATACTGTTCTCCATAGTGGCTGTATCAATTTACATTCCCACCAGCAGTGCAAGAGGGTTCCCTCTTCTCCACACCCTCTCCAGCATTTGTTGTTTGTAGATTTTCTGATGAGGCCCATTCTAACTGGTGTGAGGTGATACCTCATTGTAGTTCTGATTTGCATTTCTCTAATAAGTAGTGATGTTGAGCAGCTTTTCAAGTGCCTCTTGGCCATCTGTATGTCTTCTTTGGAGAGATGTCTATTTAGGTCTTCTGCCCATTTTTTGATTGGGTTGTTTGTTTTTTTGATATTGAGCTGCATGAGCTGTTTATATATTTTGGAGATTAATTCTTTGTCCTTTGATTTGTTTACAAATAGTTTCTCCCATTCTGAGGGTTGTCTTTTCATCTTGTTTATAGTTTCCTTTGCTGTGCAAAAGCTTTGAAGTTTCATTAGGTCCCTTATGTTTATTTTTGTTTTTATTTCCATTTCTCTAGGAGATGGGTCAAAAAAAATCTTGCTGTGATTTATGTCCATGAGTGTTCTGTCTATGTTTTCCTCTAAGAGTTTTACAGTGTCTGATCTTACATTTAGGTCTTTAATCCATTTTGAGTTTATTTTTGTGTATGGTGTTAGGGATTGTTCTAATTTGATTCTTTTACATGTAGCTGTCTAGTTTTCCCAGCACCACTTATTGAAGAGACTGTCTTTTCTCCATTGTATATCCTTGCCTCCTTTGTCATAGATTAGTTGACCATAGGTGCATGGGTTCATCTCTGGGCTTTCTATCCTGTTCCATTGATCTATATTTCTGTTTTTGTGCCAGTGCCATATTGTCTTGATTACTTAGCTTTGTAGTATAATCTGAAGTCAGAGACATAAGGTTGTATTGAATGAGTGTCTCTACATGTACATGACACAACACGGACACAGAGAAAGCATTAAGTAAAGACACAGAGGTCTGGTGTCTATACTATGTTTCGGAACTGCAAGAAGATACAGGACACTGAATATCTGGGGAAAGCCCTGCAGTGGCAGAGGTCTGTCTAGGATATTCCCACAGATCATGGCCCCTTGGTCAGTCATAGAACATGGCTGGTATACGATGGCCAAAAAATTTTTTTTCACTTATATTTCTGTGATATAGTTATTTTGAAATTCTTTACTATTTTTTAAAAGTAATGTTCTTACTTGAAGTCTTTCTCAAAGACACACTTGAAATTAACCGATTCTTTTAGCACATCACTGTATTTTGCATGATTCTCTGTTCTAATATTTATTTTTACTTATTATGTATTGTAACATTTGCTCCTTGAAAATGTCGACCATATCTAAAGCAATTTCTCTGAGTGTTTCTTGAATGAAAGAAATGTGTATGCAAATATTTGAACTGCCTTATATTATTGTTAAAATATTTGATTTTTTATGCATTAAATATTTTAACATCTAAACAAAACATTACAACACATGATATACTTTAACAATGATTAAGTATAACTTTTCAAATATAGTGAGTTTATAATATTTTATAATAGCTTTTTTGTTTTAGGAGTTCAAAGAATGCTTTTTTTTTAGCATCTCGTAGGCCTACTGTAATTTCAAAGATGGATTATTTGAGAAAGAAGATTAATGATGTGCTTAATGAGAAAAACAAAAATACAAAATAAAAGGAAACAGTATGCTATGAAACAGTATAACATTACATTGTAGTTCACAACTGTTGCTTTTGCATTGATTTTATTTGATAGAAAACAACAAATAAGTATGTCTTTTTTTGTGTATCTTCTGTATTTTTTCACCAACATAATTAAAATTGAGAATATTTAAGCTGTAAAAACTAGATTATGTTTATTTCTTCCTAATGACATTGCTCAGTTGTCCGTGTAACTTTGCCAACTTCTGTTTTGTGATATAACTTAGAGAATAATTTTGTGATGTTGTTTAAAAATGTTATACACTCCTTAGCATTGTTAACATACTCAGTAATTCTTTGACATTTCTGCTGCCAATAATAGCATCAAATCTGGTTGGCTCTAAATAAATTTAGTAATTACTCTAAATCTTTACATATTGTGTGGAGCACCCAGCATACAAAGTGAGCCACTCTCTTTTAATCTGTAGATATTTTGAATTATATCCTAAGTTAGCCAATTTCACAAACTGGTCATTTTAAATTTGCATCTGTATCTGTGTAAAACTTGAGATGATAATAAAATTCATAACGAAGATACAAGATAAACATCAAAAGACTTTACCAAATACAATTGAAAAATAGCAAAAATGTATTTATAAAAGGAATCCAAGTATACTTTCAAAGGGATACTTAAATCAATTCTCTGAAAGCTTATATTCTATAAGCACAAAAATATTTAATATAAAATTAAGATCTTGAAAAATTAATAAATATATTTTAATAAGATCCCTTAGCATATATATGAAGCACTTAAAGTACTTAAAGTGGTGAATATGTTTTCTTAGCATTAATTTTTTCCTAAATTTAAAATAAGCAAAAGGAAAAAAGATCATTTGTGGAATAAATTATGCTATTATTTAGAAAGTACATTAATCATCAAAACAACACTAGCTAATCTTGATTGAATGCCATCTTTATTGGAAGTAAATACTTTATATATTATTCTATAAATAATCCATTTAGCATCATGATAACCTCATGACGTGCTCTACTGTTTTCCAATAGACAGTCAAGGAAAGTGAAAAGAAAGAAATAATTTCACGTGCTTATAGGCAGACTCTAGTGAACGGTGGAAACTAGTTTTGAACGGTGTGTTTAATTTCAAAAGGCATGCTCCAAACTATCATGCAATTTTATTTTTTGAGAATAATTCTTATTATTTGTAAAATATTTTGAAAATATAAAAGAAGGAACCAACAGTGGAAAAGTTAACTGTGAACCAGAATTAAAAATAGATTTGGAATTAGAATTATTTAATTGGAATTACATAAATTATAACAGTAATATCTATATGAACCTTTAAAGTCAAAGTATTTGCAGAGAACCAAACAATGTGCTATTATGACTGTTGGATAATATTCCAAGAGGCAACTAAGACTTTTGAGCACAGAAAACTGGTATTTTGCTCACCATCATTAAAGTCTGGCATAATGGGGATATTCAACAAGGTGTGTCAAATGATTTCAGAAATTAATATAAGAGGATTAATTTTAGCTAGCCTTCAATTTACACATGAATTCATTCATTCAAAAAACAGATTCTGTCTATACGACAAGCGTTAGTCTAGGTGTCAATAAACAAATATGAGTAGTTAAGTAAAATAAATTTTATGCTTTTCAGGAGTTCACAGACTAGTGGTGAAGAGAGATAAGTAAAAAATTAAATATGGTGTAATAAATAATACAATAGACATACATCAAGTTACTTTGTGAAGGTGTTAAGGACAGGAGGATTTAACTTGAATTAAAGTTCGGGGACAATATTTAAGGAGGGGGTTAAAAGGAAATGCTAGCTACCAAAACACATTTACAAAATAAAGCAAAGACACACACAAAGAGGCAGGAGCACCTAAACTGAATTAGGTTCAGAGGTGATATTCAAGGAGAGGTGATTAGGAAAAAGCTTCCAAACTGTGTTTGCAAAATAAACCAAGCACACACACTCCAAGTGATAATAATTCTGGGTAAGTCAGCGGGTCCAAGGATTTCACACCCAGCCCCACTCCCACCCCCATTCTCCTCATTCTTTGCCAAGGTCATTTCATCCACTTCCATAGTTTTCCCTACTCTGTAAGCAGATGCCTCCCACATTTACATCTACTATTCAGGCAGACCTGCCTCCTCAGAGCCAAACCCGTTATTTCCAACTGTCTACTCAATCTGTCCAAACCCAAACTCAATATATTGTTTTGCAAAGCTGCTCCTCCTCCATATTTCTCTCTCCCTCACTAGAGGTAATCTTGCCTTTTTCTCTCGTCTCCTATATTCAGTAAGTTAATGGACTCCTTTGAATCTATCTCTTAATGACTTTTCCTTTGTCCTTTATGCTCATACCCTTGCCTTCTCTAGTACGTTTTGCAGACCCCACTTTTGGTCGCTGCTGTTGTGATTGCTGCTCATTGAGCTCTTACTAACCACCAGGCACTGTGCTCCGTGCATTAAAAGCTTTATCTTAAGAGCCTCCTAATTAACTTCCTTACTTCCAATTTCCTTTCCCTGCAGACAATACTTGAAATATAAAGCTATGTTAGCTAGGTATAAGTGAAATATATTTGTGGATGCTATGCTGGGTATCTTACAACCATTTATGTATTCCTATGGAGAGGTCATTCTAGATCAGAATACATACTCCTTTTCAATTTGTAATTCAATTCAACACCTACTTACTAAATCAAGGCTGTGTGTTGGACACTGCTTGGTGCTAGTGATTTAACAATGAAAAAAAAGTACACAGTGCCTGTCCTCTTAGAATATATTGCCTAGCCAAATTCTATTAAGCACAAACTTCTGCAGATGGAAGACATACGATTTCCTATGGGGAGCTCAGGAGCTACTCATTGTTTTCTACAGTTGGTCTCACTGATATACAGAGCATTCTTATATTAATAAAAGTGCGTGTTCAGGGAAGGTTTTCCCCCTCTATTTCCCTTTTTGCCTTTCAGCACAATTTGATTAGCAATTTGACTACTATAAAAACATATTTCCAACTAGAAGAAAACTGTGTTAATAAGGATTAAATGAGGAGATGTAACTGAATAAGAACCTCAAGTTTAAAAACCCAATGAGGCTGTAGTACAATGTTTTGAAGAAGTAGAGTTAAATTTCTATAAGTTTCTGAATTAATAGGTCAACAGGATTAGAAATTATATAGCTTGGAATACTTTTGAATACTGAATACAATTTCAGCAGAAGACTATACAGAAAAGACTGTGGAATTCTGGGTTCCATAACCCCAGATTCAGACAGAAACTACGTTACGTATACCCTGCATTATTAACAACTACTTAAGTGCCTTTTTTGAGCATCAGTTTTTTTCATCTGTAAAGCAGGGAAATCATGACAATTCATCTAGATATTTTTGGAAAGCTACTGAATAGTTTTCCCTGTCCTATCAACCCGCCAAGGCACAATCCAATATTCTAACTAAACAGTAAATCGAAGCTTGTCATTCTTTGCTGAAAATCCTTGAATCCTAAATACAAGTTCCTGAGGATCTGGACTTGACATTCAAACCTATTTTTATATTCTGGAGTTTGCACATTGACTTTTAGCCATTTCCTTCTCCAGCTTACGTTCCAGTTATACAAAACTCTGCCTTTCCCAGACACCAATATGTACCTTTAAACATGTCAGTCAGCTTGCTTGAAATACCTCTTGTGTTAGCTCACCAATCATAATCATAATCATGGCTGCATACAGTTGGGCAACAGAGAAAAGCCTCAGTTCTCTCACTAAGCTGGGGAAGTCTGCTTATATTACTCTGTAACCTTGGAGCCAAAGGGTCTGTCTTTCTTATCTCTATTAGGCTACTTTGCTTTCATTCTTCTTTTTTTTTTATGTTCCAAGCATTCTGATAGATATTTCCAGTGCGTTTAAAAAATATCAACAGTGGGGCTTCCCTGGTGGCGCAGTGGTTGAGACTCTGCCTACTAATGCAGGGGACACGGGTTCAAGCCCTGGTCTGGGAGGATCCCACATGCCGCAGAGCAACTAGGCCCGTGAGCCACAACTACTGAGCCTGCGCGTCTGGAGCCGCGTGATCCGCAACAAGAGAGGCCGCGATAGTGAGAGGCCCGTGCACTGCGATGAAGAGTGGCCCCCGCTTGCCACAACTAGAGAAAGCACTCGCACAGAAATGAAGACCCAACACAGCAAAAATAAATTAATTAATAAACTCCTACCCCCAACATCTTCAAAAAAAGAAAACCACAGCTTTAAAAAATATATATATCAACGGTAAGAAGTTATAATATGCTCCAAATAATAGAAAAATAATGGTATATTCCCAGGGAGAAAAAAATGATAGAATATTAAAAAATCTGTTTTTTTTCTTTCCTGAAAAGTCAGAATTACCTCAACCTCATATGATCACAAAGATATGGTGCCCCATCCTAATTATTAAGAATTTGAGTGAAATTCTTCATGCAATTGAGAGTTCCAACTTGCCTATTAGTCTTCTATATATTTCAAGTAATACTATCTGCTAAATGAAAAATTATATATTAATCAATTTTAAAGTTCTCTTGATAAAATATGAAATGCCCCAATTAATAAGGAATGGTAAAGAGGTATAAAGAAAAAAAACCTCAAAAAGGTTTTGTCTAGCTGTAACAGAAATCTATTTTAAAAACAATAAAATTAAAGCTTTTCTGAGATCACTAATGTAACTGTTATCTATTTTGAAGAACCCAACACTGGTACACAAAGGCTTAGTATTAAACACATTTACCTTTATATATCTTTAGATATTTCTCTAATAATATATGTCTCACCAACTGCTTATATAGTTAACACAAAAATAAGTTGTTGTTTATTGTGTTGAATTTTCATATTTTAATCACCTTCCAAATATATGTCTCTGCTTATTATACAGAGATATTTGCAGTATCCATTTGCTAGGGACACAGATTAATAAAATGCTCTCGGGGATTAAAACAAAGCATAATAAGGGAGGGATAACTTGGGAGATTGGGACTGACATATATACACTATATATAAAATAGACAACTAATAAGAACCTGCTGTATAGCACAGGGAACTCTACTCAATACTCTATAATCGCTTATAAGGGAAAAGAATCTAAAAAACAAAAGAGTGGATATATGTGTATGTATAACTGATTCACTTTGCTGTACACCTAAAACTAACACAACATTATAAATCAACTACACTCCAATAAAAAAAAGCATAATAACTGCTTCAGTAGTGGTATAAACAGGCAAATGATAAAAGGAAATATACTTAATACATCTTAATACATCATGCATGAATCAGGTGAATGAGTGAAGGCTTCACGGGGTAGGTGGCATTTGAGATGAGTCTTTAAGCAAAAACAATTTTCCAATGGGCAGGTTCAGTGAAGAGGCGAAGAACAGAGGCATACAGACAAATTTCTGGGAAAGCAGGTAAATAAAGTAGTAAGTTGCATGAGCTCCAGACCAGGAAGAGCTTTTATATGACAAGCTAAAGAAGTGAATTTTATCCTTTAAGGACAGGGGATACACAAAGTATTTTATTTTATTTATTTATTTTTTGCGGTATGCGGGCCTCTCACTCCTGTGGCCTCTCCCGTTGCGGAGCACAGGCTCCGGACACGCAGGCTCAGCGGCCATGGCTCACGGGCCCAGCTGCTCCGCGGCATGTGGGATCTTCCCAGACCGGGGCACGAACCCGTGTCCCCTGCATCGGCAGGCGGACTCTCAATCACTGCGCCACCAGGGAAGCCCCCATAAAGTATTTTAAACATGGAAATGGCAGATTAATGTGTTTCCATATTTTGTGACAAAGTGTCTTTCTCTTGTCTTCAGTGGATACCAGGGGGCAACAGTCAGACTTTTACACACGTTCTTGGCAGTTAATGTTATTAATACTAGGATGAAATGGCAAAGAAATGTATTCTAAGCAGAAATAATTGCTCTGTGGATTCAATAGATCAAAACTGCTCTCATCAGAAATATATTCCTTTGGTTTGAGGAAGTGGTTTACAAACCACTTTTGCTTTGTTTTTGATAGCAGTATACTGTTTGTTATTGTTGTAGTTCATGAAAGCTTGCATAAAGCTCCAATGAATAAAATAGGTAAATGTAGAATAAGAAAACATTAAGAACCTGAAAAGAATGTATTCCTCTTCCCTACTGTCCCTAGCAACTACTGACAAACTCCCATGAAATCTTAGGACTGGGCAGACTTTGAAAATGTCTAGGTGAAGATACTTAATCTCTAGGAAATGAGGGGGTAGCGTGTTGCTCATCAATACCTCTGGGAGAATTAACACATTAAGTCATGATTAGCTAATCTAGAAGTTTAGTAAAGCATTATTAAATGGTTTTGCTTGCAAAAATAGAGCTAAATGTGAAATGATGTTGGGACATCATTTTTTTTTTAACCTCTTTATTGGAGTATAATTGCTTTACAATGGTGTGTTAGTTTCTGCTTTATAACAAAGTGAATCAGTTATACATATACATATATCTCCATATCTCTTCCCTCTTGCGTCTCCCTCCCTCCCACCCTCCCTATCCCACCCCTCTAGGTGGTCACAAAGCACCGAGCTGTGGGACATCATTTTTATAGACATAAAATTTAAAAGAATTTTTACTGCATTCACATATATATATATATATATATATATAAAAAACATAATTTTGTTTGAAGGTAGGTTTCCCATTTGTATATATTTGAGCCCCATAAATTGACAGTTCTAATACACACAAATATTATAATTAATTTTAATTTTCATCAATCAAAAATCATTCTCGGCAACTATACTCTAAAGTTTGATTTTGGGTGATAAGTTATGCACAAAATATATAGTGCAAATTGGGTGTTGGCATCACCCAGGGTCTAAGAACCTCTGAATAGAAACATGCAGACACAATTATCTTCACGGAATATTGAAGTGAGGTCTCATTTATAAGGAAATTAATTTAAATCAAGTGTTAGTCTATACAAAATAGTATTTGCATGTGTGTGTAGAAGTATGAATGTATTTGGCTAAATTAAAATACAATGAAAAAGAAAGGCTTGTAATTAGAATATCCTTCAGCTTCTTATTTGTTGTCTTTTTACCTCTGAACCCTTCAGGTCAAATACATTCTATATCTTACTTTTAAAATTTAATATTGTACAATTTCAGCAAAAATGACAAGCTAGTTTAAACATTTGATGAGAAGATGGAACTGAAACTCAGTATCATTCATGCTAAGCTATCTTAAATGTTTTTGCATATGTTAACTCTTGTGCAAGAATAATTTAAGAAAGTAAGCATTAAAATCTCAATTCCTTGATGCAGAATCATTTCAGAAATGCATTTATGCCATTCTATAATGAGAACCACTTTTGAAAATTTAACTAATCATTTCCACAAGATACATTTTTTGACAAACGGTTTGTTACTTTTACAGCATCTCATTTCTCATGACAGTATTTCAACCAAAGAAAGTATACCGCATTAAATAGGTTAATATATATATAAGAAAAATAATTCTGTTTAATTCAGTCCTTTGAAAATAAAAGCAAAGAGTCAACTTTTATAAACCTTTATATTCATGCTTTAAAAACCATCCTTCTTTCTTCCTTCTTTTCCACCAAAAGCAAAAACAAACAATAGCAACAAAAAGTTAAACACACATTTCCTGTTATCATGAATGTCAGGATCAAATACCATTTTGTGATTTTAAAAATGTAGGAGAACAGAGTTCATATTTGCCAACACTTCTATTTTATCTGAAATCCTAGTGTTTTTACATGAATTGTTATAACATCAACACAAAAATAAGTGGTTAAAAATCATTCTAGTGTGTTTTCAAAGAAAATCACCTGCCAGGAAATGTGTCAGCAAGATCTACTGAAAGAATTGTAAAAAGCCTGTGTCATGACTGAGCCATGGAATTCACTGACCCTTAAACTTTAAGAGACTGAAGCAGAATACCCAATGTCAAAAGCTGCCCCTAAAAGGCAGCTATGGGATATATTGTAAGGAGTGTTTATATCTCAGTGTATGGAGAAGAAAAAAGTAATAATTCTGTAGAGCAGCCCCGGGGCAATTGCATTCTGAGTCACTGCCACAATAAGCTGATCGCCACTGGGAAGTAAATATATTCTGTAACAGCACAGACTTGCGCTACCAGTAGACATCAGTGTAAGGCAGGAGAGGCGACAGAATTAAGAACAGAAGTATAAGAAGGGGGGGGAGAGAGTAATTATAGCTACTGCTATAGTTTGCAAAGGCAAGAGACTTTAATCAATCAGATGTGCATTTATTCAGAGCCCCCTTTCAAAAGAATTCATGCTGCCTCTACTATATTAATTCTCTAGGTCTTTACACTTATTTTTTCAGTGCATTATAACTATATAGCTAAAATAATTAAATGTTAGGCTGTTTATATTCCCATAGTGTAAAATATACAAAGAGAAGAGTTTCATTTTTCCTTTTAATCTAATGATGATATGACTGAATTGCAAAGTAATCCTTAGTACTGAAAAATGCAATTTGAGGATAAAAATGAAGTAGAATATGATTTACTTTAGACAACCATTTTCTAGACTGATGACTGATTTATTCACAGGCAGTTGGAATACATTTAGTAGGTAACAGCTTTGTAACTCACATTTACATTTATATTGTAAATCATTTTGACTTTTTGATAACACAAAATCTTCCATCTTAATGAGTTTCTACTTTATCTCAAATTGAAAAGCATACTAAACCTGGTACTTAAGCTACTGTATTATTGATTGTATATTGCACACATAACAAAATTAAATAACAGGAGTTATGTTAAGCTATGTATATGAAATACAAAACATTTTTCTAAGCCCAGAGAACACAGTTTGCAAAGTTCCCTAAAATGTCTTTTAATTCTACCCTTTCTGTGATATATCAGGGAAGTAACTCTGTAATTTTCACCATATTATATCCATAAATAACAACTTCAGGAGAATAACTCATAAACTCTCAAAAGATGATACTGTAGCAGATTTAAGAATCCTTGTGAAAATTAAGGGTTCACAATTATTTTGCTTGAATTCACAGAGAATCCTAACGCCATCTCATCTCCATATAAAAAAAAACAGATTAAACTGACATGCACATTATCTATATCTTACATCCCCTTTAATACTTTCACACTTTGCAGTTTTCCTTCCCTTACTTTTCTCTTTATTAAAAGTTTGACTATATATTAACTTCCTAAGTAGTGAAGCCATTTAAAGCACACTTACTTGAAAAGTGTAAAACCGGGTCCCATTAGGAGGATGCACTTTAGGGGAGCCAGAAACGGTGTTCATATCCGAGAAAATCATTTCTGATCAGAGAGACAATATAATCCACAAGGAGCTAGAGATGCAGAGCAGAGAGCTTAGCGTACAGATAAATCCGTGCATGCATTGAGGGAGGCTAGAGGGTAAAATGAAATCTGCCCCATCCTTCTTAGATACACAGTGATAGCATTTTGAATCCTTCTCCTACATTTGAAATCTAAGCTGAAAGGTCATCGGCTACTGACCTTTTGTGCAGCTAGTTATTTAGAACATACAAGGTTTAAAAAAAAATTTTAAACACCGAAGGAAAAAAAGCAAGAACCAACAATAAATGGAGCTTGTGCAGAATCTGGCAGTGCTGTGGACCTGCCCATCTGTTCTCAGTGATAATCACCTCCCTCCACCACAGTCTAGCAGAGTGATTATGCTAAATATCCTGGTTAACCAATAACATACAGTTTCATTTCAGGGAAGCATGCACAGTGTAATTCAGAGGACCTCTTCTGACTAACCTGAAGCATGCTTCCTATACTGTTTAAAGCTGTATCTAGTAACAAATTATTATTTGATCATGATTATTTCTGTATGTTTCTAAATCTCTTTGTTAATCCCAGTCTGTTCAACGAGATTTTAAATTTTAAAGCCTTTTTTTTTTTTAATGAACAGTTCTTTTTAAAATGTATAGATCAAGTCATATTTTAGCTGGCTAGGACATTCACGGGCAAGGCATATAATTCAGTAAGGCTATATAATAATAGGCACTTTATCAAATAAAATGCTTCAATTATTTTTACTTTTCTAAACTCTTAAAGAACATCATGAATATGAATGTAATCATTGTTTTCTTATTTCCCCCACATTAACTCAAAAAATTGTTTCACAATTAATGCTTTAAAAAGTACCATACATGTGTTTTAAATAATTACAACTTTATCTCATGTATATAGAAAGCAATTAATAAAACATATTTTAGATACATGAAAATTTTTGACCCAAGAACTAAAAATATTGATTACAAATATTTAGGCTGTGTTGCAATGCATGTTCATTTTTCTATGTCTTTTCACACAGATTATTCAGTCTGTATAAAACAGCATATTCAGATGACTTTACACTTTTTAGAGGTAAAAATAAATGTTCCATTTACACATCATTCAAAGGCGGAGACTTCAGGAGGACAGAGACTAGAATGAACCAAAAGTGGTGTCTTTGTGAACGTATCTAAGATGACATAGTTATTTACAATCAAGAACCAGGAACCACCTCCTTTGAACCTGAAGACTATAAAAGTAATATGATGGTGATGAGCTCTTAAAACTTAAATTATTATTCATTTTTACTTTTGATTGTCTAGTCATGATTCAAATTTATAATATCAATGGGGAAGAAGTAGAAAAAATGTTCATTTCCTTAGTTGGGATTTCTATATTATGGTAAATTATGTAAGTAGGTAATTGTTTACTTAGCAAGCTGCTAAATAAATCAGAAGATAACTTGTTAAATAAGTGTTTAATTGGGGGATAATTTTAGATTTATAGAAAAGTTGCAAAGATAGTATGAAGAGTTCCCATATATCCCTCACCCAATTTATGTAATTGTTAACACCTTACGTTTCTATGGTACATTTGTTAAAACTAATAAACTGATATGGTACATTACTATTCACTAAACTAGGCTTTGCTTGGATTTCACTAGTCATTTCATTAATGTCCCTTTTCTATCCTAGGTTCTAATCTACGGTACCACATTTATTTAGTTTCTATGGTTCCCTAGTTTCCTCTGGGCTGTGACAGCTTCTTAGCTTTTCCTTGTTTTTCATGATCTTGATAGTCTCTAGAAGACTATCAAGAATTTCTAGTCAAGTATTCTGTAGGATATCTCCTGATCTGATGCTTATATTATTTTGTCTGATGTTTTCCTCAAGATTAAACTAGGGTTATGGGTTTTGGAAAAGAATACCACAGGGGTGAAGTGACTTTCTCATCACCTCATATTAATGAAGTGACCTCATCACATCATATTGGGTGTACATGATATCCACATATTACTAGCGATGTTAACTTCATCACTTGGTTAAAGTAATATTTGTTAGGGTTTTCAACTGTAAAGTTACTATTTTTCCCTTTCCATACTCTGTTCTTTGGAAGTTAGTCATTAGCATGCTCTCAAAGAAGTGATAGGGAGGGGTGAAATTGAGCTTTACCTCCTGGAGGTGGGAGTAGGTACGTATGTTACACGGAATTCTTCTGTACAGAAGATTTGCTTCTCTCATCTGATTATTTTTTCGATCATTTATTTATATTGGCATGGACTCAGGTATATTTATTTTATACTTTGGGTTATAATACCATTTATTTGATGCTTAAATTGTCCCAGCATTGGCCACTGGGAGATCCTTCAGGGTGGATCCTGTTACCCTTTGATGTGCTCCCATCCTTTTTTTCTTTAAGCACAAATAATTATTTTTAAAAAATGTTTTTTCCTGTATAAAGTATGTATTATTTGCTAAAATGATTAGTCTCCTTAACTATAACTCTAATTATCACTGCAAGTTTACTTGAAAAGTCATGTTTTCCTTTTCCATTATTATTTTAATTGGCCATATTATTTTGTTTTTCAAATTAATCATTTTTACCCTTCTGATTTCTTAGCCCACATGGGGTTTATTCCATTGATTCTCAAATAAAGTAACTATATACACATATTAGCTGTGGTAATCAGTGATGTATATATAAATTTTTGGTTCTTCCTCCTTGAAATTAATGTTGGGATCATAATTCCTCTTATGGTGGGTGGCACCATGTAACTCATACTCTCAAGAGTTGTGAGTGGAAAAAATGTCTCAAAAACAAACCTGAAGCTTCTTGGGAACTCAGGATTTAAAGGAAAAATTTGTTTGCCAAGTAGATTATTATGGTACAACTATAACCCCCATTTACTTTTATGCTTACGTGTAAGTTGGTTCTGGTATAATTTAGATCAAATGACTCACTATATTTCTTATTATTATTGTAGAATAGACAATAAATCAAATATTTCTGGTATAATATCACATATTCCTGGAATAATCTCATATATTTGCTGAATTTGCATAATCCAGCAAACTATATAAGCTAGGAAATCTGAAGTATTTGGTCAATAAGAATATATGTTCTTTCTTTTTCATATTTCTTTTGTGGAGAGGGGAGGAAAGCAGTATGAATTAATGTTGAAAGAAGTAGGAAGGAGAAATAGTGTTAGTACATAATTATTTTAAGCACACTGCTTTATTCTAAATATCGCTGAAATTGCCGAAGTATATATTCTTCCCCAAACTTTTCTTTTTTCTATGTAGGCTATTTATGATAATAACATTATTTCATTGTTCTGAAGGTCTATTTGGAGACAACTCAACTTTCTATCTCTGCCTAGTAGCAATAATAAAAGTGGTGCCCAGTTCTGAAAATTGCTAGGATACAGAATCCTACCTTATCCATTTTGGTTATAGAGGCCTGGTACTGTTGCCAGATGCTAGGGGCATACCTATAAAAGACACAATATCTGTGCTCAAGGAACTTTAAATTTGGTGGGAGAAACATCAATTAGTAAGAGACAGTTAACTAGCAAGACAACTGAAATGCAGTTTAATTAATACGACTGACTTAACCTAAAGGAGACTAAGTGAGGTCATCTGAAAAGCTAATTCAAGGGATGTATCAGAGTGACCCTCACCAAAATAGGAGATGGAAGTCTTTCCAAAGAGAAGTACCCATGTGTGAAAAGATATGAGATGGCATAGAAATAGAACAGTTGGGAAAATATGGCTGAAAACATTTCAGGGCATAAGAAGTAAGTCCGCTAGGTGTGTGTTTTCATGTAGAAACATTTGCTCAAGTGAAATTAGTAAAGAGACAGTCTATGAACACCCTATTCCTATTAAATCAAGTAAAATTAGAACATACTTGTCTTCTAAAAATATATGAGGGCTTCCCTGGTGGCGCAGTGGTTACGAATCTGCCTGCCATTAGAGGGGACACAGATTCGAGCCCTGGTCCAGGAAGATCCCACATGCCGTGCAGCTACTAAGCCCCTGAACCACAACTAGTGAGCCTGCGCTCTAGAGCCTGTAAGCCACAACTACTGAGCCCACGTGCCACAACTACTGAAGCCCGCGTGCCTAGAGCCTGTGCTCTGCAACAAGAGAAGCCACCACAATGAGAAGCCTGCACACCACAATGAAGAGTAGGCCCTGCTCGCCGCAACTAGAGAAAAGCCTGCGCACAGCAACAAAGACCCAAAGCAGCCAAAAATAAAATAAAAAATAAAAATATATGAAATGTAGAGGCATATTCTCATACTTTTGGTTAGCTTTCCAAATAGCTTTCCAGGATGGCTGTGGCTTGTCAAGAAATTTCATACTTAGTTTAACTGTCTCTGATTTAAAATAAGATTATTTTAATTATTAACTTGAAAGTAAAAAAAGTACAATATTACTATGTAAAACAAAATTTAACGTGCTGATGGTAGCAACTGGTTTTCAGCCAATGTCTGACACATGATGGGTAAATAATATGTCTGCTTCAATTGTTACACACAAACCACTCCCTAAAATCTCTCAAGATATAGCTTTCACCAACAGAAGTAAATTAACGATATTAACTCTAGAAGGTTTAATGCCAGCTATCTCAAGCACTTGAATTTTTACAGAAAATAACTGAAAATGAAAAAGCAAAAGGATAACTAAATTACACTTTTTTAAAAAATGGGTAAAATAAAAGTCTTCAAGCCAGACACTTGTTTTTAATAGACTTACAGAGAAGATTCCCAGAAGTCATATAATATACCCTTCTGCCTCTGGGAAAAATTAAGCCTTCTGAAACGTATGTTATCAGTTTGGTTTTATAAAAAGTTCAAAAATACTTTATTTTTTTCTTAAATTCCATATATATGTGTCAGCGTACGGTATTTGTTTTTCTTTTTCTGACTTACTTCACTCTGTATGACAGACTCTAGGTCTATCCACCTCATTACGTTTCTTTTTATGGCTGAGTAATATTCCATTGTGTATATGTGCCACATCTTCTTTATCCATTCATCCGATGATGGACACTTAGGTTGTTTCCATCTCCTGGCTATTGTAAATAGAGCTGCAATGAACATTGTGGTACATGACTCTTTTTGAATTATGGTTTTCTCAGGGTATATGCCCAGTAGTGGGATTGCTAAGTCATATGGTAGTTGTATTTTTAGTTTTTTAAGGAACCTCCATACTGTTCTCCCTAGTGGCTGTACCAATTCACATTCCCACCATCAGTGTAAGAGTGTTCCCTTTTCTCCACACCCTCTCCAGCATTTATTGTTTCTAGATTTTTTGATGATGGCCATTCTGATTGGTGTGAGATGATATCTCATTGTAGTTTTGATTGACCACCTAGAGGGGTGGGATAGGGAGGGTGGGAGGGAGGGAGACGCAAGAGGGAAGAGATATGGGAACATATGTATATGTATAACTGATTCACTTTGTTATAAAGCAGAAACTAACACACCATTGTAAAGCAATTATACTCCAATAAAGATGTAAAAAAAATACTTTAGAGATACTATTTCATATCCTGTCAGGAAGATTAAGCACAAACATTTTTATATCCCTTCAACATAATTTTTTTTCAACAAATAACTGTTAGACATATTCTGCTTCAAGACAAGCAATTCAATATAGCTTTTCTTTCATTCATTTATAGGTATTGGATAACAAGCTGAAAAATTTGCTACAATCATAAGAATTTGGGGAGTTAAAGGAATACACTGAAAAGGGCTTCTCATTTGCTGTTAGCTTCCAATAAATGCTCAGGGGGAAAGTGTCATACTGGATGAAGAACAGGAGAGAGAGAGAGTGCAGAAGAAGGAAGAAGAGGAAGAAAGACAGGGAGGAGGTGGAAGAGGAAAGGAGAGAGGAGAGATATCAATACAATTTTCATCACAGCATTATAACAAAGAATTTTATAGCCAAGCATTCAGTTAGAAGTCATGCCAGATGGAGTGAAATTTACAGCCCAGATGGGAAATACATCCTAGTGAATCCATATGGATGACATATGGAAGATAATTAAGTATATATTGCTATCTATCTACCTATCTATCTATCATGTATATATCAATCATCTATTTATCTATCTAAATATATATTCATAATTATGCACCTTTATCTATATCTGTATCCTTGTATTTATATCATGAAGTTTTCAGGACGCAGCAAAGATGACCCTGTACAGATAGCCAAGACTTTTACATCCTGCTTCTGAGTTTCCTACTTTCTGATACAGCTGGCTGTGCACAAGTTTGTAAGGTTTGTTCATTCATTCACTCACTCATTGATTCAACAAATCTTTATTGAAGGGAGATGATGTACCAGACCCCTATTACAGTTAGAACAGAAATGAAAGGCAGGTGAACTAAGGGGAAACAGCATTTTGTACCATGCCAACGAGATGCTCAATGTAACAGGTGTCATCAAGTCTAGCAATGAGATCTTGCATTAAAGTATTTCAATTAAAAAAAAAATCTTCTAATGCCTCAGAGACTTTTTGCCAAGTTCAAGAATTTTTTTTAGCTAGTTAACCATTCACTGAGGGTGTCCCAAATAAAGACAATTCTTAGTATCCCTCAAGATTTGTGACCATGTAGACCAAGAAAAAAAAATCAAGCATATGGAAATTGAAATTGACAAGCTTCCATTTATAGCAAAACAAAAATATTAAATTTGGCTTGAATCCATATCTTGAAAATAATGTGTTATATTTTTACATTATGTCATAAAGTTTTATATATGTATCTATATATGTATGTATATACATATATTGTGTAAATTATACACACATGTACATATATACACACAGATATGTGCATATACATTACACCTGTGTACACATACATACACATACATACCTGCACGTATACTGTCTTCAGAACTCAACTTAGAAAAATTTTAAATGCTATCTTGTTTTCATATTTTTTGTTCTCTTTCACTCTGGTTTCTCTTGAACCACATTTTTTTTTTTTTTTTTTTTTTTTTTTGCGGTACGCAGGCCTCTCACTGCTGTGGCCTCTCCAGTTGCGGAGCACAGGCTCCAGACGCGCAGGCTCAGCGGCCATGGCTCACGGGCCTAGCTGCTCCGCGCATGATGGGATCTTCCCGGACCAGGGCACGAACCCGTGTCCCCTGCATCGGCAGGCGGACTCTCAACCACTGCGCCACCAGGGAAGCCCTCTTGAACCACATTTTCACAAATGTTTACATGTATTATGATGGTAGCCTATGAATATCTTTATGCTTAAATTACAAATATTAATTGTATGAAATTCAGCATTGAGTTTTTTTGTTTTGTTTGGCCCTTTAGCAGAAAAAATATTAATTGATTAGAACTCTAAATTCTACAAGTAAATAATTTCATTACATTATGTTAAGTTTATTACATGTTCTGAAATATATGTCATTAGTCTGATTTTACAGAAATCACATTAAAGTTTTATGATAGGATGCTATTTCCTCATCTACCACTCTGGATACCAGATGCCCACATAGCTCAGGTTTTTATAATGATATCTGAAAAAGTTTCAGAGCTCTGACTTTATACACATGAAAAGAGTTAGTAGAGAAGTAGGAGGTCCATTCTATGGCATGATAACTACATATATAGTATTATATGTTGAACTTGAACCAGAATATGCCCTACATGCTATACTATACGGTACAGTTTTTACATTAAGTTTCAATTTTCCTTACAAATTGACAAAATTCTTAGCCATTTGTTACCAAACAGAATACCTCCACTCTGGACAAATCTTATATACTGTCCAGTTTCCATATATGTTCTCAGATACTCTGCACTAGAACTATTGCATCAGAATAGAGAATTCTCAGTTGCTCATAAAGAATTTGAATTTTATTTTTTAAATCAGGAAGCATAATTCCTAGCTAAAGTTTGAGGTAAAAGAGGCTTCCTTAGTGTGCAAAAGTTGTGGCTTATATGGAACTTCTTGTCTGTCCCTAACAAAAACCAGTACCATGCATGCCATAGAATAGGCATCCAATAAATATTTGGGAAATGCTTTAAAGATTCTCTTCTGGCTGGTTTGCTTCTCTTTTTTCATGGATTGCATTTTAATATTAACTATCTCTTTTTGACTTGCTGACTAGTCCTGATAATTCAAAAATCTTTATTCTCATTCTCAGATTCTTACAGTTAATATGTTGTACATTTAACAGTCCAACTTTGGGCTGAATGCACTGTTTGGTACATAATAGGCAAGTCTTTGCTGAATGAAATGTACAAAAAGAAGAATGAAAAAATCCAGATATTCTAACTACCAACCCATATTGTTTTTATTAAATAATGCCATGTAGCGGTTTAGGAAATAGATTTTAAATATATATGTTGAGACAGCTCACTTTGCACACATATGTATCCACTCACCCAAATGTACACATAAATTCTCCATGCACACATTCACAGAGCTTTGAAATACCATATTAAAGAAAATAAAGGTATATTCCAAGCAAACAAGACAGATGTTCTAATGCTTTTCATCCGGTTCACTTTATGTTAAACACTTTATACCACCACAGAAGAAACAGATTTAACTGATAGGATGAGAGAAATCATGATGGTAACCAATTCTATGCAAGGACCTTTAGGATAACATTACCATGGTTAGCTTGGAATAATAAAACAATTAAAACAATTGACTTATATGGATGGTCACTCCATTCATAATCCCATGTTTAAGATTAGAAAGATTGCAATAACACAGGAACAAGGGCAATATTATGCAAAACTGTGGAGTGGACTAAACTAATCTTTAGACTATTTCTTTCTTTTTAAAATCTCTACTGCCAAATTGTCATGGCAGCAAGTACATTATTTCCTCCTTAATTATACTTTTTCCAAGAATTTTCTTTGGAAGCTAAAGCCAATCACTATCCTGTTTTATTTTCTATTAAGAGCAAAAACAATGGCTCAATAGTTACCATTTATTGAATGATATTCTATGCCAGTCATAGTGCTGACTTTTACAAAACCTTCTAAAGGAGGTATTTTATTCCTCAGTTATATATAACGAATCTGAGTCTTAGAAAAATTATAACTTGTCTGGGTCACAAAGCTGGTAAGTGAGAAAGTCACTTAACTTGAAATCAGGTTTATCTGATTGCAAAACCACACTGTAACTCAAAATTATATCTTGGCACTGCTTTATCCACCACTGATTTTAATTCAGTACAGAATATGAAAAGGGGATTTACACATGATTGATTGATTGATTTCATACATCCAAAAAATTTTAGGTGACTGGCTATCTGATGAACTATTTATTTTAATATTATTGAAGTGTTCAGATTTTCCTAATGGATCAGTTGTCGTTGTGAAAGACAGAAAATAATCCAGTACAACTGCAAGTCCTTTGACCTGAGCAGTTGCTCAAGTTTTTGGCTTGATCAATGGAAGAATGAGATTGCCACCAACTAAGATGGAGAAGACTGCCACAGAAGCAGGTTTGGGGAAAATTCAGTTGCTCAGTTTTACACGTCAAGTTTGAGGTTTCTATTAGTCATCTAAACAGGGATGTTACAAAGGAAGTTGAATATACAAATCAGGAGCCCAAATTAGCATACAGAGTAAAAACCAAAAGACTAGAATGAAGTCGTCAGGAAGTGAATGTAAATAGAGGAGAGAAGAGGTAAGAGCCCAAGCCCTGATGCACTCCAACAGTAAGCACCCTGGGAGACCAGCAAAGGAGAGTAAGTAGAAACAATCAGCAAAGGAGGGGGAAGACCAAGACAGTACTGCATCCTGAAAGGCCAGTGATAAACCTGAACCCAAGGGGTGAGAGTGATCATCTGTATCAGATGCTGAGAGATCAATTATGATGAAGATTGGCCCTCGGATTTAACAATGTGAAGGTTGGCTTGGTGGAGGGTTGGAAGAAAAGCTGACTGAAGTTAAGCTTAAGATAAAATGGGAGGAGAGAAATTGGAGACTGTTTCTACAACACTTTAAAGCATATTGTTGCAAAGGGAATTAAAGAAGTGGGACAGTGGCTGGCAAAGAAAGGAAGGAGAGAAATAAGAACATGTGCTGAGGGAAAGGCTCTAGTAGAATATGAAAAACTGATGATGCAGAAGGAGAAGAGGCAAATTTCTGGAGCAAGGCCCTTGAGTAGCTGAGAGGAGACAGAATCTATGAGAACAGAGACTGGCTTTACAGAGGAAGAGGACCCCATATTTGATAACAGGTGGAAGGCAGAGTATGTGAGTCCCTATGCTGGTAACTATGGTGGTACGAGTTTGTGCAAATCCTTGGGAACTTAAGAAGCAAGGCCATCAGCTGAGGGTAGGTTGGGGAAGGGTGTTTTGAATGTTTGAGAAGTGAGAGAATGGTATGAATTAATCATGTAGGGGAGAGAGAGAATATTGAAACATAACCATATTAAAGAACATAGCTTAGCTATGTGAGCAAATCACTGGACTTTACCTCCTTAAATTAAAGGCTTTGGCTATAGATGAGTGGGTTAAGAGAAGCTACAAAGTTTACGGCGTGGCAAAAAGCAGTTTAGAATGCCTGCGCCCCTGAGGCAGGCAGTTCCACAAACTGATAAAATGAGGGACCGAAAAAGTAAGCCATGCATCCCAGTTCAGTCTCTCAGACTGGCTTACCCAGGAAATCATTTCTCCTTGGAAGAGTACAAGTCAGGCCAGAAGTATTACTTTAATGGGATCCCTGCCACATGGTAGAGAGGGTATTTCCCAGAAAAATCAATCCTCATTCTCTCATTCCCATATTCTTATATTTCCACTATATTTTTTCTTGGATATCATGAAACTAGACATCATTTAATCCAGTTTTCTCCCAATTTACCAGCCAATTCTTATTTCCACTCTCTCCACACCTAACCAAGAATCCATGGTCTATTATGACTTCCATTTTCTTGCCGATATCATCATCCTATTTTCCTAATATAATTTTATTTGATTCATTCAGTAAAGAATTGTCTTAATCCAATTGTCCATCTTCTCTGCTACAACCTGAGTTGATGTGTGCTGCTGGAGCACATCATACAACCAATGCACTTTCAAGCTTGCCAGGCTCCACCTCAACAGTGCTCCCTAAGCTGCCTGCCCCTCATTATTTCCCTCTTTCTCCTTTCACAGCAGCTGAATAAACTTTTCTCCAATCTATTTAAGGCCTTTATCCCCTGCTTGCTCACTCACCCTCCACAGATTAACAGTAGTTTTACAGTGAAATCCCTTTCTTTATACGCTTACATGTATTTGCACCTATGCTTATCTTTTTCTCTCGTCTCAAAGTCTGAGACTGATACTTCTATTTGATTTTGTCACAACGAGAAAGGGAAGCTTCCTGGCAATTTCAGGGCTACAAGGGATCTTCTTAAGCATCATTGCCAATGGCTTCCAATCTCTTTTCTAGGACTGTCTCTTTTACGGATTTCCCTTGATTGTCCCGTTAATGCATCCACATATTCACTCGCCTCTAAACTTAGGTGGCTATATACTATCTCCAAACATTATTTAAAATCTCAGATAGTTAGAGACATAAAAGACCCTAGCAATCATCTAGCAATATTAGAATCTTCCAACATTAGAATTCTCTAGGGTGCTTTAAAAAATACCAATATTTAGGCCTCACTTCTAGTGATCTTGGTTTAATTAGTTTAAGGATGCCAAATTAGTATTTTTCTAATCTTGTTTGTTTTTCAACGTACAAACAAGATTAAGGGATCACTGACATAGTGCAATTCTTTTATTTTATAGTCAAGCTGAATATAAGAGATAACAATATCCTGCTCTTCTTGGTCACACCATGAATCTTTCTGAGCTAACTAGGGCAGAGCATCTCAACTAGTGTGCTGCAAATAGGTTACAGGTGTGCTGCAACACCAGTTTCTCAGTTTCAGGGTGACTCCTCAAAGTCTGGGACTTGCAGAGCTCCTGAGGTGCTCAATTGTAGGCTTGAGTATGCTCCTCTGTCTACATTACTGTGATATAGAAATATCATGATTTTCTCTTTGTGCCATTATGTGAACCAGGTTGAGAAACACTCATCTAGTGTACCCTGGTCCTCAAATTTTGCTGGCTAGTATTTCCTCTCTGAGAAGTTTATCTTTTCACCTTGTTCTCCATTAAATTCCATTTTTTATGTTTACCCTCTCTTCTAAATCCAGATCATGTGACCAGTTTTGTGTTATTAGTACATTCTTCAGTGCAATAACTAAATAAGGAATGAATGATTAACCACCACTTAGGGAATGACCTCAGCAAAACTTCATTTTGAACGTATTGACAGTGAATTATTATTACCAAATCACACCTTCTTAGCTATAAATGTACACAGACACCTAAATGACTATGGTCAAGTCAGTTTTGCAGTTGTTGATTAGGAGGCCATGCAGACACAGAATTAAGAGTTTATTATGTCACGATAAATTGTGGACATTTATTAATGCCTTCAATTTATCTGCCCTGTAATTAACATTCACCACACATAAATAAATGAAAGGAACATAAATATTAACATTTCATAACAAAGGCAGAAATCTGTATTATAAATGCTTTGATTTAATTATCAAAAGGACACATAATTAGTAATATGATTAGTGTCTTGGACAGCATTATATACACTGGAAACCCCAGTCATGCAAAAAATGTTAATTTGAATGAACTGATTAGATGCAAGGAATAGGATATATCTTTGAGTTATGATTGTATTATCATTAAATCATCAACTCAGTACATGGGCTCTAGTGTCAAACAGATCCAAATTCAAATCCCCATGCCTCTACTTTCTTGACTAATAAAACTTTGAGTTAGCCTCTCTGAGTGTCAGTTTTCTTTCTCTGAGAAGTGGAGATTAAAATAGGTTTTAACTCATTGGTGGTGGTGTGAAAATCAAGTGAGATAATGTATGTAAAGCCCTTAGTGTCATCATTACCCTCTCACTCAGAATCAAATCTACTTCCTAAATTTTTTTTTTACCAATAGATTGTATTGCCTTTCTTGATTGCCTTCTGTTACCCAGAATTCCCTTTTTACTGAAATTCAGGATCCAGATCCAGTGCCCCCTCTTCTATGAAGTCTCGCCAGTCCAGAATCTTTATTTTCACTCCACTAGTCTGCACTTCAGTTGTAGTCCTTACCAAGGTCTGCAATAGGTGAGTTATTAGCATATTGGTGCACCTGTCCACTCAACTAGGAGCTCCTAGAAAATGTGAATTGTGTTCTTCATACAGAAGCCTATAAGATCTGTAAATATATGAATCAGACCATTCTCTGATATGAATGATATGAATCATTCCATTCTCTTTCTCTCAACTCTTTTTAATACTTTCCTATCACACTTCAGAGAAAATCCAAAGTCCTTCCCAAGCCTACAAAGCCATGCAATATTTGATCATGGCCCTGCCGGTTTACTTCATGCCATTATGCCCCTGCACACTATCCAGTGGCCACACAGTCTCCTTACAGGCCCCAAAATATAATGTCAACTGATACAGTGACGATCTACTGAGCAGAAGCTATGAGTCATATGCTATTGTAGGCATTTAGGGTACATTGGTGAATACAATAAACAAATACCCTTCTTTGTAGAGCTTCCACTATAGTGGGAAAGAAGTGCAGAAACCACCAACATAATAAGTAAATTATATTTTACCCCAAAAAGGAATAAGTGCAATGGAAAGAAGTAGAGCAGGGGAGGAGGACAGGAACTAGAGCAAGGGAAAAAGAGATTAGTTAGTTGTGATTTCAAATCCCATATTAAGCATGTCCACCCCTTAGTATTTGCAACTGCTATTCCTTTTGCCTGGCTCTCCCCCAAGCCCACCCAATATTCATATAGTTCCTTCTATGAATTATTTAAGTGTCTGCCCAAATGTCAACACTTCCAGAAGTCCCTATCTGAAGAGAGTGTAAAAAGTATACCAATCCCCACTGCAGCTCTCTATTCCCTTAATCAGCTTTATTTTCTTCACTTCATTATATATCTATATATTTGTTCATTTTATGATGAATATATATTTTTCTGTTTTATTAACTGTTGTATTTCCAGTGCTTAGGACAATATTTGTCATAAAGTTATAATAAATATTTATTAAATAAATGAATGTAGGTAATAATTAGCTTCAGCTAATGGTTATTAAATGTAAAAGGTAGAGCCAAGAAAACTGAAATTTAATCACCAATATATTATTTCTCAATAATTGGGAAAACATTTTATATTAAAAAGTTCTGCTTTTTATGCCCATGGCACTTTTATAGATAACAATAACCTGCCAAACTTCTCTAAATGAGATCCCTCACTCATTAATTCAACAATTGTTAATTGAGTGCTTATAACATTCTAACTTTTGCACTAAGCACTGAGGATACAACAATTCAGAAGATGGATATAATTTTTTAAAAAAGCATCTTTAATTATTAACAAACTGCATATATATAATTATAAAAATCAAAACACAAAGATTGTTTGTGAACATCATCACACTGCTTCTTTTGAGTTAACTCACCATTCAAAACTGGTGGGTTAAGAAAACAGCATGGAGAGGGGTGGTTAGAGTGGAACAAGGAAAACAAGCTAGGAGGCTGAGCAGGTAAATGCAGATGGTGGCTCAGACCAACGTGGTAGTGGGGAAGTTGGTGAGACCTGGCTGGACTCTAAAAATATTTTGAAGGTAGATTTGGATGTGAAGGAAATAGGAGACAAGCAAAACTTCAAGAATTTTACCTACCACAAATGGAAGGATGGAGTGGCCATAAACTGAGATGGGAAGATTACGGTTGGATCAGGTTTGTAAGGACCATCCAGAGCACAGTTTTCAACATGTTGAGTTTTAGATATCTATTAGACATTCATGAGGATACGTCAAGGAGGTAGCTGGACACAGGAGCTTGAATTTCAATGGCAAATCCTGGAAAGAACTATAAATTTGGGAGTCTTCAGTGTATAGGCTTAAGTGTATAGGAGTAAATGTAGAGAGAGAATCTTCCAGCACCCCAATATTACAGAATCCAGTGAAATGAGGAAGGACCAGCAAAAGACGCTAAAAGGCTAAAAGCTAAAGGGAGCTAAAAGGAGGCGCCAGTAAGCATCACACTAGGATTGGTGTTTCACTGGTGGAGCAGCCCACTCTTATGCTCCTGCTTGAAGCAAAAGCCTCCTATCTAGAGTGGGGAGGCTTTTGTCCAAGCTGATAACTTGGACAACAAGCCAGGTGGATTGAAAAAGGAGGTGGCCTTTTCCTGGCCAACCAGGTCACATAAACCCACAGTGGTGACCAATGAAGTGACAAATTATCACATAATTATTATCCTATTCTGACTTTAATGGAAGGTCAGGCTGGGAATATACCAATAAACAACATGTGTTTGCAATTGATATAGAGTTCAACACCAACACCAAAATAATCTGGAGGGCTAGATGTCAGTGTTAAGGGGTATAATATAGATTCTTTGAGTAAAATGTTGATATAATCCAGTAACTAGTAATTTGAACTTTTTTCTAAATGGAAGAATGTATGTTAAATAAAATTAAATGTGGAAGCCCACAATATAAGATATACAAGAGTGGGATTTCTTTGTTTGAGGCAGAGTAGCAGAATCAGAGACCTGCCTGTTCAGAGTCCCTGTTGGACTGTCCTTGGGGCATCTTGACACAGTCCTAGAGTCCTGGCAAACATGGCTTAAAAGCACTGGCAGAAGCTTAAAAAGAAAGCAGGTCAGAGATGAAAAAAATTGGCATTTGAAGCAGTCAGGGAAGGTCTGGGGAAAATGGACTGGATAGAATAGACTGAGCCCAGGTTGTCAATACTTTGGATTTTCCCCCAGAATTATGACATCGCAGTTACAAAACCTCCAAAACTAAAGAAAACATACTGGGGACAACCAGGGTCATCTAGCAATAATGTTAAGTAAATTATAATTTAAAGAAAGAGAGAAGATTTATAGTCTAGAAGAAAATAAAACTGATGTGAATAAGAATACACATATACAGTGAAGTTTATCCATTTCAGGAATATATTAACTCTAAGGTAAAGGGGTAAAAATGCATGTAAAAGTTTTTTAAAACAAGACAGTGAATATGCTCTTCCACAACTAATTCGGGAAAGACAGAAGTTGCAATGAAGAGCACACTTGATAATGAACCTCCAATTGTATCCAATATCAATCTATTTTAATCAAATGGGAGATTAGCCTTCCTGCAAGCACTAAGTGGAAGTGTGAATAGAAAAGCAATCTTGTAGGGTCCCTCAAGAGGAATATTCCAACTTATTTAGAGATAAAAGACTTTCAGGCAGTATTCAAAACAGTGAAAATAGAGACTCAAAATGCATGAACTAATTTCAAAGAGTAGATAAAAAGGAATAAGTGTCATGAGAGATACAAACTGGAAATTATAAATGCTCATTAAAGTGATGAGGAACTTAGGCAATTTTAATGGCTTAAAATGATATAGCATTAACTTCATCCATCTACTACATAGAATTGGGACATTGTTTTTTCTGTCTAAGGCTGAAAGATATATCACTAGTTTACAAATGTGAGCAGTGAAATGATCTGCCAAAGATGTCAGAGTAACTTACATTTACAATATAAGACTCCCACCACCACCTGTTTTCAGATTGTATATCCAGTATATCCCCAATTGTATCCGGTGGGTATATGGGTACAGTTCCTAAAACCAGACATTTGAACGAAGAACAAATGTCCTGATGATTAAGATATGTATGTGGACATTTTCTTATATAAATTTGATACAAAAACACATGACAAGGAATGAAACTCACTCATTTTCTCCTCCTACTAGAATTATGTAAATTATATAATGGGAGGGAATTTTGTTTTGCTCATTGCTGTAACCTTAAGGCTTAGAACAGTGCCTCACATAATTACAACTCAATGACTATTTATTGAATGAATGAAGACCAGTTAACATAAACAAACCAAAGTGACAACACTATTCCCTGGAAGTCAGTAAAATGTCCATTTTAAACAAGCTACTTTGCACAGTAGAATTGTAGACTTGCACAGGTAGGAGGCCCCAAAATATATATTCACTCTTTAGAAAAAAAAAGACAGTAGTTATTCCCAATATATAAATAATACACTGAGTTTTTGGTGAAAATAAGAAGATAACAGTATTCGGTAATCAAAACAAACCATAAAAATTAAGGAACTAATTTTTCATTTTTTCCTTTTTTTTCAGTTTTAATATTTTTTATTGAAGTATAATTGATTTACAGTGTTGTGTTAATTTCTGCTGTACAGCAAAGTGATTCAGTTATACATATATATATATACAAGTTTTTTTAAAAATATTTTTTCCATTATGGCTTATCACAGGATATTGAATACAATTCTGTGTGCTATACAGTAGGACATTTTTGTTTATCCATTCTATATATAAAAGCTTACATCTGCTAACCCCAATCTCCCACTCTATCCCTCCCCCTCCCCTGTCCCCCTTGGCAACTACCAGTCTGTTCTCTACGTCCCTGATTCTGAAGAAACTGATTTTTCTAATTTTACCTAAGCCAGTAATCATCAGGGGTGATTCAGGAAGGAGGAAAGCTTTAAAACATGGTTAGCTGGCATAAGGTTTTTCCACTCAGACTAAAAGTAGGCCAAAGTAGTTAAAACCAAACAAAACCAAAAAGTATACAAGCATAAAGAACCACAGGGTTGGTTAAAATTCAGCTTGCAGGTGATCCAAAAGAGAAATGAGTATTCAACTTTGATTTCTTAAAAGGACTCTATGTGTGTGTCTGTGTGTGTGTAAAATGGGAAAGAGAAAAGGAAAATCTTGCATCCTAAATAAGTTTATCACAGGTGCAATCATCCTTGTGTGATTACTATGTTGTAATTATTCATTTGATATAAAATATAAATGTTCATATAGTAATTATTCATTATTGTATACAAACCTCCAGCCACAGTGGTATAATTTCTTCCTCACATATACTCCCAGATGATTCTGTTTATAGTTTTATTAGGCTTGTAACTATTTCTTACATTAGACTTATTTGTATATTCATTACCCTCAATTCACTGTCAGTTCTTTTAAACAGCATGTATAATGGCTTACTAACCTTTAGCATTAATATATTGACAGTTGAATCATAAAATGTGACAGACAAATCTGTATTTTTGTATTTTCACCTATAAATCAAGACTGTAAGCCTCAGGAAAGTAAAGATCCTTATTCAACACTGTATTTTCTATGCTTCAATGTTTAAAACAATATCTATTGAATGGTTAATTTAAAAGATTTCTGATTTTTGTATTGTTATGAAGAACAACAGACATCAGGATAAATAGCCTGTGTTATTATGATACATGTTAGTTTAAAAAACTTATACAAGAATACTTTAAAAAGTAGAATTCAAGTTAGATAAATCAGGACACCAAGAAAGTTTCTGTGGAAATGGAAATTATTATGTGCTAGCTAAAGATATCATGTTTTTGAGTTTGGAGTCTATTTTGAATAGAGAAGTGTTAACCACATCATTTTCCACCTAAGATGTGATGAAAGTAAGACTGTGATATTGGGGTTAAAAAAGGCAAATTTTACTTAGTACTCTTTTATCTCCTGTAAACAAGTCAGCTAAATTTGGGGCACTACTCAAATAGCTGCATAAAAAGAATAATAAAAAACACATAGACATACAACCTAAAACAATATTCACTATTTTCTTGATCAGGACACCAATAATCCTTTATATTGAATCATCTATTTTTTTGCACTAATTGGTTATTATGATTAATATATCTTCCCCTTGCCAAGGGAAAAGATTCCATGTGAAACAGTGAATAGGAAGGAACAGGTTCAATGGAAGAGACAGGTAGGTTGAAAAATGGATCTTCATCTCTACAAACACTAAAGGTCAAAATACACTCTTCCTAGTAGTTGACAATCACATGCCAACTTGCAAATCCAAAAAATATAGAGTAGATATATGACTGTTACTTTCTGTATACACTATTTTTTAATTATTAATTTCTTAGGTTCTGAGCCAGGCCAATCCTATAATCTGTACATTGCTTAGCACTTGTCCCAAGTCACAATTTTATATACAATATCTAATCAGGATAAGGATGATTATGAAATACCTTAAAGGTTTCCCCCTCAAATTCTACCAGAGACAACAATGAGAATTTAGACAATGACATACTCTTTACTGGTTTTGGCCTTTCACAAAATTTTGATAGACGTAACAACTTCTAAGATACAGGTTATATAAATTTTAAAGTATTTTCATATGTTAAATATGACATCAACTTGCAAAAGTGAGGGAGACTAAGCCATCTTGCAATGAGCTACCTTATTAACTTAAATATTCAGTTAAAATGTGAATAATTGGGCAAATTTCATGTAGAATGACATTACCTCTGTTAAAGCATATAGGTAATGATGCTATGATGTTGTTCATATAAATTAATCACCGTCTGAAGTGGTACTAGAATTTACCCCATGCTCACCACCGTCTTGCAAAGAGCTGTCCTGTGTCATAGAGAAACTTGGCTCAAAACTATGGTCATTTAAATAAAAGTTCATGACCGTGTGGGACATGTCACTACTGTGTACTTATACACTTTAACTAGGGGTTATGGTTGGGGCCTAAGCTTATCAATCTCCATAACTGTGATACGTCAAGGTTGTCTGTAATATGTCCAATTTGCATGGACATGTCCTAAACACTTGCAAAGAGCTGTGAATGAGGAATTCAAAGCCTATATTTACATCTTGAAACAAGAAATTTAGCAAGAAAATTTATGCTTGCCCTCAGATTCATTACTGAAATTTGAACTCCCTTCGGATGGCACCCCACGAACGCAGGAAAACTCAGTGTGATAGGAAAGAGCTGAAGGCTGTGTATTAAAAACCTTAGCTGGTATCATAGATACATTAATGTCACGACATGATCTTCCTTGCAAGGTTCTTCGGTCAGACTTAGCAAAAATTTCCCAGCTTAAAAAAAAAAACCCTGAAAAAAAGCCCCAAAGAGCTTTCAAAACTCAGCCAAAGTTGACTGACATATCTGTAATATCTGAGAGGAAGCCTTATCACATTTGGTGAGAGGGTGATACACAGCTTATGCACAGACCACGAGAGCTGACAACACATGCGTAGAGCAGGGTTCAGGATGGGATGCAGGTGAGTAGGAGCATGTGTGTAGAGAAGTGGCTTCTATCTCTCCACTATGTTCTGGTGCCTTTCAGATACAGAGCCTAACATTCTGCATCTCCAGTAATGGCAAACTTTTCCTCTTTTTTGCTCTTCCTCTATTTTTCCTCCTTTTATATCCTTTCTCTCTCAACTTCTTCCATTAGGCCAGGAAATTTGTTGATCTCTAGTGTTCTGGTAATTCAGTAATGGTCATTAAAAATTTTCACAAGATCCAAAAAAAAAAAAATCACCTGGCTTGGATTCAGATGGCATGAGCTGAATCCTGGCTCTGATACTTTGTATAGTGGCTATTTTGTGTCCCTGGGCAAGATTCTTGGCTTTTAAAGTCATGGCTTCTAAGGCTGTAAACTGGCTACAATAACACATACCTGAGAGAGTTCTTGAGAAGATTGTATTTGAACATCTTATTTGAAAATAACTAGCATTAGCATTATAGGTAGTAAAATAAAAGATCTATTGATTTCATTTATATTTCTATTATTCTCCAGTATTTTTCTAAGTATTATTGCTATTTCCTGATTCTTTCTCTCTTTTATTTTTACTCCCCATAATCCTTTTATGTGCTATACCTTAGCTGCTTGTGATAGAGAGAAATGTGACGCATAAGTCACAGAAAGAGGGAGGACCAATTCTCAATAGCAAGCATTCTCAGATTTCATTAAAAACCCAAACATAGAGCCTTACTTAATTGAGAGAAATGTTCAGTTCCCATAGCAGGATATTTAACACTAGATTTTGTTACTCCTTTTCTAAGTTAGATTATAAACTCATGCTGATACCATTTATAGCAGGTTTGTAAATGTAATGTACACATCTTACCTACTACAGGAACATTAAAGCACGTGGAGAGGATTTATTCTAGGTCAAAAAGGACTTTAAAGCTACCTGAAAGAATTCTTCTCTGTAAATTGAAAAAGAAGCTATTTTCAAGCTTTTTCCATTGCACATCAAAGGGATGCTTTCTACTAATGTAGCCTTTATCAACTTATAAAATCTCAAATTTACATGGTGTGAGGGACCACAAAAATATAATTCCAGAAAATATTTAATCCAGTATTATTATTACAACTTTATTAAATTAAAAAAACCACATACTCTTAAAAATTAAGGCATGTAACCAAATAGACACAATGTTGGATATAAATAGAAATTCTGCCAAGCTGTTTGAGTCGCCCTGCAGTATGTCTGGTAGAATGGGCAGAGTACTGCAAACAATAATGAAATAAATAAAACTGGAATTGTGTTCTGAACATTATGTTCTTGGCAGGAATTAAGGTGATGCTATCATAAGGGACACCTGCTTCCAGAAATTCAACTGGGAAACTCTGTTGCATTATTTCCCTGGGAACAAAAGCATACATTTTGAATGATGTGTGTTATTTTGGGAATTTGTTGGGTGGGAGGTTAGCATGGGCAGAGATTTTTGAAGTACTCAGTATACCAAATCTTTCTTTAATCTCTAAAACCTTTTTTCCTCTTTGATCCTAGTAAAGAAAGTACCCATTTTATGCTACGTTACCTTGAGTCATAGGGATACAGACAATACTAATCAATCCACTGTTACCTCTCAAAATAGATCTTAATCTATAAGGGATCCTTTTTTGCCTTAAGTGTGCTCTATGATGTGAGCACACCCAAGATCCCTTATAGAGCACATCTATAAGGGATACTTTTTTGCCTTAGGTGTGCTCTATGATGTGCTTGAAAACAGATTATCGGTGATTAGGCAAGGGTCACCAAAATCCTTGACAATCTTTAAAAATTAGTCATTTTGATCACTGAAAGACAGTCACTCTCCTAGGACGGTACTGGCTGTTCATTACAACTGTTTTTCCACTACATCATTACGAGAAGGGTGTAATCTTATTCTGGTGTCACACATGGGATGTATCAATTGCATAGCTGTAAACATCACAACCTAAAGGAAATTTGTCTTCATTTCCAAGTTTGAAACAAAATTAAATACTATATAGTTAAAATGGTACCCTTTTATATATTCTGACAATAATACTAAATTCATAATCAAGGATAACTCACAACATCCACACATTAAATGCTGCTGAGGTGGTCCTTGGAATTTCAATTATTTTCATAGATTGCCCTCTTGTGGCCATATATGATGCTATGAACAATAAAACGAAAATGCTACATATATTTTGTTTCGTTCTATCTGGTAAATGCCTTGAGGTTTTATTAATATCTGAATATTCAGTTTATAACATTTAATGATAAAATACCCATGAATATTCTCCAATTTGAATTATAAGCAAAATATTGATTTCTGAAAATTCACTATTGGCTGCAATAAAATTATTCAAGAAATATAATAAGTAAAAGAAGGTTTGATATGGTTATTAGTTTTAAACCATGAACATTCATTGATCCATAAAGCTAATATAATGGTTTAATTTCATAAAATAAAGTTTTAGTCCTATCTTTAATATAATTTTCAGGAGAAAGAAATTTTAGAATATAATAGTAATATCTAAGATTAGTATTAGAAAAGTACTACTACTGGTATTAAAAAGAATTTCTTCTTGGTTATCTAACATACTTAGTAAAGCACTTTTATTCTCAAAGACAGTTTAAAATAATACCACTATGCTATCAGGCACTTAAGCTGTTAAATACGTATTGATCCTGGGCTGGCTATTTAAGCTTTCTTGGCCTCAGTTTCCTGATTTGTAAAGAGAGAAATTTGAGCCAGATAATCTTGACTAACACTTATTTCAGATGTGACTACATACCATTCACAAGAACAAACTAGCAATCAACAGTTCTGTTCTTGTTCTTACTTTCTCCACCTGACTTCTAGAATGCAAGGCAAAATATCTATTGAGTTCTCATTTTTTGAAGCTGCTGCCTCCTGATCCCATTTGCAGGCTTCCGAGATAGTTCTTTTCAGAGCAAAGGGATTCAATGACACACAGTGTTTACAGTCTCCTGTTGTTCTCAGTGCTAGAATAGCAAGGTGTGGCCCAGAGCCAACAGAATGGAGGAAAAGGACCACAGGCAAAGGGAGGCTGAGCAGGCTCCCCTGGGTAAACTAAATTAGTTGACCTTTCTACCTCTTCCAGAAGGGATATATGCCAAGAAGAAAGGTAAAACAAGCTCTGTGGCTAATATCAGGATCAGAAATGGACATAAATTAGATCATATAAGCTTTGTAAGTATTTACATAACAGATCTGAGGAGATATATTTATATATAGTGATTTTATAATGTATCGATTACACCAATAAAATGTATATTCATTGAATGAGCTTTAATATATGATTTAATGATAGATTTTAAACCTATGCATCATTAAAAAAAATTTTTTAGATGTAAAGATTTTTAAAATAGCTGATTAATCTCTAGTACTTTTAAAACTCCTAGAAAAGAACATAAGCAGAACACTCTTTGACGTAAATCATAGCAACATGTTTTTGGATCTGTCTCCTAAGACAAAAGAAATAAAAGTAAAAATAAACAAATGGGATCTAATTAAACTTAAAAGCTTTTGCACAGCAAAGGAAACCATGGACAATACAAAAAGACAACCTACTGAATGGGAGAAAATATTTGCAAATAATATAACCCATAAGGGGTTAATATCCAAAATATATAAACAGCTCATACAATTCAATATCAAAAAAAGATATGGACACAAACTAAGTGTCCATCAACAGGTAAATGGATAAAGAAGATGTGGGGGGTGTGTGTGTGTGTATGCATGTGTGCATACACACACACACAATAAAATAATCCTCTACCTCACCCAACCCAAAGGTCAATAGTATGTTAAAATGAAGGGAAAACAAATGATAATGTTGTATGAAATTATAAAATTGTTATATAAAAAGACAGAAGCAAAAGGCAAAATTCAAAATTGTTTTTCATTCTTTTTCAACATTTTTCTGGTGATAAGTACAGAATATCTAACTCGTGAATTGTTGAATTTTAATTTGGAAGATATCATCTCAGCCAAGTTACAACATAATTACCACAATGTCTACTATTCAGTGTTTATGCTTCCATAAACACTTTCATTCCAATACTGCATTACGATGGCTCCTAAACATTTAAGCAGTGTAGAAGTGTGTTCAGTGGCAAAGACTTCATTCCTGACAGACCTGATATCCATTTCTGGCTCTCACCTGTTCTGGTTACAGTGTCCCAACAACCCTCTTCACATGTAAAACCGTAGTAATCATAGTACTTATCTCGTAAGTTAGAAACATGACTTAATGACATAACATAATGCCTTAGGGATTTGGCACATTATCTGGTACAGGATAACTAACTACTCAGTACATGTTAATTATAAATATCAGCAATGTTGGGCTTCCCTGGTGGCGCAGTGGTTGAGAGTCTGCCTGCCAATGCAGGGGACACGGGTTTGTGCCCTGGTCTGGGAAGATCCCACATGCCGCGGAGCGGGTGGGCCCGTGAGCCATGGCTGCTGAGCCTGCGTGTCCGGAGCCTGTGCTCCGCAACGGGAGAGGACACACAGTGAGAGGCCCGCATACCACAAAAAAAAAAAAATTAAAAAAAAATATATCAGCAATGTTAAGTCAAGGATGAGTCAAATATATACTGAGTGAATAATAGTTGTGTCTATTATTAGGGACACACACTATGTTCATTTAGGCCATATGTTTCTACTGTTGTAAACCATTAAAATGTGCAAGAAGTAGGTGTTTTATAAGATATTTCTTTTTTCTCCTAGAAAATATCTTTAATACATGTGCCTTTACATAATATATTGCATACGCCAGTGTGGTGAGCACATTTTTCTTCAATGAAATAACACAGTCCTTATTCACATATATATGACTAGCATTCTTAGAATCATTTTTACACGTGTTTTTTTAAAAATTGAAGTATAGTTGATTTACAGTGTTGCGTTAGTTTTAGGTGTACAGCACAGTGATTCAACTATATATATATATATATATATATATATATTCTTTTTCAGATTCTTTGTAGTAACCTTACAGATTACTACAAAATATTGAGTATAGTTCCTTGTGCTATATAGTAGGTCCTTGCTGTTTATCTGTTTTTTATATAGTAGTGTGTATATGTGAATCCCAAACTCCTCATTTATACCTCCCCTACATGTCCCCTTTGGTAATCATAAGTTTGTTTTCTGTCTGTGGGTCTATTTCTGTTTTGTAAATAGGTTCATTTGTATCTTTTTTTTTAGATTCCACATATAAGCGATATCATATATTTGTCTACAGGTGTTTTTACATGGTGCTAATGTAGACTTCTTATCAAAATACAACTCTCGAAAGTATTCATTAACAGAAAATATTTACTAAACCAGACAATGGAGTCCTGTGCTGGGTACTGGGCCAGGTACAGGAGATTTGGTGAAAATTTTCTCATTGTCCTCACCTTCCAGTTTCTGACAACCTTGTGGAAAGCAGATATGCAAACAATTCTAGTACAATGTGATGCACGGTCACCTAGGTACTCAGCTAAAAGAACTAGTGCTGTAGTCATGGTTAGGTTTTTTTTTTCCTTCTTCTTCTTCATTTTTTTTTTATTGAAGGACAGCAAGAAAATACTTGCAGAGATTTCCCAGAGGAGGTGACTTTTGAATTTGTTCTTGAAAGCTAAAAAGGAACTGGCCAATAGAGAAGAGTATGGTAGATATAGCAATACAGCATTTCAGGCAGGAGGAATGTTAGGATCAAAGGAAAGAAATCTTAATAAACTAAAGATCACACATTTATACAGATGAAAACTGTATAATTAAATAGAAAAAGAAAATGAGACAAGGGAAACTATTAAACAAGATAGGAGAGTGTAAAATTAGTCATAATCCCTTATTATGATGATATCTAAGGTAATTTTATTTTTGTTTTGTGGCTGTGTGTTTTGTGGGGGGTAATAGAGGGATTGTTTCTATTTTTACTGGGATCTCAGGAAAATATATGCCAAAAATGAGAGAACCAGGTACTTAAAACTCTGTTGGACTCTTTAGCAAAACTTGGAAGTAAAAAATCTATTTATAGGTACTCTCTGTGGTAAGCTGGTATTCACTTTGGAATGGCTTGGAATGTAAGTAAAATGTTACCATTTGTTTTTTTCAGTAAAGCAGTTTTTGTGCCCTGCCACACCATGTATGAATGCAAATAGAAGTTGGAGCTTTTTTCATTTCTAGAAATGTCTGTAATCTTTTTAATAGTGGGTTTTGTTCTCATGAGCTGCTCTACATAAATTGTTAGTTTGAAGGTTGGCATCGTTTTGTAGCTTGCAATATGAATTTTATAGTCAAGGGTTTAAAATTATGTATAAGGCAAAAAGTCTCTATTCTTTCTTTGAATGTTCCTGCTGCAGCTAACTATTCCCATTTTTCATAGCCAGAATGATTTCTATAAGCTTCTTTCATGGAATGAAAAAATGTTTAAGCTTTCATTTTGTATTCTTTAGAGCAAAGGGAATATTTCTGGTCTTCAGGTGACTTGATGAAGTGGTCCAATCCAAATGTAACTTGGCTGTTCCCTAGAGCAGGGAAAGCTGTTTAATAACTTTTTGAAATTGAGTCACTTTCATGTCTTACACATTAATTCTCCACAGTTAAAACGAGAGCCCCCAGAGGCTCTTGCACTGCCCTCTTGTGGAGAAAAGTGAAGTATTTTTCCTTTAAGGAACTTGCTGTACATTATAATACAATTTTCATAAACATTACCCGTCATCATAATTAGTTTTGAGAACCACATTAGACAGTGTAATAATTTTACTTCATCCATCAAACATAATTTTGAAAACTCAAGAGATGAAGCAAAGTATATTTATCCGCCTTCCATGTTTTTTCTTCTTTCCTGATGGTTCCAAGTTTCCTTCTTTTATTATTTCCTTTCTGTTTAGAGAATTTCCTTTAGACATTCTTTTAAAGTAGGTCTATGGGTGCCAAATTCTCTTACTTTGCTCTCATCTGAGAATTTCTTGATTATCCCCTGCATTTTTAAAGGGTATTTTCACTGGATATAAGATTGTGTTGACAGATCTTTCAGCATTAAAAAAAAATACTACACCACTTTCTTCTGACATCTAAGGTTTTTGATGAAATTCCACTATCATCTGAATTGATTTTTTCCTATAGATAACATGTCATTTCTCTCTGGTTGCTTTCAATATTTTTTCTTTGTATTTGTTTTCGGAAATTTGACTAGAATGGGAAAATGGGGAATTTTCAGCTAATATTTCTTAGAAGATGTTTCCAGCCCACCTTCTTTCTCTTTTCTTTTTTAGACTGCATTGACATGAATGATAGAGATTTGGTTTCAGTTCCATATGTGTGTGAGACTATGTTGTTTTTCAATTTATTCTTTTTTTCAGATTAGGTGATTTCTATTTCTTTTAAATCTCCAAATTCTGTGATTCTTTCCTCTGCCTTCTCCATTCTGCTGTTGAGCCCAGCCATTGAGTTTTTATTTTTGTTATTGTACTTTTCAGGTCTAAAATTTCCATTTGGTTCCATTTATATCCTCTACTACTTTGATGAAACTTTGTATTTCTTTGCTGAGACTTTATTTTTTTCAAGCATGTTTATAGTTTCTCATTGAAGCATTTTAATGATGGCTGCTTTAAAATCCTTTACAGATAATTCTAACAATTGTGCCATCTTAGGATTGATGTCTGTTGATTGCCATTTCTCATTCAGTTTGAACTCTCCCTCATTCTTGCTATGCTAGTAATTTCCTATTGAAACCTGGACATTTTGGGTATTATGTTATGAATCCTGAATCTTATTTAAATTTTATGTTTTAGCAAGCCTCCATTGACTACTGCAGTGGGTGAAGTGCTTGCTGCCTCATTAATTCCAGGTAGGGGCAGAAGTCCAGGTTCTCAACCTATTCCTATTGCCATTCTTAATGGCTTGAAAAATGACAGGAAATTCATTCAACAACCTGATTTTTTAGGCTTTTCAGTGTCCTTGCCTCCGTTAGTTTGTCTCTGACACCCATGCTCATATGGCAATGCTTGATCTTTCATCGTCAGTGACTGCCTGATTTTCTAAAGCCCAGCTATAAGAATTTAAGTATTTGACTACCATCTCCAGTGATCCACCTCACTTCTTCCTGTATTCCATTGCCGCTATGCTGTGATCAGATTTACATGTCACAGAGCCACTTACTATAGAAGTTAGAGAACAATTTGAGGGAGTGAAGCTGTGTGTAAGGAATCTAATTAGGAGGCTGTTGCAGAGGTCCAGTTGAGAGATAGCAGTGATTGGGACCAGGGTTCTAACAGTGAAAAGGGAATGTTTGGGTTTGAGATGTATTTTAAAGATTTAATTGATGGAAATTGGAGAGTACATTGGTGGAAGTTGGTGATGAAAGAGTAGTTCAGGAAAAAGAAAGATTCAAGAATGATATTTAAGTGTTGGACTGAAGCACTTGACTTGGTGGTAGAACCATTTACTGAAATATAAAATATAGGAGGAAAAAATGATGGCAATACTGGATTTGTACTTGAGGTGTTTGTGACATGCAAGTTGTAAAGTGGATCTAGAACTCAGAAAAAACATAAGTAATCAATAATAAGTAGTAAATAGCACATGTTGAGAGGAATTTATCTTTATAGAGATAGATAATTTTTAAAGCTATACTTGGAGTCACAAGTTTGGATGATTTTATGGAGAGAGATAAGTAGCGAGCTGAGGATGGGTCTTGGAGCAATGTCTGTCTAATTGATTTCACCCACATATGATCTATCCAGGATGATAATCATTTTATAAATGTGGGGTCTCTATGCAAAGATTTCTTAGAGCTCCATATTTAATATGGTGAGATGAACTGCTGCAGTTCCAATTCTTTCTTTTTATTGTCTTAAATTTTCTTTCCCACTTCAATATATTTTGGAGACTCCTTCCCATATTTCTTCCCTAGTTTCCTGTGGCTTTTCTCTTCTCTCTTTTGAAGGAAGTACTTATTAGCAAGGGAATTGTCAAAACCCTTAGTGTGTCAAATAGGAAAGTCAACAATCTTGTTCATCACTATGTGCCTCATGAGGAAACAAAATAAAACTACAAAAGCAATAACAACTACCAGATGAGTAGTGTAGGAGTAGGTTTGACTGGTATCAATTTCCCCCCACTTTTTGTCTCTTAAAACATGTTCCTCTGGATCAAATTTCCAAATACCACCTGCAACAAAAACAACATTCAGCAGATCTCTGACAAAAGAAGATAGAAACTACAATAGAACATTCACTCCTGAGTCTTGAAATATCTCCGACACATCAACATACTGCCTACAGCCTAGAAAAATAAAACACAACCACCTACATCCCCTCCCACACCTAGCACGACTCAAACACTCACTTTCCCCCTAACCACACTTATAAAGAATGTCTACTCAGTTGAAAAATTTAGTTTTCCTAAAGTCAGCAATAAAATATAATACATTATGCAGTCACAACAGGTTTTACTAATGCTGGAAAATATTTCTGGATTTAAACTAAGAAAGTTAAAGTATATGTGTTTCACACAAAGGTTATAAATGTTTTCTTAATTGATAAAGAAGAACATCCTTCACAGAATATATGCTCAGTAAATGTCTATTACATAGAACTGGAAACTGTCATAATATTTCACTAAAGCATTCATACTTGTAATAACATATAATGGAAAAGAATCTGAAAAATAATATATATATGTATAACTGAATCACTTTGCTGTACACCTGAACTAACACAACATTGTAAATCAACTAGACTTCAATTAAAAAAAGAGTTCACAGTAAGATTATAATAACTATATAGGAGTCCAAAATTGTTCATAATCTGGACAATATTCTGCCCTATGTTGAGCCATTAATAAAATGAATGTAAGGTTGTTTTTGAAAGAACCAGATGATTCCATGTTTTCCTATATCAACTGCAATTAGTTACTACCATTTGTACCTGGTACTGTTAATTTTATACTCAACTACCAGGAATAACTTTTTTTTTTTTTAATAAATACTTGAGTTTTGAGTTTAGGGGAAACTTAGATATGATAGATGATCCTTGAATGTGAACATGATTACATACAAATATATATGGTTAGATACATTTAAATTGAATGTTTATGCAATATGAAGGACTATCATAACATTTTTGGAATCTTATTTATATTATGAACCTTACATCTTCTCTTTTATTAAATTAAAATATTTCTTGAGCTATTATTATTCACCTACACTATGCTTCAGGCTGAGTTCATTGCGCATGGAAAGCTGGGGATGTATGAAATGTCCTTACAGAGGAAAAGGATTCTAACAGTTGGTGACAATGCCAATGACTGGAAACACGATGAGCAAAAATTAGTGCCAGGAAAGCAAACGACAACAAAAATACCATCTTATCCTATATATTTGATCAAACTTGCCAAATTAATCATAATCTAATCTTCTAAATTCCTAAATATTTAGTTTTGGCTGCCTGTTCTTTTTCTTGTACAGATCTTTGCTCCAAGTTTCCTTCATTCCCAAGGTTTCAAATGTCATCTCTATATGGACATTTCTATCTGTGATTTCCATCTAAAACCCCAGTTTTAAATTTTCAACGCCCCAGCAACTATTTCCATTGACAATACAATCACACCATGTCCAAAACAGATTACTTTCAAATGAGTTTTCTTCCTGATATGTGTTTTGTTGTAATCAGGACACTATTCAAAATACTAAGGAAATTATTAATTCTACAAATAATATACTAATGACATTTTTTGAGCCCTTACTCTATCAACCATACAGTTACGCACTTTATTTTCATGATTTCATTTAATCCAACCAATCACCTAATGAAGTAGCTATTATCATTTCCAGTTTTTTGCAAATGAAGAAACAAATCAGAACTTACAGAAAATAAAAGACATGTCTAAGGTCAGTTTTTAGGGAAGGGAATTAGTGATAAAATTGAACAGACTTTTAAT